>NC_031500.1:13184694-13219644 GCF_000237925.1 Schistosoma mansoni | reverse complement strand
ATAGTTAGTGATACATATCCTGAATTGTTGGCTTCAGTAAAGCCATCCATTATAATTCTGTTGATTGATATTTGGATTGTGATAAGATGTGACATTTAGGAAGCAAGATGCATCAGTTGAAGGATAATATGTACAAAACACATTGATTGTCAAGTCGGTAGCAGATAGTCTAAATCATTAGTCATTGATCACATTGTACAAATATAAATCATGTAACTAAGTGATGAGTTCACTTCAGTCATCAATCCTAACAATGTTGTGTAGGGAATGATGTGTTATTTTAATAACATTTCATATTTAGTAATATTACCACCGTCGAATGTCAATGTTAAGGGTGGGGCGACACTTATCAATCAAAGAGAAACAACGACAGATATCACTAAACCTGACTTAACAAATGAATTGACCAAAATCACTCGATTAACTGAATCACATTTGGTAAATATAATATATTTAGTAATTTTTCCAATGTTTCCTTCCTCAGAGTAGCTCGATTGTCGACGCTTCGATTGAACCAACACTTATCAATCAAAGAGAAACACTCACAGGTATCACTGAACCTGACCTAACAAACGGATTGTCCAAAACTACTCAAACAGCTGAGTCTCATTCGGTAAATATTTGACATTTTGTTATCATTATACGGTTTCTTTTTTCCAGAATAAGACTACAGGAACAACTGAAAATAGAGAACAAAGAGAGTCAAAGAGTTCCCTGTACATCATTATACCACTTGTTGTCGTTTTCTTCGTTGTATGCATTGGCCTTGCCATTTGTCTGTGGTTATACAGAAGGGAGTAATGCAATCCATGGCTCACAGAAAAGTTTGATCGCTTGCTTTCATCATGCTGACATTGTTATTTTCATCTTGTTTGTAATCACATACGTCTTATATTGTGTAATTCATTTCAATGAGATGGAAACTGTTTCATAGAACTATATAACACTTTCATAAGTGTTCCCTTAATAATTGATGTATTTTGTTGATTTTGTCGGAACAAACAATACCTAAGTGAATTTAAACTTCACCCCATTCCACAAGCAAGTGACTATCAGGACTCAGTAGCTGAGTGGTTAAGGTGATGGCGTTTGAAGTGGACGATTCTGGGTTCCATTCCCAGAGTGAACATCAACTCTGAGATGCAGGTACATCCAGTTGACAAGTCCCAAATAGGACAAAACGCGTGTCTTGGATTCCATTGCAAACCAATCTTATTTAAATAAATTTCATATGAAATATTAGAAATTCAATTCTTAAATGTAAAGATCATTACGTAATTTTAAATTGTATACAATATATTGTACAATTAAAATGAAGTCTCACGGAATGAGTTCTCATGATGAGTTTAAATAAAGCCAGAACAAACATGAATACAGAACAATATGAGTTCATTATATTTTACGGTTTCTCATTAGTTGCTAAGTTCCCTGTTAATTCAAGTTTGGGTAACTAGCTTTATTTTTTTATATTGCTCTTCCATTACCGAATTCTTATTTTATGTACATTTAAACCACCCCTTCACTCATACATTACCATTCACTGAATTATCTTAAATTATGTAAACTCTTCAAATCCTGTTCCATTGTTACGCAACCCATCTTACTAGTTTTTTTTTTTAATTCCAGGTTTCGTGTATAAACCCTTCATTATCTTTAAAATCATCGCACAATTTATCTTACCTGTCTCTGAACCTCACTTAATTATTACATTATCCACCTCTTATGTTTCTTTTTATTTTAACACCGCATGACCTCCGATCTGTTCTTGCATATATATATCTATATATATATAGTTATTATTGATAACCCTTATCATCTCAATTGTTTTCATTCACTAAGGTCAATTGTTTCACACTATATCTTGCCTCAATGTAAAATTTTAACACATATTTGGTTGTAAGCAACCGATGAGAAACCAGGAAATATAATGAATTCATATTATTTTGCATCGATGTTCATTCTGGCTTTATTTAAAATGAAGTCATTTTAAAAGTAATCGAATTTTCATCAGGAGAATTCAGTGAATTAATGTACTTGATGCTAATCAGGGGTGTGGTGTGGATGTTATAGTAATTTTAAAAGTTGAGATCGTAAGTCAATTGAAGCTAGACCACCATGGAAAACATGGAAGCATTGGACGGCCGTTTCGTCCTACTATGGGATCCCTTAGTAGTGCACATCCACGATCCCACCTCGCGAGATTCGAACCCAAGACCTATGGATCTCGCGCGAACGCTTAACCTCTAGATCATTAGGCCGGCATCCAACGGTGCTAATGTCTAACTTCATAATAAGAATGGAAAATTGATATTAAATAAATATTTTTATATGAAATTCGTATAGTTCAGTTAAATATGAAATTATTAAAAATTATGACAATATGCCCGGGCGGCCTGCTTGAATATCTGGGTTACCTGTTCCTGACATCTAGATATTTCAACAGGTTATCAGTTTCCGCGTTTGTTTTGACATATCATTGTGTCAATTAATTGTATAACTTATTCAGATATATTTGTGAAAAGTTTACGACCTTTCGCTGTATAAATTACAAAAATTTACAATCGGAGACACCGTGATAGTTGTCAGTCTGCATTGAAAACAATGAACATTATTCAGATATCGATTCCTGAACTGCTAACATCTAACTGGAGACCAATCAATATTTATCATCAGGATCGATAAAGAAATAAGAAACCGGAACTCGGTGAAATACTTCGTGCTAAGAATCCTATATTGTATCAAAACTAGAATATTGAATAATTGTCTAATTGATTTATATATTTATATATGGTGAAACACTGAGTGTGAAAAAAGTGGCTGAACTATTCAAAACAGGATAATAATTAAGCAAAGATATCCTTACCACTCCATTCAGTATGACAAATTATAGTCACGGGGATACCTTCTTTAGCTCCTATATTACCTTCTGTAATAAGTGCACGATAAATTGGACGAATCGTTATTTTATATTGACTATTTGGTTTTAAATTTGGTATTTGCATTTTGTGCGTTTGTTGCTGCAGATGATGATGATCTTCTAGACTTGACATACTATTAAGCATATTAACTAATGGCCAATTCAACATTTCCGGTTCATTATTATCAATTTGTTGATCAATATTTTGATGTAATTGAATGTCACCTAAATGAACAGATTTTAATACACCACTACTTGTGATAAATTCACTTCGTCCAGATATTTGTAACTAAAATAGGCAGTAAAAAGATGGAGATAGAAAAAAGCATCAATGATTATTTGTATACACTTTACAAGGAAGTTCCATACTTTTTGATAGTATTTTATAGAACCGAATAGTCAACTAGCTGAAACTCACAACAACTGTCAACCAACACCAAGATCACAATTTGCGATACAAATGTCAACACAGTTCTATTGTATGGGACGGAGACGCGGAGAGCTACGAAAGCAATCATCCAGAAGATACAAGTGTTTATTATCAGTTGTCTACGCAAAAAACTTCAGATCCGTTGGCAAGACACTATCTGCAACATTCTACTGTGGGAGACAACAAACCAGATTCCATCCAATGGAGGAAGAAATCATGAAGGAGCGCTGGAAGTGGATAGGACACACATTGGGAAAATCACTCAACTGTGTCACAAGACAAGCCCTCACATGGAATCCTGAAGGCCAAAGGAGGAGTGGAAGACCAATGAACACAGTACGCCGAGAAATTGAGACAGATATGAGAAGAATGAACAAACGTTGGATAGAACTAGAAATGAAGTCCCATGACAGAATGGGTTTTAGAATGCTGGTCGGCGATCTATGCTCCATTGGGAGTAACAGGAGTAACTAAGCAAGTGTGTAAGAATAGTCAACTAGATATTGTCAACTTTAAAGTGTCGATTATATACATCATCAGCATGATATTTTCAAATAATCGGAATGAATAAACTTTAATCACCAACGCTCAATTAATTAGAATGAAATTAGGTTTTACCAGCGACGAGATATTGTTTTGTGAGGTAGATTTGATTGAAAGTAAGGAATTTTAGTGGGTCATTTATTTACCATTAGAATTATAATTTGAGTATAAGGATTAATTATTACTCATTATGTAAAAATAGATTCAATGAACAATCAGAAACTAACTATTCAAAGTTTTAACTGATTTTGTTGGGGAGACCCAGAAAATTTTCCGAAAAAGACTAGTAGGGCTCTGAAAACACTGGGAAACAGCTTATCCAACCAGCATTCAGTAGGCTTATCTCAAAAACATTCGGAAAGTGAAAAGTCACATGTCACATTTCTGATTGGATGGTCATCCATACTGCCGCTATGTTTAGAAGAGTTCCAGAACTTTACAGAAATCGATTTTCTGTACATAAACTGACCTTGGAATAAAGCGGTCTTTTCATATTTCGCACCTTTTCTCTCGTGTTCAAGTTTCCGTATAGATTTAACCTGGCTGTAACTAGAAGAGCTCAGGAGACCGAATCAAGCGTTCAATTAGACGATTTATAATATTTATTAGCTGATGAGCCTCATAGAGTTTACGCACAACATTAAAGATATTTTTCGATACTTATATAATGAGACAAATATATACTCTTAAAACATAATAATCAGTAGTATATTTTAAAGATTGACTTTAAAAGAACAACTGATAACGGAGTTTCAACAATTCACTGACAGACCAAATCATGAAAGACATGGATGATTGTGATAATAAAGGGCACACTTCATATACACATTCGAAACAGCTTTTGTTATCCAGCATATGAATGTGTCTTATTTAGGTCCAAACCATCAAATCTAATCTGATCATTTTATTTTCATAATTGGTTTTGACAACATAGAAGAATGTCATCATTTGTAGACTTGAAACGTGATAATTGAATTAGAATAATTAGGTCCAATGTGGACAACCGTCTTCACATCGTATTTTTTGTTTAAAATTACATACATTATGTGTATAACGGAAAAATTAAAGTCAAGTTGAATAAGGATGTTTAACTGAGATGACGTTTGAATTATCATTTTGGTATATCAAAAGAACAACGTTCTACATCGTTTATAAGCAAAGATGGATAGTGGCTAGAAGTGGAATACCGGAAGCGCGTCTCGTCCTATTTGGGATTCGTCAGCTGGATGTACCTGCATCTCAGAGTTGATGCCCACTCTGGGACTCGAACCCAATGCAATCTGCTTTAAACGTCATCGTGTTATGCACTTAACTATTAAGTCCTGATAGCCACTTGCTTTGAAATAAAAAGACAGCTTACTAACCTTGTATCATGATTGAACAGTCTTGGAACAGAAAATATTATGTATGAATCAATGAATATTGTTATATCCGAACCGAATTTTTTTTTATCTTGATCATATTTAATTGTTATTTCTTATTTTCTGGTAAAGATATGGTCTGGTTTACTTGTATATAAACTATATCTGTCTAGAACATAATAACGATTTTTGGCTGGTAGTTATTATTCGTGCATTCTTCCTTGTTTGTTCACGAAGTTAATTAGTATTAGGCCAACTATCAAGTATAGAGTATCAATCTTCTCGTCTTTGTAGTCTATCTAGCACACTTAATGGGTATATTGGTTAAATGAAGGCTGTTAGTAAAGGTGGATAGTGGCTAACACTGGAACCCAGAAAGCTCATTTCGTCCTATTCGGGACTCGTCAGCTGAATGTACCTATTATATCCCCTGGTGAATTATGAATGGTAACTCTAAGGACTATTTATCGACCAATGTATTATGCCTATTTCCTATTGTACAATTGTTACGTAACTAAACTATTCATATTCGTGTTTCTCTTATCATTAGCTTTATTTTGATCTTTGATTTATTATCATACGATTCTTGAGTTATAATCAGTTTATTGATTACTTTGGTTTGTATAAAACCCAATGTGTTTGTAAATAATGATTCATATTACCGAGGCTGTTATTTGTGTTCTGGACTCAACTGGCTGGGCTAGGCATATAGGAAGGACCGAACAGCACCCAAGACTGCTCGTACGATTTCAAGTATCATTTGCGTCCGATCAATAAATTCACTCCTCTCCTAATTGCACGTTCATATATATTACGAGTTCATACGTTATAACAGTACCTGCATCTCAGAGTTGATGTTCACTCTAAAACTTGAACCCAATACCGTTCTCTTCAAATGCCATCGCGTTATCTACTCAGCTACTGAATCCTGATAGCCACTTGTTTGTGCAATGGGGTGAAGTTTAAATTCACCTAATATTGTTTATTTGTATCTTACCATTGTTATTTAGGACTGAAACTGATTAGTTTCTTATTGGAATATGTGAACATCAACTCTGCGATGTAAATACATCCAGCTGACGAGTCCCAAATAGGACGAGACACGAGTCCTAGATTCCACTGCTAGTCACCATCCATTTTTGCTCATAAATTAAATCGTTTGTAACAATCAAAATATCTTATATTCAACATGATAAATGAATAAAGATGTCAACTTTTATTTAAACAATAACTTACTTGATATTCAAGTAGATTAGCTAAATGTATTGGAGGTAACCATTCAATTGTAATTGTATTCATTGTTCTATGTATACATTTGAAATTTTGTACAGTAAATTTCTCTGGTTGATCACGTATATCCATAAATATAAAATTATGATTTCGCTTATCGTTTAGATTATTATTACCATTATGAATATCCCCATTACTATTGTCAATGAGTGTTGAATGTTGATAAGAATTAGTATTAATGATATCGGATAATTCACCTTCATTCCCATTTAAGTCAACTGAACTTAAACGAATTAAATATTCATCATTTGGACTTAAATTACCCTAAAATAATGAAAATAATAATGATGAGAACAAAAACTATTGAGCAAAGAAATAAATGCGATGAAGTTACTTTTTGTTAAAAAGGGCAGGTTATAATTAGATTAGTAAGATTGATTGAAGTTAGACATTAGTACCATTGGATCCCGACTCTATGGTCTAGAAGTTTATCGTTCGAAAGTCCTGGGTTCGATTCTCGTTTGCTTAGTTGTGGATGTGCATTGCTGAAGAGTCCCACACTTGGGCAAAATGACAGTCCAGTGCCTACAGGTAGTCTAACTTAGATAGGTCCATGGGTTCAGTGTGATCAGTAACAATGTAGTTTACATGTGAGAAGCATAATTAGTGTCATGAGAAACATAATATAAATGTTGAGTTCCCATAATTATGATAAGAATGTTCAGAATTGTTTCAACATATTAAATTTTTAAATTATAATCCCTCAATAAACCAATAAAATTCGACCAGCTTTCAAAGGGTAGACAAACATGACATCAGTTACTACTCATTGATTAGTCATTTGTAAATATCCATGTCTAACATGGAGTCAGTCACTGCCCGGATAGATTGATGGTAAACTCCTCTTCTTTAGGGTTGGTTCATGTGAGCGATGACCAATGGAATTCAATCGTGTAGGGTGTTAAGTAGTTATCTACTGAAATCAGTGGAAAATGATCACGCAATATCAAAGGCTGAATAAAATTAGACTTATACAATATTGGACCTCAGCTCAATGGTCTAGAGGTTAGGTGTTTAGACGCGAGGTCAGAGTTCTTAAGTATGGTTTCCAGTTGCGTAGTCGTTGGAGCGCACTGTCGATGAGACAAATACAATGACGAAATGATATTCCATTTCTTCCTGGCTGTCAGTTATTATCTAAATTGAATCCTTTCGGGATTTGAATAAAATTTGACAGTCTTCACAACTTGATACTGACAGATGTTCATTCTTTGTAAATTAGGTAGTCAAAGCTTATCATCAAAATACCTTGCCCAACCTAAGTTTCCTGTTAGTTAAAACTTATCAAGAAGGCGTACTTGTACTCTTTTACGGATTAGGATTACTATCGAGCGATTCGTCCATAAATAACCTTCCATCAAACTGAAAATAGTTATATTACTTCAATACGAACGTCAAAACAGTTCTACTCTGCGAAACTAAAACTTCGAGAAGTACTATAATCATCATCAAAAAGGTACAAGTATTTATAAACAATTGTCTACGTAAGATACTCAATGTCGGACGAGTAGATACAATCAGCAACAGCCTACTGTGAGAGAGAACAAAACAGCTTCCATCTGAATAGGAAATTGGGAAAAGACATTGGAAGTGGATAGGACACATATCACGGAAATCATCAAACTGAAGCACAAGGCGAGCTCTAACCTGGAATCCTGTGTGGGAAAGGAAAAGTAGAAGGTCAAAGAACATAATACGTCAGGAATTGTAAGCAGATATAAAGAGGATAAATATCAACTGGAAACAACTAGAAAGGATTACCCAGGACAGAGTTGAATGTAGGATGCTAGTTTATGGCCTATTTAAAGATGTTTTATCACTATATCTTATCATTAAACTCAATAAGTCGATTCTTCATTCTCTACATAGACAATAGAATAAATATCAGAAGGGGTTTTTCGGTAGATATCTGTTATGTCCCGATAACAATAGTGAATGGTAACTTTTAAAAACTATTTATGGACCAATATGATAAATATATTCTTATTGTATAATTGTCAACTAACTAAACTATTCATATTTGTGTCCCTCTTATCATAGGCTTTGTTTTGACCTATAAACTATTGTTATATGATTGGCGATTCTTGAATTATACCCTGCCTATCATTTACTATCTCCCTTATTCACAGCCACTTTTGACTATGGACTATTCTAATCTGTTGTCCCCGGCCCTGCCAACTAGATCAAGAAGTATTGATGAGACGTAGAAGAATGTATTCTACAAGCACTCAGAAAATACGAGATCACTAAGAACACAAATCAAGCTTATTTATACAATGATAGAAATGCCCTTGGAAGAGCCACAAAATAGCATACTAGAAAAATCCATCAACTAATGACAGTCAAGGAATTCCGAGTGGGAAATGTAAGCTGTAGGTCAACTAAGCGTTTTGTTGGCGCAAAAACATAAAATTCAAAATTTCAGAAAAAAATTACAAAATTAGGACCTTTTCCAAGTAAGTTCTGAGGATCTAACGTCGGCAACAATATTATAGTAATCATTAGAAGGGAGTTTTGTGACTGGCACCATAAGGTATTCCCTGGAGTTCTAGTGAGAAGCATTAACCAGTGGAGTTCAACCAGGTCTGTTGTGAGATAGTAACTCACTGAAATTTTGGTGAATGGTTGCTCAACTTCGTGGATTGGTTGCAGAAAGACATTAACACCGTTGGATACCGATCTGCTCAGTGGTCTATAAGTTAAGCGCTCTGGCGCGAGACTAATAAGTTCTGGGTTTGAATCTCGCAAGTCGGGGTCGTTTATGCATACTGCTGAGGGGTCCCACAATAGGACGAAACGGTCTTCCAGTACTTCCAGGTTTCATGATTGATTGATCACTGGTTGGTGATCAATAAAATATATTGAGTTTTCCAATAGACTTGAATATGGAATGGAGGAGGTGGACCTAAAAATGTAGTCTAGGTGGCTTGACACTGTGTGCACTATGTTGAGATAAGATGGTGGTTGGAGGTGGTCAACAGGAAACCCTGGATCCGGGTTTCGTGCTACTTAGCACTCGTCAGTAAGGTGTACCTGTAATGTTGAGGGAACTGGTGCTCCCTGACGGATTCGATCCCGTGTCGCTCAGCATTCGATCAACACTAAGAAGGACTTGACACGCATGATATTGATCATCACCCAGTGATCAATCAATTGTGGTTATAAATTAGTATTCATTACAAATTCTATTAGATTTAAAACTTTAAAAGATTCACTTAGTAGTATATGAAAGTCACTGAATTTCATCAGGAACAATGGTTGCCCCAAAAGTACAGGTACACTGCGTTAACAAGTAGTAACTAGCACAAAACTAAGATTCAAACCGTATTGATCAATACCTCCAACTATCTAGAGTCTCGATATAATTCAATCGATGTAAAGTAACTTAGACTAGTGACCATATTACAATTTGGTAAAGGAAATCCGATTAACATTAAAAGACTAGATAAACATGACATTGTTCAATACCTAATGATTAATCAGTTGTAAATTTCAGTATTAACCGGTATCATACCATACAGTTCTTCGAATGATCCAATTATGTCAATGAATTTGACGGTTATAGGCATTTAGTTGAAGCCTGAAAAACTTAGTTTTATTGTCTCTTTACGTATTTTAATACCAAAAGAATTTTAGAGTCTTTCAAGGTTCTAAATATATGATTTTGTGTTACCATATGAAAGTTCAGAGCGAAATGCTAGGTGATTATAACTGCCTAAAACATTTCAATTAATTATAGATAGGTTATTTCTTATAACTGACAATTAAACATGAAGTTGACAATCGAATCTTTAAGTATAATTTTTTGGTAATTTACATGATGTATTGATTTTAGCTAGATAACCACTAAAAACGAGGATGTGTTGAATCGATTTTTTGTCAGAGTTCGAGGCTCCTTATTAATGTCCATATATATGTCAGCGTCAGGAGTGGAAGCCAGAACTTTTCAACCAGGCTGAGAGGGATCAACTTCAAGACCATTTAAGTTGATATCCAACAACTTAAGTTTCTAATTTCAGTCAGCTTATGGTATTGCTTAATCATCATCATTTGTTGATACTCAATTCGTATACAACATAAATCACCACTTTTTACCAACATCAGTTACATGACTATTGTAAACCAAAAACCGTTGCCTAGAAATATATACACATTTTGAGAATATTCAACACTTTCCACTCACTATCTTATACACATATGGTTAGATGACATTAGATCCTGAAATGACAAAGATTAAATCCAATTCCTGAATTAGTAACTTTATGAATTTTCAACAAACCTCCAAAAAACTGATTGGATTAAACAATCACCATAGTATTATCCCCTTCATTATCCTTTTCAATTTTGTTTTAAAAAAAAAAACACATTTACCCTCTGTCATAGTAATAAATATTTTAAGTTTACTATTGTGTATTACACATTTATGTCTGTTAATTGGTACATTTCTATGGGATACATTCATTTCTATCATTTGCATTATTACATAATGATAAATAGCATGTTAAAATTTAAAAAAAAATGTCTTTTGCATTTCATAATGGTAATACTATAGTAGGATTTATTTACATTGTGAATCATTCATTTAATAAAATAATTAATGTAGGTTACAAATGTTCAATTTACGGAATATCTATATAGAGTAGAACAGTATAGAATGGAAGGGATTAAATATAGTCAAAATATAGACAATGGAATAATACTACATTCTTATATCTATTTATAGGAATAGTTTCGTTTATCTTTTAAATATTGATAATTGAATAGAACATGTAAAACAAAACAAAAAAACATACAGTATGAATAAAATTCACTTAGCATTGTTTGTTTGAATCTTCTCATTGATGTTTAGGACTGTAACTGGTCAGTCTCTAATTGGTATATGTACATACTGTGTGTATTGCCTTGATATAGCCTAAATTCACAAGCATTATAAGGAAAGATGGATAGTGGCTAGCAGTGGAATCCAGGATGCGCGTTTCGTCCTATTTGGGACTCGTCAGCTGGATATACATGCATCTCACAGTTGATGTTCACTCATGAACTGAGTGTATAACGAGATGGCGTTTGAAGCGGTCGGTACTGGGCTCGAGTTCCAGGGTGAATATCAACTCTGGGGTGCAGGTACATCCAGCTGATAAGTCCCAAATGGGATGAAACGCGCGTCCTGGATTCCGCTTCAGTGTTTTAGTTTATTTTCTGTGAATCATCGATAATTTTATTATTTAAGGCATTAATTTATTCTAGTCACTTCAATTAATAAAATAGAAAGCGTAATTATATTTAATTTCTTAGAATTTGTCTTAGTGAGTAGATGTGACCAGTGTAGCCAAACCGTGTCTGATGTGAGGCAGTGACTCATTGAAGACAATGGTGGACGGTGGTGCAATTTCATGAATTGGTTGAAGTTAGACATTAATACCGTTGAATGTTGGCCAGCTCAGTGGTCTAGAGGTTAAGCGTTTGAGCGTGAGGCCAAAGGTCCTGAATTTGAATCCAACGTGCGGGGTCGTGGAGTTCCATACTAGAAAGAAACGGCCGTCAAGTGTCTCCAAGTTTTCCATGGTAGTCTAGCTTTAACCGATTCATCAACTCAACCATTAGAACTAATTAGTTATTACAATATGTTAATTTGTAAAAAGGATTTAAAATATTTAGACAATGTTGGTACTGGTAGATAATAAATTGTATTTCTAAATGTGCAAAGACTTTTCACTAGACAGCTTTTAAGAAACATTGATCAATTCATAATTTTCATAGTTGAAATCCGTGGATGCGCACTGTTGAGGAGTCCCACAATACGACGAAATTTCCGTTCAGTGCTTCCAGGTTTTCCATGGTGATCTAGCTTCATCGAAAAAAAGACATGATGTGGGAAAATTAGATGTTACTAAAACCTTGGTTGAAAACTAACAATTTGAGAGAAATTTACAAAAAACTACCAATGAAAATTCACTTGGTATTGTTTGTTTGAATCTTCCTATTGATGTTTAGGACTGTAATTGATCATTCTCTTATTGGCATATATGCATACTGTGCGCATTGCCCCGATAAAGCCTTAATTAACAAGCGAATGGTACTGGGTTCGAGTCCCGGAGTGAACATCAACTCTGAGATACAGGTACATTCAGCTGACGAGCTCCAAATATGACGAGACGCGCGTTTTGGATTCTACTTTTAGTCAATATCCATCATTGCTTATAATATCAATGAAAATGCTATTAAATATTCCGACAGTAATATTCAAGCTTACAAACTTGGTCATTGATTATAACTTATTGTAGGTAGCGAAAAATGAAGTTAACGAGAGACTTAATTTAGCGGTATTTTTTCATATTCTTTTTATCAAATTGACCTACCTTTCTGATTTATAAGAAATTGAATACGATCACTCCAAGGTCCTGGACCAGCCTTAGTCCAAGCACGTACTAAACAAGCATGTGTTGCTGATGGTAGATTGTATAATTTTAAAGTTTGTTCTGTTATTGTTTTCAATTCATCATGATTTTCTTCTTCACCAACAATATAACATCGAACTTGATATTTTGTTATAATACCATTACGATATAATAATCTTGGTGGTTCCCAAGCTAATTGTACAGATGTTTGATCGCCTCCAACAACACGAAAGTTACTTGGAGCATCTGAAGGAGCTAAATCAAAGAATGATTTATGAAATAATGACTTTTTAGTGAAGTTTTAAAAAAGTTGATATGTAAATCAAATGGAAAGCGTAAATCTATTTTATTTTAAAACTGGATTCATGAACAATGCGAATTCATAAGTCTACACAAGATCAAATCTAGGCTTCATGTGCTTGCGTTGAGTGCAATACCTTTAAGTTATTAAATATAATTTCAACATCCAACCCATTTGAAATTGATTACTTTTTATATAGTATGAACCTTATCCAATATCATAGACTCCTGCAATTCCCTCTTTTAGTGAGAATATAGAGAAATTTGTCTTGATCAGTTAATGATTGTTTAAATTAGAAGTGTTCTACCGTGAATAATAAGACGCAGAAAGCATAACCAAATCTTTATGCAAATGTACTTAGAAACAAGACGTCAGGAGTTGTACTCTAATTATAAATTGTTCGATGGAGAGAGAGTTCCCCTCCGTCGAGATTGAGGTAGTTGTATACCAGAATATTGAACGACGATTGTGTAATATCGTGAATATATTGAAGTAGAAATGTAAACTACTATGTGCCATCTCAATGGTCTAAAAACTTAATACTAAATATTGGACCTGAAATTTATGCATTCAAGCACTACTGAGAAGTCCTACTTTAGGATGGAATAATATGAAATTAATGATCCAATACTTACTAGATTTGAATGATGGTTTAATTAAGATTAACTTATGATGAAAATTACAGAAAATAATGATTGCATTTTTAAAACAAACCGGCTAAAGAAACTTTTTTAAATGTTGAGGCCATTAAAACGCTATAAAATGAAAAAAAATACAAACATTTCTCATTCATTGTCTAATCATTTTGATGGAGTTTCGTTCTCTGAGATGGATGGTCTGGTCATGGGGCTTTCATCGTCCTTCTGCTGATGATGTTGTTCAAAGGATGATGAAAGCTTCACGACCAAACCATTTAGCTCAAAGAACAAAACTCCATCAAAATCATCCATCTGATCTATAAACCATATTATGTTATGATATATTGTGGTGTGGGTTACTTATATCCACATAAGCAGTATATAACGATGGTCAGGCATTGAATGTATTTCAGTAGAAGATAGGTAAAGAAAGAACGGGAACGAAACGTAATTGGTATCAAAATGCATGAACAGTAATAATCGGAGATGGTGGACTGATATTTGCAGAAGGAACGGTCAAGATTGAGACAATTAATTAATAGTTTGCAAATTACCTATTTACTATATGGTTCTCATACTTTACTGAGATATTCTGTAATTTCGCGAATAAATACGGTCGATTATCCCTACTCGTCTTCTTGTTCACTACAATATAAACGATTCACTTTCAACTTTCATCATTTTCTGTTGATAAATAAAATCATTTGTTAATACTTCAAACAATATAATATCTAATAACTAGTACTGATACATTTGGCCTCGTGGTATAGCGGTGAGCACTTCGGACTCTGAATCCGGCAACCCGAGTTCGAATCTCGGCGAGGCCTCATGATGTGGGCACTTTTGAAACTCATTTGGACTATGAATACCATTTGAATATAAATATAACATATTCATTATATTGAATGAGTCTAATGTAATAGTCTCAGTTCTATTCTTTATCAACTGAATAATTATTTTGTAATCAAGTAACATCAATGATTAGATAAATATGATATCAGTCACCACTTTATGAACAATCAATGTCTGACAATCGATCAACCGTTACTTTAATAATTCAGTTTGAAAGTTTCAAATTCAGAAGATGGCAAATCCATGTTTACATTCCACAGAGAGTACTAGTTCCCTAGAGATTGTAGATATGTCTTGTCCAAGAACTACATGGTTTCTTGTTGCATACCTCTAACCACGTAAAATTAAAGTATAGTACTGACAATATCGAATGATTTAAACTAATAGTCACATCGTGAATTTATCGTCTTGATTTGCTTAGGATTAACGACTAGACAAATTTGACATTGAACACTACTCGATGATCATTAAATATGCATCAAATGAATGTGTTTTCTACATTATTACCAGTTTTCCCTTAACCTAACACATCGATGGGAAGATTCGAACAAACGATACTAAATGAATATAAACTTCACCCCATCGCACAAGCAAGTGGCTATCAGGACTCAGTGGCCGAGTGGATAACGCGATGGCGTTTGAAGCGAGGGTACTGGGTTCGAGTCCCAGAGTCAACATCGACTCTGAGATGCAGGTACATCCAGCTGACCAGTCCCAAATAGGACGAAACGCACGTCAAACTGGATTTCACTGCTAGTCACTATCCATCTCTGCTTACCATGCTTGTGAATCAAGGCTATATCGAGGCAATACGCACAGTATGCACATATACCAATTAGAGACTGACCAGTTGCAGTCCTAACACATCGACGGGAAGATTCAAACAAACAATACTAGATGAATTTTATGGCTTAGTCCAACGTCTTCATTATAGAAGCTTCATATTGTTGACTTTGAAGATAGAGAGTATATACCTACTCAAGTTTATAGTTTTACAATAATGAATTAGTATGACAAGTCTATACAAACTTGATATGAATTGATATAGTGTAGTGAACAAAACACTAGTTGGGAACAATCTAGTGTATTTAAGCACAAATCACAGACTATCTCACTAAATTCTGATAACCATACAGCAAACGGTTAATTTGCAAAATAACAACCAATTGTCTCAATCTTAAATGTTCCTTCTGAAAATATCAGTCCGTCTTCTCTGATTTCATTATTCATACATTTTCATACCGATTGTGCATCATTCCTATTCGTTCCTTATCGATCTTCTGCCAAAATACATTCTGTGTCTGACCATCACCATATACTACTTACATGGATATAAGTAGACCATACTACAATAGAGTCGTATAATTATCTAATTGTCAAATGTATCATTTTGATTAGTTAATTATTTTCCACTTATTCATAGAAACTATTAACTCCTATCAATGTACACTTTTATATTCATACGGTTGTCTATGTATCTTCTTAACTGTTTTATTACACTGAAAACTTAATGGACTGAATAAACCTACGCAACAATCCGTACAATACTATCTATTTAGTTATTCTAGTTAAGTTGCCACTGATAGACAACTAATTAAACAATTAAGTCACTAAGTCTACTGTAGGATTGTTATTACCCTATTTCAAATTATTATTCTGCATACATTCCAGTATATTTCACTAAACAATAACAAAGGGATTTATTTTAAACATTCACTGTCAAGCAATAAATGCAGACTTGATTGTGATTGATGATTCTTAGATGTTGATAACCATTATTTACACAGGTAGTTGTTAGTCACTGAAAAAGTTTAGGATAGAACAGCCATCGGTTGTTATTTATGTAATGGTTTACACATTTCATCCTGTCTTCAAGCAGTCATCGCCCTTATCGTTCAAATCCTAACCAGGTAGTCTATACCTAACAAATATGGCTCTGGTCAACAGTAAATGACTTTACAGAATAATATCAAGCTTCAGTTCTACCGGGCATACCTTTCTTTCAACAAATCTCGATGTTTATTTTATTTTATAGTTGAACTCATGAGTCAGTTGAAACTAGACCACCTTAGGAAACCTGGAAGCACTGGACAGCCGTTTTGTCTTATTGTGAGACTCCTCAGTAGTGCGCATCCACATTGACATCGTTGGATGCCGGTCGGCTCAGTGGTTTAGAGATTAAGCGCTTGCGCGCGAGATTGATAGGTCTTGGGTTGGAATCTCACGAGGTAAGACTGTGGATTTGCACTGCTGAGGAGTCCCACAATAGGACGAAACGGCTGTCCAATGCTTCCAGGTTTTCAATGACGGTCTAGCTACAAATGACTCGTGAATTCAACTATAAAATTACTTAAATCTCCAAGAAACTCCTTCTGATTATTCTATTTTTTCAACATTTAACTACGAATTCCTCTTTTCTATTCCATATTGAACTAGAACTAAATATTTCACATATTTTTCAAGTTCAAATTATTTATACATTATCGATTAGGCGGAACTGTTTTTGTTTTTTTTCTTCCTAAGTCTATTTAACTTGTACATTGAAAAGGTTCCTTGTAAATTGAACATACATGAACAACATATGTAAATAAATTTCTATTTTAATTTGGTTCTATTCGGCTTGTATTTTTGCTTTGAATCTGTTTTTTCCGAGTTATTTTTGATATATATATATATATGTATATATATTCATAGTTGAAAGCGTGAGTCAATTGAAGCTAGATCACCATGGAAAACGTGGAAACACTGGACGGCTGTTTCGTCTTAGTATGGAACCCCTCAACAGCCATAATCAACGATCCTGCAAGTAGGCTTCGAATCCCGAACCTTAGGACTCGGGTGAGAATGCTTAACCTCTAGACCACTGAGTCTGCATGCAACGGTGTGAATGTCTAACTTCAACCAATCCATGACACTGTGCGACCGTTCATAATTGTCTTCAGTGAGTCACTGCCTCACAACAGACACGGTTTGGATACACTGGTCACTGCTTCTCACTAGGATTCTTAGTGCCTAGAGTCTAGAGGTCAGGCGTTCGCTCACGAGATTAAAGATCCTGGGTTCGAGTCACATAATCGACTCGTGAATTCAACTATTAAATTACTAAAACCTCTACAAAACCCCCTTTCTGATATTATAGATTTGTTGTATATTAGTCGTTGACACGGTATAAATTATTTTCTGTAAGATCAATTGGAAAAAAATGTTCAAATGAAAAAGTTTAATAAATTTGGATAGTGTTATATGCTGATGAAGACATAAGTACAGGTAACTCCCAGGACCTATTAATGGACTATTATTCTATATATATTCTTATTCTTTAACTATTGAGTAATTAGATTGTGTACTATATTTATCTTATTATAAGATTCATTCCGACCTATGAATTAATGCTGTACGATTTTCTGTTCCCAAATTATGTACAGTTAATTGATTATTGTATCCCACGTTCACAGCCGCATTTGACTCGATCTTGTACAAATATTATTTTCTATTTTATGGTGTGATGCGGTCTATCTATCTGGTATACAAACCGAGTAGACTTGAATTAAATGATTCGCATAGTAGAAGCTGTAATTAATGTTTTGGACTCAATTGGAAGGGCTAGGCGGACAAGGGACCAATAAGAACGCTAGACTACTCTTACCAGTTGAACGTCATTGATTTGGCACAGTGTTAAGATTAGACAAGTTGTATTCCGATTGGTGGACAAATCACGTGATAAAAAGCCGAACATAAAACCATAACGAAATGGATACGGTCCTATTTTTTATAAAGTCATAACAGATAGTAGTTAAAAATGAAATCTACATCGTATGTTCCATCTTATTTAGAACTCCTCAATCAGAAATACCTCCATTTCATTGTTAAGATCCATACCAAGTTTTGAATTCAATCTATAATCAATTTCAATTCTTAACATCAACAACTGAAAAAAAAACTACAAATTATCATCTATAAAAATCATCTTTGTTCAACAAGATATTAACTCTCTAAATTCAGTAATCTAATAGATAACACGGTAAAGTGTGCAATTAAATATACTATGTTCGAGTCCTAATATAAACAACATTAACTCTACAATACAGTTACATCAAGATAATTAGTCCCAAAATAGTAAACATAAATAAATAAATAAATATCCAGCACACATTTCAGTGTTAGTTACTATCCAACTATAATTGAATATTACATTTGGTAAAAAAAGTGAAAAACCTTGACTTTTTCTTTTTTTGACCACCCAGTTACAATAAAGATATATCATTTCTATTTTTTCTTTAAAAATCCAATAATCTATATAAATTAAAATATAATTTAATTAAGTAGTATGTTTATGAATGATTTCACACATTAAATTAAAATCTTGTCAAAAAAAAGAAAAAAAACGAGAAAAAAGGAAAGAAAAAGAAAAAAGAAAGAAAAAAAGACATTTGACTTTCACAAACCTTTATTCAATTGGTAATAAAAAGAGAATAATACTAATTAACTGATGTAAAGTAAAAGAAAAAAGAGGAAAAAAGAAAAAACACGAATTTTGAAAATGGCGGGTGGTGTCCTTGTTTTTTTTATTTTTAATTAAATATTGAACATTGAATTTAGTTGTCAAAGATGTTATTGGTTTATTTAGGTTTGTTGCTTTTTCTAATGATTGTTACTGAGATATAAGAAAATTGATAAAATTATAAGTAAGAGACTAATATACTTAAACATTGATATATAAATATATAAGATCAACCCCTTTTAACTTAGGGAAATATGAAGTTATAAAGTAATTGGTCTCTATAAATCCTAATTATATAAGCATATATATTCTAATGAGTAAATATGCTATTTTGTAGTTGAAATCATGAGTCAATTGAAGCTAGACCAACATGGAAACCCCAGAAGCACTGGATGGCCGTTTTGTCCTATTGTGAGACTCCTCAGAAGTGCGCATCCACGATCTCGACTCGCAAGATTCGAACCCAGGACCTATCAGTCTCGAGCGCGAACGCTTAATCAATAGACCACTGAGCCAGCCGGCATCCAGCGGTGGTAATGTCTAACTTTAACCAATCCACGAGATTGAGAAACCATTCACCATTGTCTTCAGTGAGTTGATATCTCACGACAGACCTGGCTGAACTCCACTGGTCACTGCTTTTCACTAGAACTCCAGGAAATATCTCTTGAAGCCAGTCAATAGTGAAACTGATAGGTCCTGCTTTCGAATCTTGCGAGGCGGGATCGTGGATGCGCACTGCTGGGGAGTCTCACAATAAGACGAAACGGCCATCAAATGCTTCCAGGTTTTCGATGGTGGTCTAGCTTCAATTGACTCATGATTTCAACTATAAATTACTAAAATCTCCACAAAAACCCTTTCTGATAATATTTTGTATTTCATAAGTGTTTTCTTTAAAAAAAAGGAAATGAACTATAAAATGGTCATGAAAAATATTTTATACACTGTATGTGGTTGATATATTACTAGTTTAATAGTTTGAAAGTAGTTTCTTTCATAAACTGATATCAAAGACAGAAGACTGAAAACCAAATAGTACTCGACAGCTAGCATGTTTGAGTTCACGGTACTACAATACTGCCCACTTGTTAACATCTGGAAAATTGGATATAAGTAACTGATTGATTTTGTCAAATTTGTCAAATTTTTACATTCGGACGTAGTTCATTATGAACAACTATAGTTATTAACAGTTATTTCATAGTTTAAAATGTATTCTCAAAGATCGTTTAGAGACATTGTGGACACTTTAATGACCGGTCATACAAATTTGGAGGTCAATAAAATATAAAGTAATATTCTTGTGTTTTATTAGAATCTGAATTATTTTAACCTTGTACATTCTTGTCTGTTGTGGTGAGGTAAACAATTAAATTAAAATTGGACACTTCTGCATTAAAAAGCTCTCTTGTTGCAACCATATACATCTGAAGAGACGGATGCTAGCAGTTGAATCCAGAACACGCATTTAGTCCTATTTGGTAGTCGTCAGCTGGGTGTACCTGAATGCCAGAGTTGATGTTCACTACAGGACTCGAACCTGTCGCGTTGTACACTTATTTACTGAGTCCAGATGGACACTAGCTTGTGCGACGGGGTGAAATTTAGTTCATTTGTATATCGGTTGTTTGAATCTTCCCAATGATGTTTAGGGATGCAATTGATCAGTCTCTTATTGGCATATGTACATCCTGTGTCGACTGCCTCGATATCGCCTTCAGTCACAAGCATTATAGTCAGTGTCTTGGAGTGGACATCAACTCTGGGATGCAGGTACACACAGCTAACTAGTCCCAAGTAGGACGGAATGAGCTTCTTGGATTCCTGTGCTAACCACCATCCATCTCTGCTTATGGTGTAATCTATTCGATGATCAGAATAGTTTGTTAAGAATTATATTTGAGAGAGTTACTTTTCGACCTTCATTAATTACTTTATAAAAATCTAGAATGTTACAACTTGAAAGAAGATGATTAAAAATGTTCTTTAAACCATGGTAAAACAAATGCTGAACAAATAAAGTTGAGATGTTTTATAGTTTGCATTCCATGCTGACTTTAGTTAAGTAACAATTGAAAATCAAGAATTACTCAACAGCTGTTTCCTCCCAAGAGGGGACTTGGCAATACACATACATGAAGGCACCATAGATCGAATACCAAGACCTCAAGTATCGGGGCTAGTGCTTGAAATCCAGATAAGTGTGTCAAGATTCGATGGTTTACGCTTCTTATATCAATCAATTCGCGCTCCTGCACTACCATCACTCATTGTTATTGGCGATATCCATTTCATTCCCGATGCACTTGTGCATCACTTGTCGTGGTATCTTCCTAGAAGTCGAGGAATTACATCTCGATTTCGTCAGTAGTGTTACATCATTGGGTCCTAACTTAGCGATTTAAGGCCTTAATAAAATCTAAAATTCCTCAGTGGAATCTTGGGTTCACACTACTGAGGAGTCATATACTAGTATAAAATGGTTATCCAGTAACTCTTAGTTTTTAATAGTTATCTAAACAAGCTCACTTCATGACATAAGCTACAAAATTATCACCAAATCAACAGTAATTTCTTACAGACTATTTAAAAAGGTAACAAACATTTACCTGATTCAGGTGTAGCTATTCGACTAATTGCATCTCGACCATATCCATTTTCAGTAACTCCAGCTACAGAAACTTCGTAAATTACACCGAACACTGTATGAATAATAGTTAAAATATACAAAAAAAAGTATTATGTAAATCTTGATTACTTTCAATGTTACATATAAAAAGGGTAACAAAATAATTTTAAGGGAAATTGATTGAAAACAATAACAATAAGAGGATTCCTTTTCTGAGGGAGAAATTTTCTTTCATTATAAATTTCATTAATTATATACTTACGACTACGAAAAAAATGGCATACCAACCCTAGAATTGATTACATTCCACACTTATTTATTTCTAAGGGGGGGGGAGATCAGCTACAATTAAAATGGATTGATCAGAGATCAATGAAAAAAATTCATGTTTGTCTAGTTCATCAGTTCTTATTGAATTTAGTTGATTAAGTTGAAATTAAGTCACTGGTTTACGTTTTTCCACAAACAGCCCTGGACCTAAGTTTCATGCTAGTCGGTATTGATCTACAAGATATACCTGTAATATCAAGGTAATGTATACTTCCTTTTGAATTTAGACTCGCTTTATTTAGCTTCAGTGTAAGACATTACCATGGAACTATTCTATTTGCAAGTGACATACTGTAGGACTGAGACAAACCTAGGTTCCAAGTTTACTGTCAATTATCTCAAACCACCTATTAGAATTCTAATTTCTATTGTAGTGAACAAAACACTTGTTGGGGACAATCGAATGTATTTAAGCAAAGATTACAGACTATCTCAATAAATTCTGATTACCAAACAATGAACAGTCAATTTGCAAATTAACAACCAATTGTTTCAATCTTCACTGTTTCTTCTCTTATTCCATTGCTCATGCATTTTCCAGACGTTTGCGTTTCATTTCAGTTCTTTCCTCATCGGTCTTCTGCCAAAATACATTCTATGTCTGACCCACACCATATACTACTTATATGGATATAAGTAGACCACACCACCACTATCACTTCTTGGATGAATATCGTATATAATACATAATCAAGTTACGGAATAATACTCTTACATTTTAAGTGTTTAATGTTGGGATTCAGTCTATGTGAACAAACAGCACGACGAGGTGTACGTAAGTTAAGCTGATTAGCCATACTTAGGATGAATTTTACTGCTGATTACTGTCAATGAATAAAAATCAATAAGAATTCCTCTTAATCGTTCTATACGTATGTATATGGAAGAGACAGTGGCTATCAGGTTGATATATTGTTTGCTGAATACAACCTTCCAATCCATTCATTTTAAAAACGTCAACAAACCATATCCATAAAGCCTAATCAAGTCAGTAAAATATATAAAACAGTAAACAGTCATTTATTTATTCAATTATCAAAAATTATTTCAGCTCAACGTGCATATGTGAGCCAAAAATCGATTACGATTACCTGGCAGATTGAGATCAGAAAATCAATAATTCCTGACAATGTCCATTTCGGTAGTTATCACTTTCATAATCTGATCCTTTGTGTTTTTCTGATCACATTTATCTTTATCTAGCCCACTTTTATGCATGCCATCACCCCACATACGGTTAGATGGTAACTAGAGATACATAACACAAAGATTATTCACCTTAGTTGACAAAAGTTTACAACCTTATCAACTAATTTATATCTCTAATTTTTGTGTTACATATTAAGAAGCCTCAATAACACTGTTTATCGTTCATTATAGCCTTTTTCATTGAAACATAAATGATCATTGTAAGCAAAGATGGATAGTGGCTAACAGTAGAATCCAGGACGCGCGTTTCGTCCTATTTGAGTGAACATCAACTCTGAGATGCAGGTACATCCAGCTGACTAGTCCCAAATAGGGCGAAACGCGCGTCAATCTGGATTCCACTGATAGCCATTATCTATCTTTGCTTACAATGCTTGTGAATTAAGGCAATATCGAGGCAATACACACAGTATGCACATATGCCAATTAGAGACTGACCAGTTGCAGTCCTAAACCTCAATGGGAAAATTCAAACAAACAATACTAAATGAATATAAATGATCATGTTTATGTAAGCGTTTATGAAACTGTAACATAATCTTCAGAATATATGCATGTTATTGTTCAAATCACCCACATTATCTCATTTTAATAACCATTTAATACATTTCTCAATGGACTTTCATATCAGTAATAACCGTTTGATCTACCCAAAAGTCTACTTGAATGAAATAAAACAAACTGACCATTGTGAAATCTTTTATTTCCATCTGTTCTATATAGTCCATTCCTTACCACTAAAAAAGTCCTTTGTGAAACTTGCTAGTAAATGAATGGATAAGTAGTGATAATATTGGTACATTTTGTGATAAAATGCTTCCATTATAATGAACGTTAATGTAAACAAAAGAAAATATCTAGTTCATACCACTAATCAATACGTTCCCTTATTCCATTATAGTTTGCATAAAAGGGTTTAACCCTCCATTATGTAGATCTAATGGTCAGAAGTTTGCCACCATATCTGTAGGTCTTGATCTCTATCTCTGGCGGTGTTTCCAGTTCACACTACTGAGGAGACTCATCAAAGGATGAAGTAACCGGCCAAAAGCTCTTTGGTTTTTAATCATGCCCCGACTGAAATCAGTCTGTGACTAATATAACATGCAAATTAGTTTCATTATCATTAAGTATTCTACCATATAGTGCATACGTTTTAAAGTTAGGTGTTTAATCCTTTTAGCAGTTCAGTTATATAAACCATATTATGAATTAATTGAAGTTGAAAATTTGAACTATTGGATTATAACCAAGTGGTCTAAAGGTTAGACGCTAACTGCAAAACCCGAAAATTACGAGTTTCAGCACAAAAGAGATAGTAAATATACATTCCTTAGCGATCTCATAAAATTTGAACAAAACAGTTGGGCAGTGACAAAAATAATCTACAAACCAAATTATGTAAATATATCGACCATAATAATTTAGAATACTTTAATTGTATGCATATGCATATGTATACGCTACTTATGTCGACAGACATAAGTAGTATGTATCACCAATCAAACGTAGAAAACCTAGCGGCAGAAGGCTACGAAGGTTAACTTGAAGAGGACAAGAACTGAATTAGAAAGGAATTGTGAATCGGAAGAATTATACAGAATGTGAAAAACAAATGATGGAAATCTGCAAATGGAATAATAAATGTATGATTCTCATATTTTAGCAAGATATTCTGTAGTTTTTTGTTAGAATTCAGTTGGTTATCCCCAACAGCTTTCTCATCCATTACATTACTGACGGGTATTCTAGACTACAACTGACCTTTTGTACATATCTTATCGATCGTCATGGAACTAAGATTGCACTCAATAATATTTTCTACATTATATCTATATATCTGTGGAATTAAAACTGTGAACAGCTGGATTCTAGCTCATTTAGTACAAACGGGTCATGCAATCAACATAAAGTAATCATTCACAATGATATACCATGTTTGCAGCAATCTGATTAAATCTGTCAGATTAAGAATCCTGCAGACGTCTGAAACAATAGCTATTCAGATCAAAATGTCGGAGTTTTGAATTCAGAATAGATATGTTCAACAGTTCCCTTCACATTGGCCAACTTCTGGCCTAGTTAGTTAATAATCATTTTAATGATATGGTGATATAATCTGATTAATGATGATGCAACCTTCCTTGTTGGATTCCCAAAGTTTAAGATCATCTTAATCACACATATTATTATTATTATTATCACTATTGTTATCGTTATTATTATAACACTTGCAAACCCATGGAGAAATTTATTCAGTATCCATCCTTATTTACTAAGCTTATTCAAGTCAACACTTCATATTGGTTATTCCAACGTTAGAGATTTTATTTTATATTATGTTACAAACAATTAACTCAAGGATAGTTTTTTTAATGAGCTGACAATATTTAAAGAACCAGAAGGGATTGAACAATGGTTTCTTACTACTTAATGGTATTTCAAACGTACCAACACCTCACCGTGTACAGGAGACACTAGGTAACTCACTAATTCATTGGATAATAGTTGCTTGATCTTGCGAATCGACCAAAGTTAGGGATATAAAGCACTGGATATTAACTCAGTGGACAGGAAGTTAAACCATTTCTCCAAGATCTCATAGTGTTAGGTTCAGTTTTCGATGCAGTCATGAATACTAACGTAACACAGTTATCCGATTCCTTTCAATGGTTTCTAGTTAAAATCAGTGCATATTATAAACTACGAAATATCGAATCATTTATTCGGATGTAAACCATATTTGAGATTTAAATGACAATTATAATAAACCTTCTTTGTCTCATAACAACAAGCGACTTTGTTTTCTAGAGTCAGACAAAGTTAGGACTAACAAATATATGAAAAACAGGTAAGTAAACAAACAATTATTTACTTTTATCTGTATAAAGTTGTGGAGATTGTTAAGTTTTTGATAGAGATGATGAATCGATGAATGTTATACCACCAAAAAAAACCTAGAAGCCGACTTAGTGGTCTAGAGGTTAAGCATTCGTTTGCAAGACCGAGGGTCCTGGATTCGAATCTCGCGTGCGGGATCGTGAACGCGCGCTAGTGAGTCCCATATTAGGATGAAACAAACGTCCAGTGCTTCCAGATTCTCAATGGTGGTCTAACATTTTATCGATTCATGATCTCAATCCAAAAGTTACTGATTACTTTCAATAGCTTTTTTGTGTTAATCCGACTAATAAACACAGTTTATTTAAGTTTTCTTCCGTGAAATACCATGTTCATCCGATCTGTCCATACAGATTACATGAATCGATAGCTTAACAATAAAAATGACAGCAACCTTTTATCACAGTTAACCTTAAGACTGTTCTGACATTCCTAACAGTAATAAGTTTATTTTAATATTTTACGTTGATTTTATAATTTTTCACCATTCACTAACTTCAGTTAAACAATCATTGGAAACCAAGAAGGTATTGCAAAGTTGTTCCGTTTTAGTATGAGATATTTTTAGTAATTTATTGATCAATGAGCCAGAAAGAGATCAAATACAATGACTTCTGATTCTATAAATGTTTTGCAATGTCAGTTACAAAGTGAATAGTTTTCACGAACCTGTTATACTAAATATTCAGGTGATGGTCAGTGCCTGTTACTCCGAATGGAGCATAGGCCGCCGACCAGCATTCTCCAACCCACTCTGTCCTGGGCTTTTCTTTCTAATTCTATCCAAATTTTGTTCATTCTTCTCATGTCTGTCTCCATTTATCGGCGTAACGTGTTCTTTGATCTTTCTCTTTTCCTTATTTTCTCATTTCTACAGCAGTTTAGATGACTCTCCCGGTTTCCCACATTGTCTGGACGTACCATGTACCTATAAAAATTGTTGCTCTGGTTGTTAAAAGGGGCATCGGCCTTGTGACTACCGAAGAATCACGGCCTTCATCCTGAGGCGTCATAATACTTCCTTCAACTCCCAGGACAGAGTTAAAATGGTTTGAATAATTTTTTCGGGTTAGCGTTTTTTTAGCGAGTTAGTTTTCTACGGAACGGGGTCGCTAACGCCATGTCCAACCTTCTCCTTTATCTGGGCTTGAGACCAGCAGTAACGGAGTTTTATACTAAATATAGCCGTATCGTAACTAGAAAATAGCTTAGATATTTAAAAAAATAGTATTCTTGTTTCTAATACGCTTTTACAAACAGTATCAATTAAGTAAAGAGATTATATTGCTTACTAAAGATATCGTAATGAACGAGAACACAAGTGGGGTCAGTCGAATGTATTTAAGCTTAAAATTACTGAGTCCCTTAGGAAAATCTGAGAACCATACAGTAAATACTTTATTTGCAAAGTGTCAATAAATTGTCTCAAACGTGACTGTTCCTTCATTTCCACAGTAATCATTCACTGTTCTCATTCTTCTTTCTTCTATCTTCTTAACCTTCTACTACTAGGTATTTCACTTTCCATTGATGATACATACTAATTATATCTGTCAATATCAGTAGCACACACCACAATATCAAAATCTAAATGTTTAAACTCACTCATTATTTTTTAAATAAATATGCTGTGGATGCTCACTGTTGAGAAGTCTCACAATAGGACGAAACAGCCGTCCAGTGCTTTTAGGTTTTCTATGATGGTCTAGCTTCAAGTGACACATGATCTCAACAATTAAAAAATATACTGTTGTCAATTTTGTGTTATACTCTTATGAATTCAGTTTTTTAACACTCAGCTAGTTAACATTTTATCTTATTCTCATTATTTTTTTTTCAGAGAGATCAATTTGGAAATCTGTTTTTCTTTTTAGTTATCCCCTTTTTAACTAGACTTTATCTAATTTACTCTATCAGTTTATACCTATACTGTATAGTTGTAATTCTATGATAACAAGTTTTCATATGTAGAGATCTTGTATTCATACCTTTTTTGAGATCATAAATAATCGGTATTATGAAGGGTTTCAAAGAGTTCGTTCATCGATTATTTTGACTATTATTTCCAATAAACTAGATCTTTATTTTATAACTGTCTAAATATTTTTTCTGTGTCGATTATTGTTTAATTAGTTGTTTTTATCAGTAAACAATGTAGTCTACTAACGTTCTCTTATTAAAAAATATACAGTTATCTTTTTAAAATCCTAGTCCTCAAGTTACAGACAAATACAGACGAAGACAACTAATGTAGCAGCAGCCTCTGCATCAGTAGGCCTTAATATACACAAAGGAAAAAACAAGATTTTCAATTACAACACGGAGAACACCAATCCAATCACACTTGATGGCGAAACTCTGGAAGATGTAGAAACATTCACATACCTGGGAAGTATCGTTGATAAACAAGGAGGATCGGATGCGGATGTAAAGGCGAGGATTGGCAAAGCAAGGGAAGCATTTCTACAATTGAACAACATATGGAACTCAAAACAACTGTCAACTAATTTCAAAGTCACAATCTTCAATACGAACGTCAACACAGTTCTACTGTATGGAGGTGAAATGTGCAGAACTACTAAATCCATCGTCAAGAAGGTATAAATATTTATAAACAGTTAGTTGTCTACGCAAAATACTCAACATCCATTGGCCGGATACTATCAGCAACAGCGTTTTATGGGAGAGGACAAACCAGCTTCCAGTTGAAGAGGAAATTAGGAAAAGACGTTGGAAGTGGATCGGACTTACATTAAGGAAATCACCAAACTGCATTACAAGGCAATCCCTAACCTGGAATCCGGAAGGGAAGCGGAAAAGAGGAAGGCCAAAGAACACATTACGCCGGGAAATATAAGCAGGTATGAAAAGGATGAATAACAACTGGAACGAACGGGAAAGAATTGCCCAGGACAGAGTTGGACGGAGAATGCTGGTGAGCGGCCTATGCTCATCTACGAGGGGTATCAGGCGTAAGTAAGTAAGTAAGCCGAAAAGTTAAAAAAGGGAATACCACACTGATTAGTATATTTGCCTCATTATTTATCTTTTCGTGAAGTAGAGTTTAGACATATCTAAAGTAAGACAATATCGTAAGTTTATTAAAGATATAAAAGTAGACTATGGATGCCGACCTCGTAATTTGAAGATTAAGAGTTCTCCACAAGGCATATCGATCCTAATTTTAATTCTCAGTAAGGTTTTGTATAATTACTAGTGAGGCATCACTTACTAGAACAAAAGAGCTGTGTCGTGTTTCCTTATTTCTAATCGTTATCTAACAAAAGTCAGTCTATTATTTGAAACTATGCTATTTTATATTAAAAACAGTGTTTAAAAAATGTATAATATAGATTGTTAACAAAGCAATCTTGTCTGACCGTAGATCAATCATAATATTGTAGTGTTTACCTAGTAATTTAAAGTTTTAACTTATCAGTGAAATAATTAAACATTTATTCATTCGTACACTGAATGATTACCGACGTATGAAGTCAATACATTAAAGACGCACATATTTCCCCCCTCCCCCCCAAAAAAATATAAACTGATCAACTGACAATCTTAGTATCAACAACAGGAAGGTTCTGTTGTTTACAAACAAAATTAAAAACTACTACGATGGGGAACTCTGGTGTGCAGAATTCAAAACCTTAGTAAATATTCAGTTCAACTTCTGAAGAGAAAGATAATAAGCTTCGAAACTCGATGTGAGGATATCAGGTACATTGATTTGATAAGTCCTAAATAAAAACAAACACATGTCTTACCTTCCACTGTTAATCACTATCCAACTTTACTTAAAACTTTATGACTAAGTGGTGATATGAATTCAATACATTAAAGGTGTACATATTACCCACCACCAATAAAAAATAAACTGATCAACTGTCAACCTTAGTATCAACAACAGGTAGAGTCTACCGCTTACAAACAAAATGAATAATTACTACGATGGAGAATACTAGTGGGCGGCCTACGCTCTTCCACGACGGACTATCAGGCGTAACTAAGTAAGTAAATAATGATCAAATTACACAATCTATATCAAAAACAGAAAGGTAAAAACAAATAACTACAAGATTTCAAAAGAATATCCTTCGATGACATAATCATTTACCAGAACTTACAATGTTCACCTGGATTACTGGTATATTGTAAACCAGTAATATTCTTTTCTATTGTTTTAGTTAATAATTTATGATCTAAATTATTGTGATCATTATCAACATTGATTTTAGATAATTCAATTGGATGTATAATATGATAACGTATTCTATAAGTTAAAAGATGATTCTTATTTTCATGGTCATGTTTATTATTAGTAGTATAATCTTTTTGATCAAAAAATTGTTGAAAATCTATAGGTGGAAGCCATGATGCTTTAATACATGGACGTAATTGATCACATGCAATTTCAAGGATTAACTCTCTTGGTGGTCCAATAATCGATAATTTCTCATTATCAATACTGTTTATTGAAGATATATTATGAGTATTAACAATATATGAAGGAATGATATAGAGTATTATAAGTATCTGTAATGTTACTCTCATAATACTCTTATCTATTATAGATAATGTATTCTATTTAAACATTCATCACTTGTTAATGTTGAATGATCATTGTCTAACTATCCATGGAATCCGTTACACTATATGGAATGATCATTATTCCAGTCAACCTTCCAGTATTTTCATGATAACTAAATATATTGTGGGAAGTACATTATATGTAACAGATTAAAAAGAAATCTCCTCTCCTTTTTGTTTACATTTGCCAACATATATGTATATGAGAGATACAAATCTTGTCACCTGAATACACCATCAAGGGGAAACAAATACACACACACACACACTTAAACAAATTGTGCGTCTAAAAATGTGACAGAACATAATTATATATATATATATATATATATATATATATATATAGAATGTATTTAGACATATCGTTTCAAAGTAAAAGATTCACATAATTCATCATTATAAACATACTTACAATTTTGTGCAAATCATTTTTGTATCATTTTTGTGTACTGATCAATTCTGCCTAAATCTGATTGGTTCACTGTTTAGTGAATAAACGATAACAATGTTTATGCTTAGAAGAAATAAATGATGAATAACCTATAATGTATACAATGTTTGTTTTTGGAACTGAAATAGAAAAAAAACCATTCACCACCATAAATTTTTTTTTAATATCAAAGTGCAAAATTTAGTATTTTCCCGGTTTTTATGAATAAACTTTTTGTATATCTAGGAGCTCTAGTGAGAAGCAGTGACCAGTGGAGTTCAAAACCACGTCTGTTGTGAGATAGGAACTCACTGAAGACAATTGGTGAATGGTTGCTCAACTTCGTGGATCAGTTGAAGTTAGACATTAACACCGTTGGATGCCAGCTCAGTGGTCTATCGGTTAAGGGCTTCGGCTCGAGACTGGTAGGTCCTGGGTTCGAGTCTCGCTCGCGAGAGCGGGTTCGTGGATGCGCACTGCTGAGGAGTCCCATAATAGGACGAAACGGCCGTCCAGTGTTTCCAGGTTTTCCATGTTGGTCTAGCTTCAATTGACTCATGCTTTCTACTATGAAAAATAAACCTTTTCCCAAGAAAACTGTTGTTGTAAATTTGATTTTTTTTAAGGATACAATTTAAACTACTATTAAGTAGTATAAATTTTTAAACAAACTTATTGTATGACTGTAAAACATTCGTAAAACTGGACTAAAAGATTATCTTGATTGAGCAGGATATTTTAGATGACTGAGGTTAAAGCAATGGGTTATATCGACCATTTTTATTTTATCTACATAATTACCTCAGGAAATTGTACTAATTCGTTGGAAACTTAAAGAGTTATTTCGCTCTCTCTTCACAAGAGGAGAGAATTAGGTATAATTTGATTATTCGACTTATTACATTACAGTGAGTTTATCATTGCCCATCCATTTTCCAAATGATAAGTTCATTGTCCGTTTTCACCAGATTTGAGTTATTTATTTTGAAATCCATTCAATTTAATATTAACGTAGTATCTATTCAAATGTACTATTTAACTAATTAATAAATTTGTTTATACTCAATAGAGAATATGAATGGTGGTTAGTAGTAGGAGTCAAGAAGACATTTTTCGACCTTTTTAGGACTCATAAGCTACTAGCTACTATCCATCTCTGCTTATAATGTTTGTGACCTAATGTAAGTACGCATAAGCCAAAAAGAGACTGAGCAATTTACAGTCCTAAAAATCAACGGGAGGAACCAAACAGCCACTTAAAATGAATTAGTAGGGAATAATCAGAAGGGCGTTTTGTGTACATTTTAATGATTTCATATAGTTAAAATCATGAGTCAATTGAAGCTAGAATACCATGGAAAACCTGGAAGCACTGGACGGCCGTTTCGTCCTATTGTGAGACTCCTCAGTAGTACTCATCCACGATCCCGACTCGTGAGATTCAGACCCAGGATCTACCAGTCTCGCGCGCGAGCGCTTAACTTCAACCAATCCAAAAAATTGCGCAACCGTTCACCAATTGTCTTCAGTGAGTTGATATCTCACAACAGACCTGGTTAAACCCCACTGGTCACTGCTTCTCACTGAAACTCCAGGAAATATTTCTTGAAGTCAGTCAAATTATTACTATGAGTAGGGATTTGTGAAGATTTCGGTAATTTATAGTTGAAACCATAAGTCAATTGAAGTTAGACTACCAAGGGAAACCTGGAAGCATTGAACGGCCGTTTCGTCCCATTGTGTGACTCCTCAGTAGTGCGCATAGACGATCCCGCCTCGCAAGATTCGAATAAATAAATAGTCTATACAAAAAGTTTTTTTTTAATGATTGTTAGTTTAAGGTTATCGCAGTAAACGGGAACATTAATAGGAACAAATGAATGAATTTAAACACACAATTACAGAATCTCTTAGGAAAAACTGAGAAACATATGGTAAATTGTTTATTCGCAAAATGCTAATCAATTGTCTCAAACTTGACCAATCATCCTCTGTTCTCTTTCTCTTTTCTTCGATCATCTCAACCTTCTACTACTAGGTATTTCACTTTCTATTGATGATACATACTATTTATATCTGACAATATCAGTAGCATACACCACAGTACTATTGAATTTTTGGTCTATACCTAGAACTGTTTATTTTATCTTATAACTTAATTAAATAACTTGAAGTTTTATTTAAGAAAATTAATTAAATTTCTAACACATTAAAGCTGTTAAGGAATAATAATCTGTCACTAATCAGTAACTCACTAGTTACTAATATCATGATTCTTCGTATTGAATACCCCCTAAATCAAATAAAATATCATACAATTGAAAGTTGTATAGTGTGATTGACATATCTCGAACTTGAAATATAGATTTTAACAGTATTTAGTTATCAGTGAAAGTTGAGGTTCTTTTTGAAGAACACTTAAAATAGAGTGACTGATTTTTTTATTATATAGAACATTTAAATAAAACAGGATAAATGTTTGGTACAGATTTACGTTTTTTTTGGTGTTTGAAAGTCTTCATTTCTGTGACCAGTGGAGTACAACCTGTGTCCGGCGGGGACAGTTATTCACCTCAGACATTGGATGAAGAATTGTGTAAGATCATGGATCGATTGAAGTTAGACATCAACACCGTTAGATTCTGGTTAAGTGGTGTATATGCTAAGGGTTCATGCGTGAAACTGAAGGTCCTGAGTTCGAGTCTCACGTGCGGGATCATGAATGCGTACTGAAGAGAAGTCCTACAGTAGGATGAAATAGCCTTCCAGTCCTTCCAGGTTTTTCATGGTGGTCTAGTTTAGATTAATTCATGAATTCAACTATTAAGAATTACTACAATCTCCACAAATCCCCATCAGATCAGATTGTCTAGTCAAATATTGAACTTATTTAGATTTTAACCAAATTATTTTCAATATTATTGTTATAGTCTAATTTAATACAATGGAGTAGTTAAACAAAGAATGATCATACACTGTCTTTAATAAGGTTTTTAAAAGTAGCGAATAACTTCAATTGTCGTCTGATATTTTCATTGGACATCAACTCTACTCATCAGTAATTGATGTTATATTTCTATTCTAGATCTATCATCAATGATTTTGCGTTTCATAATAAATGAATAAGGGCTTATAATGAGAACTATGACGTGTGCTTTGTTCTATTTTCGAATTATCATCTTCATATGTTAACTATATCCGAGTTGATATTCACAATGAGATTCAAACCACGTACTTTTCACAACAAACAGTAACTCGTTATCCTCAGTATTAATTAATTCAGATATTCACCAGTTGTTCAACGAATATCATGTTGACTTAATTAATAAAAAGGGTCTCGTTTTCAATACTGAGTCAGTCCACACAGAAAGCATATATCTCAACAAACGCAGATCAATATCCATTTCTGTGTATCAACAATAGAATAATTCAATTCTAATAATAATAATAATAATGATAGATATTTACCGTTTTCGCTTTTCTTACGAATTTCACACTCAGTTTGCATCAGTATAAAATATACTCAAAACTACATTGTATTTTACCACAGTTACTAAGGTCGATGACAGAAAAGTCTTTGACAAAAACCAAAGACATACGTTTCGTCCTATTTGGTACTCGTCAGCT
>NC_031500.1:13161694-13184494 GCF_000237925.1 Schistosoma mansoni | reverse complement strand
GACTAGTACCAATAGGACGAAACGTGTATCCTGTATTTTACTGCTAGCCACTGTTCAACTTTGCTTATAATGCTTGTAAATCAAGGCTATATCACAGTATGGATATATGAGATTGACAATAAGAGACTAACTAATTACAGTCCTAAACATCAATAGGAAGATGTAAATAAGTAATACTAAGTGAATTGAAAGCAGTAATCTGTTTAATTTATTCAATCAGTCATTGATTTTTTTTTAAAAAAAAGAACCCTCTCTTTTCTTTCACTTGATAAACAATTACATATAAGAATAAACAAATTTTGAAAAGATTAAAGAAAACGATAAAAGATAATTTTCTTTTTACCCAATATAGTTGTAAACGTGAACAACAAGTAAATGTGTGAAGAGACAAAGAGGAAATAAATGATTGTTAGTCATTCAAATGTGATACTATCAATGAAATATAAATATATAATCACAAGTACTAATCAAATTCTAATGCAAATATACTCACTAGTTTGTAACATAACATTGCAATCCACTTGTCCAATGTTACGTATTTAAATACTGCTTGAATAACTCAGTTATAGTCAAAGTAAAAGATACAAGTTTTAATCCTAAGATGTGACTGAACGTTGGTCGAACAAGTTTTCTAGCAATGACTTCTAATTGCTTGAAATCAATTCTAAGTTTATATGCTCTTATCAGGATCAGAAAAAAACTACAGTATATACCTATGATATATGTATACTATAATTCAGTTAAAACTTATTAGTCATTGGTTCAAGTATATTACTCGCTTAGCAGGTCGGGAAAGCCCTTCCTTTGAGTGGGTTATTTTACGGAATCACATGTGATGAAACCTAAAGTTAGAAGAATTTTTTTTGTTTAATTTTGTATTCATGACCAATTAATCAGTGAGTTATTAATAACCATGATTATCAAAACAATTACCAATATATGAATATGTATCTAGGATGATATATACAATTTCTCTGATACCTCATGTACAATCCATATTGAAACACTTTGTTCTAAATAAGATCCTTGGAAAGCAATTGTCTTCATACGTCCAATATAGTTTCATGTATAAATCTCATATATAAATATTATTTTAAGTGGTTTCAAGGGATTAATTGAAATAGTAGACATCAACTCTTTCACGATTGTAAGTACGCCTTGTTGATATTTGCTAAATATCATGAAACCTAGATCAATTAAGATTTTCTATCGTTTATCTTTACCTAATTTATATGAAAACATTGTGATGTTGAGTCAATTGAAATAGTTACCGTATTGCAAATCGATCAATAGGATTCGATTAGAACTAAAGATGAGGTAAATATAACTTCAGCCATTACACAGTGATCGGTCAATATATATGTATAATAAATTCACTTAGTATTGTTTGTTTGAATCTTCTCATTGATGTGTTAGGACTGCAACTGGTCAATCTCTAAACATCAATGGGAAGATTTAAACAAACAATGTTAAATGAATTTAAACTTCACCTCATTCCACAAGCAAGTGGCTATCAGGACTCAGTAGCTGAGTGGATAACGCCATGGCGTTTGAAGCGAAAGGTACTGGATTTGAGTCCTAGAGTGAACATCAACTCTGAGATGCAGGTACATCCAGCTGACGAGTCCCAAACTGAATTTCACTGCTATCCACTATCCATCTTTGCTTATATGTATAATAGTTTGTAATCTTAATTTGTACTAAAATCATGAGTTGCCTACAACAGTATTCAAATCTGGATTTTTATGGCTAACTGAGTTTATTGTGGTGAAATTCCTCTTGATTGCGGGAAGATGTACTTTAAGAGTCATTCTCGAACTCACCAAATTCTTAGTATACTTAGGGGAGAAATGAATATGCTTAAAAAGAGTGTAGATTATATTTACCATCGCGAATATACAGCTTCACAGTCCGTTCATTCAGGTATATTCTAGTATAAAATGAATTCTTCAAGTTTGTATTTTGTGGTTATTTAATTATGTTCTATCAACCTTCATTTAAATTTTTGTTTGTATCAATTTCTTCGAATGAACTTTATCGCGGTAAATTTATAAACTCGAAGTAACACAGTATTTTTTTCTGTCGTAGGAGCTTCAGGTATATAGTTCAAAATGAGACATCAACTATTTTATTTACCAATGAAACAAGCTATTATAATGTAATTTGAGTGTCATACTCATCATAGGTTGATTTCACTTAAGGTAAAATTATAACTGAGAAGCCTTAGATATCTTTCAAGTCTCAATATTTGACTTCACATTAGGACGTACACAAACTCTCACCAGGGATCACATTCCTGACCTTCAGATATAACAAAGGGAGACAGGGGGAGTTTAACCGTTGTTGTGATTACTTTTGAACAAAGGGAGCTATTATTCGAAGAACTCTTTAGATTTTATTCATTTTCGCTTTGTTGAATATTGATTAAAAGACTTTTATTCTTTTGAATTTATGCATCTAGTTTGTCAACAGTAAGCACACACACACCCAACATAATATTGAACAATTAACTTCATTTACTGACTTTATAAAAACTGTAATGAACATTGAAAATTCTCTATAGTTTTTATATTAATATACCAATGATAATTTATTCACTTGATTGAAAATGTTATATAGTTAAGATCATGAGTCAATTGAAGCTAGATCACTATGGAAAGCCTGGAAGCACTGAGTGGACGTTTCGTCCTATTGTGGGACTCCTCAGCAGTTCACATCCGCGATCCCGCCTCGCGGGACTCGAACCCAGGACCTACCAGTCTCGCGCCAGAGCACTTAATCAACAGACCACTTAGCCGGCATCCAGCGGTGTTAATGTCTAAATTCAACCAATCCACGAAATCACGCGACCAACTTCTATTGTACTGAGGTAGATACCTGTCTCTACCTGACATAGATTAGCTCCACTGGCCACGAGTTCTCACTAGAACTCCAGGAATTACCTAATGGAGCCAGTCACTAGTGAGTATATGATTGAAAATCAGTGAACAAATAGAAGTATTTATGAGTTTAATAAAAATCATTAGTAATTATTAAGTAACAATTGAAAAGCGTTATAAAATTAGTAGTAGTGTCAGTGATAGTAGTAGTAGTGGTGTGTGTGCACTACTTATACGGAGAGACATCAGTAGTATGTAGTATGAATGGGAAGTTGAATGCTTATTAGAAGAAGAGTGGTTCAAATGGTTGTAGACGGAATAGAAAAAGCTTTCGCTTAACGGACTTCCGTATCTAATAGCAGTGGATCACCAATATCTCCAGGCAGGAACCTAGGTATATTATCGATAAATGAGGAAAAGGAAATTGGTAAATTATAGTAAGATACTATCCTTAGTCCTTAAGAATACTTCAAGCTTCCTCCTAAAAGACTGCTGTGAAGTCGCTTGACCTAGCTCAGTCGGTAGAGAATTCCAACATTTGACTACTCTTAATGAGTAGAAGTTGTGTCGACAGTCCGCTCTGCTGTGTTGTGTCTCCAGTTTCTGAGTGTTATCATTTAGGTTTGTGTTGGGACTAGACTTAAGTAGGTGTTTAAGGGGATGTCCATAAGTATTTAGGATGCTGTAAGCCATTAGGGGGTCACCTCTAAGACCCAAATACTCTAACGGGTAAAGGTTTATTGATTGGAGATGCTCTACATAAGGCTTGAATTTGAGTCTCCGGACTGATTTCGTGGCTCGCCGTTGGATAGGCTACAGAGTGTCCTCATCTTTTTGGAGTGAGAGAGGAAATACTATGTTTCCGTATCCTAAATGGGGACGAATAAAACTGTTGAAGAGTGTGTGGAAAGTTCTTTTGTGAAACTGGCCAAAAATGCGCTGCAATGTTATCAGTGCAAAGTTTGCTTGAAAGGCATTTTTGTAGCAGCTAGCGTAAGACTTCAAATCGTAAGGTATCAACACTCCTATATCATTTTCAACGTGGGATATTTTTAGAGGGGAGTTGCCTAAGTTGTAGCTGTAGTCTTCAACATGTCTCAGATGGAATACTTTATACCCTGAAGTGTTTAACGTAAGTCCATTGTCGTCTGCCCAACTTTGAATTCGAGTCAGACCCTTATGACGTGCCAGTTTATCCTCTTGGTTGAGTATCTCTCACTCTCAGAAGTTTCACATCATCAGCAAAAAGCAACAAGTCAGACAACACCAGTTGTTTATATAAATCAAGGATAGAAGAGGCCCTAATACTGAACCCTGGGGGACACCACTATGAAAATTCATAGCCTGAGAGAAAGTGAAGTTAACCCTGACCTTAAAATGTCGATTGTTTAGATATGAAGTGAACCAATCAATTAAAGATGATTTGACACCTAATTTTTTGAGCTTATTGATAAGACATGTGGTCGACCCGATCAAAAGCTTTTGAGAAGTCAAGGTGAATGACGTCAATCAAGGATGGTTGTTCATCTGTCCACCTCAGTCAGCAGGTTGGTTATACAAGAATGATTCTTCCTGAAAACTTGTAGGGGGGGAAAGAAGGCTTAGGACAATAAATAGTCGTATATGTCGTCGCATATCAGGAGCTCCATGTATCATCAATAGGAAGTGAAATACGTAGTAGCAGAAGGTTAAGAAGATCGAAGAAAAGAGAACGATAACAGAGGGTGATTAGTGTTAAAACGAAGGAACAATCAAGTTTGAGACAATTGATTGACATTTTGCAAATGAATAATTTACCATATGATTCTCAGATTTTACTAAGTGGTTCCCTACTGGTGTTCTCGTTCACTACAGCAGAAGTATCAATAGTAATGATAATAATAGTAATAAAAGTAGTATTAACAGTCATATACAAAAATTACCGATGATTATAAAGTATATAAACTGAAAGCTAACTACTTGTTACTATGTCCATAATTTAGTTTTAATTCTTAATAAAAAATTAATTGTCTGCTATTTCGATTAATACTATTACCTACTACTTATTTGTAATCCATTAGTATTGTTCACTGAAAGTACATATTCAATGTACATATTCAGATTTCAAAGAATATACAAGAAGAAGTAATTGGAATAAATGTTATGAAGAAAGTAAGTAAGTAAGTAAGTAGGCAAGAAAGAAAGAAAGAAAGTAAGTAAGTAAGTAAGAAAGAAAGAAAGAAAGGAGAGAAGGAAAGAAGGGAGATAGTGTAAAACATAAAAGGAACAATTTATTGAATGAGTCAAATAACGTAAAAAGCAACAGAATTAAGTGTCTTAAATTTGGCTCATTGAAATTAATTCGTGAGAAAATTATAGAAATGTTTATTTAAATGAAATAAGTAGTTTAGTTCTTTTCTCCTTTTTCTTTTTTTTTTGATTATTTTCTTGTAGAAGAAGAAACAGTTTTTTTATTACTATCAAGAACTGACTAGAGCTGCAATGAACGGGAACACGAGTGGAGATAACCAGGGAAGTCCTACTGACTGACTTCTCGTGGCATTACTGTTGTTTACGAAATTGAGAGGATGAAAAGCGAATGTCCAGCGCTTCAACCGGGTTGATGGACACAGAAAGTTCACCAAGGGAGTTTGAAAACCGTCATTTCAAACCAATGGTACACATGGGCTTCAGGATCCTGAGGGAAAAATTGGCATATGAATCAAACGTTGGTCGCCGGCTACCATGAGACTGCATCTCCTCACGATGCTCCACTGCCTTGCGGATCAGATCTTTAGATCAGTGGCTCGGGGTGTGGCCCCCTAAGAAAACCATCTGCTTCGGTTTGATCACCCGGGTAGTATCACAGCCCTCACACAAATCAAATGAGATTTGTGTGGTGCATATATATCTGGTGCCCCTTTGTACCAATATTCATGTGTTTAAATATATAAATCTAAAAACAAAATTATAGAATCTTTTAGGAAAATCGAAGAACTATATAGTAAATTATTCATTTGCAAAATGTTAATTGGTTGTCTCAAACTTGACTATTCTTTCATTTCCACAGTAATCATTCACTGTTCTCGTTCTCTTTTCTTCGATTTTCTTAACCTTGTGCGGCCAGACATTTCACTTTCTATTGATGATACATACTACTTATATCTGTCAACACCAGCTGCACACAACACACTCGTCCTCCCTTTTGAAGTAGTCGTTCCTTCGGTGGGTCTGCTTGAGGTGCCACTTTTTTTCTGTAGTCTGTGCCACGCTCTCCGTCAAAGTATCGATTCTGCAGCGTGTTGACCTTCATAGCTCTGTCGAACTGCCAGACCATCAAACTCGCCGTACACTCAGCATACGAGACGTTCAACTTCACTGTTTCTTCCGTGAAATGTCAATCCATCGTCATAAACTTCATTGTTTCTTTAGTTCCACACCAATCAACCTCTTTTCTTGTTCTCTTTTCTTCGAACATCTTAATCTTGTGCCGCCCGAAATTTCACTTTCTATTGATGATACATACAACTTATATCTGTCGACATCGGTAGCATACACCATTAGAGCTAATGAATATTTAAAATAAAATTGGGTAACAATAGTCAGTTATTTCGCTTTAATATGACACTTGTCGGTTTTATTAGATTTTAACTCATTATTCTAAAAGTGAGATATGAACGTTATGGATTCAATCTCTGGTGTATTTATGAGTACTGAGGAGTCCTACAGTAAAAAGAAACAATTGTTCAGTTGTCCATTGAACTCGCTGTATACATAGGCGAATAACTGAAAAAGGTAGAATTTTAAGAATTAATTTACCATGAATGATATATATGATGTATCGATGGTTGGTTGTTGAGCGCAGACAAATAGTCACAGCCTACAAACTATTAAATATGTAGTTTTCTTTCTTATGATTGATTTCTAATCCGAACCTACTGTGTATGAATTCTTGTAATTGTATTGAATAAAATATACTCTAAGATTAATCCGGTTCTCTATGTTGGGTTGTGAATCCTTATTCTGATATAGTGCGATTAGTCTTATAAACCTATTATAGTAGTATACGTGTAACAGAGGTAAATTATTGTAAACCATCCGTTATATTAATATATATATTCGACTGATTTAATACGTACTAGGTTTATGATATTACCTTTATTGTAAACTTTTAGTTAACTCATCAACTGTTTATATTATCTTTTAACTTTCATACATTTGTTACTTAGCTTTATACTATAGATAGTTTAATTATATTTATATTGTGATTTACTATTTATGATACATTATAATTACATATTTACAGTATAAAATCATGTATTATAAGCAGAGATGGATAGTGGCTAGTAGTGGAATCCAGGATGCGCGTTTCGTCCTAGTTGGGACTCGTCAGCTGGATGTACCTGCATCTCAGAGTTGATGTTCACTCTGGGATTCGAACCCAGTACCGTTCGCTTCAAACGCCATCACGTTATCTACTCAGCTACTGAGTCCTGATAGCCACTTGCTTGTGCAATGGGGTGAAGTTTTAAATTCACTTGATATTATTTGTTTGAATCTTCCCATCGATGATTAGGACTGCAATTGATCAGTCTCTTATTGGCATATATGCATCCTGTGCGTATCGCCTCGATATAGCCTTGATTCACAAACGCGATAGCGTTTGAAGCCAACGGTACTGGGTTCGAGTCCAAGAGTGAACATCAACTCTGAGATGCAGTTACATCCAGCTGACGAGTCCCAAATAGGACAAAACGCACGTCAAACTGGATTCCACTGCTAACCACTATCCATCTTCGCTTATAATGTTATCACATAATTCTGATAATCTTCATTTTCTTATTACACTATCGAAATAACATATTTAAAAATCAATACATGAATAAATCATAGGAAACTGATTAAAATGATTGAAGAATAAATTAAAGAACATATGACTAAAAAAATCAGTTAGTATTTGGCATTGTAATGAATCATTTTATGAATACAAAGGTCTATTAATATTGCCAAATCTGTTAAAAATCTAGAATACACTGAAAAGGTTCTTTTTTTTCTTTAGTTTTAAATGGATCTAGTCACGAGTATCAGTTAGTACGAAACGCTGATCCAGGATTTGGCTGTTTATCTACAGTTTATCTATTCTGAAAAGTAAAATGTTGGTTACGTTGTTTGATTTGATACTGAAGGATTCAGATAGTTTGGTATAACAAAAATAGCGAATGAAATAGATGTAATCGTGATTTATAACCTGATAATTTCCAAGAAACTATCAAGTTCATAATGTATTTTAATAGTAGGTAACTTCAAGTCGATGAAGTCAAAAGTTGGAGTATGGATGTTAGCAGTACAGTTTGTTATAATTCACTTCACTAAAATTCTGAATAGTTTATATTATCTCCTTCTTCTTGTTCTATAAGTTATTTTATTATAAACACATATCGGAAGCCAATTCAGATTACCGTTTAAATCACAGCCTATAGATTAATATACTTGAATCCATTCATTTGAATTACAAAAGACTATTTTACATTAAAGAGGCAAGTCTTTCTCGAACCATGATTTATTAATGCTTGTATTTCATTAAATTGATCACAAAAATGAATATCTCAGTATGTCGATTGCATATATTTAGCCCATATGGCCTATGCTTGGTCAAAAAATGCAGAGAGCATATCCAGTTTACTATTTGTTTATATTGTAATATATACTTTTATCCTCTGCTCCTTTTGTTAATAAACACATTCTCTTGTCTGTATCTAATTCTTTACTGAATGTGGTATTTCGTGGAGATTTTTAGTAATTTTACGTAGTTGAAATCATCAGTCAATTGAAGCTAGACCACTATGGAAAACCTGGAAGCACTGGATGGCCGTTTCATCCTATTGTTGGACTCCTCAGCAGTGCACATCCACGATCCCACCTCACGGGATTCGAACCCAGAACCTATCAGTCTCGCGCGCGAGCATTTAACCGATAGACCACTGAATGATTAAATTATTGAGTGTGAGTATATCAAACCAATCAGCAACCTTATAGCATAAATGAATTTACTTGCATTCTGATTTTCTATTTCAATTCTTATCGTGGATTAAATTCAGTACTTGAAAGGAATAAAATGTCATGACATTTACAAAATAAAGTTACATTAATTAAACCATGGCAACAAAATTTTTTTTTTAAAAATGAGACAGATCAGAGAGTATTTTGTTAAGGTTAATTATTTCTATGGGAACAAGAAGGGGAACATTTTTGTGTTTTTTAAGCCATAAGTAAATGTTCAATATGATTAAATGATAGATGGTGAAAATGTTGAATTTTGAAGGTAATTTAAAGTAGATATGGTTTCTGAATTGATCTTTTTGATGTGATTCTTTATTGATCAATAACATTGTTCCATTAATTTAGTGATTATTTATTGAGATATTGACCTTGTTCCACTTTAAGAAAACGGTTAAATTCATCATAAGCAATTTGAATATGGCTTTTTTATGTTTCCAACTCCGCCTGTAGCTCCTCTGGGGGTTACTGCCGGTCCCAAGCCCGGGTAAAGGAGGAGGGTTGGGCATGGGGTTAGCGACCCCATCCCGTAGAAAATCAACTCGCTAAAAAAAACGCTAACCAAAAAAAATCATTCAAACCTTTCAAACTCTGCCCTGGGAGTAGAAGGAATAATTATGACGTCTCATGATGAAAGCCGAGTTCCTTCGGAAGTCATGAGGCCGATGCACCTTCTTACAACCAGAGCGACAATTTTTATAGGTACATGGAATGTCCGAACAATGTGGGAGACCGGAAGAGTCTTCCAAATTGCTGTTTGCTGCAGAATTTTTATGTTTCCAAGAAATCAGCTTATCTGTTTAATTATGAAACTAACAATCGATAAAGAATGCAAAATAGATAAGTGTATTCACAAGCTTAATAATCAATAATGGATCTTGGCTAGTAGTGGAATCCAGTTTGACGCGCGTTTCGCCCTAGTTGGGACTCGTCAGCTGAATGTACCTGCATCTCAGAGTTGATGTTCACTCTTGGACTCAAATCCAGTACCGTTGGCTTCAAACGCCATCGCGTTATTCACTTAGCTATTGAGCCCTGATAGCCATTTGCTTGTGCAATGGGGTGAAGTTTTAAATTCACTTGATATTGTTTGTTTGAATCTTCCCATTGTTATTTAGAACTGCAATTGATCAGTCTCTTATTGGCATATGTGCATCCTGTACGGACTACCTCGATATTGCCTGGAGTCACAAGCTCCATCATTGCTTATAAAGCTTGTGACTTCAGGCAATATCGAGGTAGTTCGCACAGGATGCACATATGCCAACAAGAGACTGATCAATTGCAGTTCTAAACATCAATGAGAAGGTCCAAACAATGTTAAGTGAATACAGATAAGTGTATGTTTCATAAGTCACTTTCTTGATTGAGATGCTGTCAAATCGACTGTATTCACCCACAAATGTTAATCTATTCAGATTTCAGTTATCTAAGTTGTTAATAAGATATAAATGTTAATTAGTATAGATATTCAAGTCTTACACAAGGTTAAGACGTCTTGGATAGCTAAGTGATCATTCTATGACAGTTGGGGAAATGGGTCCGAATCAACGATAAAGTGTTTGTTAACTTAAAATTTCAAGTACATTTTGTAGATGATTCCTGACTACTGTGAAACCCAGGTTAGGTTGATTTTGTTCAATCATCCAACCTCAAATAATGAAGAAAAATCAACAACTCATAGTAAACAGTTAACTTAATATAACTGTATTCAAGTGATAAATGTATTATGAAGTTAACTTATTTAAAATTCTCGAATTTAAATAAGGTTTTTCAGTTTAATATGGGGGACGTAAAACGGAGTTTCATCACGAAGAGAAATAATTGGAAGAATCACTTTGCATTAAGGAATACCGGGATATTTTGCAAAGCGGATACGACTGTAGAAATCTTAAAAATAACCCTATTTTGAGTTGATTTATGAATGATATTTTCCAGCAGATATCTTATCCAAGGACATGTTAACGAAAACCTGACATTTGAACCACCTTATTTATTGAATGTTTTTTTACACGGAGTACATAATGTTGGCCAAACAAAGTTGGCTCTTCTATATAGATATCCGAATATTATTTGCATAGTTATCGAAAGACGAATTCAACTAACTCAATCATTATGTTGTTGAAAGTATGGTCAACTTCGGTCATATGTCTCTACAAAAACTTCAAAATTTATCGATAAAATCAAACGGGCTAGGACAATCTGCAAAGAATTAGTGGATAGCTGAGGTTTTAACAATTCACCAATCTGACCTTGGTGTCTGTGTTCAGACGTGATGTGTACAGTACTTCGTCCTTCTGTGGTCCCAGCACCCAGTCGTTGGATTTCAATAATTCCGTAAGATTATTTAACATGCATATTCATCACTTCCTTACACTTACCAAATGATCAGTTATCTTAAGTATATACCTGCAAATTGTTACTTCCATTCCATTCCCCCTCCTGATTACCCTCCAGTTATTGAGCAACTTATACATGATACATGGAAATATATAATTGAGTGGTCAGTGAGTGGTGACTGATGTCACGTACTTCCAGCTCGTTAAATATTGATCGAGTTCCGTTGATCAAGTAGCCACTATTCTAAAAGATTACTTGAAATTTTAGGTGGTCGAATCTAGTCTATAGAAAACCCTGTTTGACTTGAGTTTCGTGCTAGTTGGAGCATATCGGTAAGTGGTACCTTCTGTCTTGAGGGAAATTATGTATTCTCATGGATTCAAACCTGAGTCATCCATTTCAAATAACTGAGCAGTTCAGACCGCTATTGACCTCCTAAATGGTCTCCTGGTGACTGCTTGTAATCAACTAACATCTCGGCATTAAACTAGTCATTTCAAGTCACTAAGGCGAGTGACTAAATTGCAATTTGACCGAGAGAATTCAGTAAACACTTAAAGAACTAGATAAACATGACATTGGTTACTACTCAAAATCAATCAATGTTAATATCTCAGGATGTCAGTCGCAACTCGAATAGCTTAGCTGCAATATATTAGTCTGTAAAACTTAGTGAAATAAGTTCAAATCATACAGGAAGCATCGGTGATCCATGCTGACAAATAAGACAAAAGCTAGGTCCAGAGTCTCCTTTTGACCACCCCCAACTATTTAACATCAAATAAAAATATTTTTAATCAATATTTTATCGACTCTTTTTAGGACTTAACAATTTTCTGATAGATGTCAATTAACTATAAATACCACTGTGTAACTTTAATAAGTGTAATCATTGAATAGACAGTCTTCTTCAGTGAACTATCACTGTGTAACTTTGAAAAATGTAATCACTGAATAGACAGTCTTTTTCAGTGAACTATCTTTATTAAACATGATGATGTAACAGGTATCATTCATTGAATATAATAAATTTTTATCGAAAAACGATTATAATGATAATAATAATAATAATAAATTCAATAAATAAAGTTTTTTCTACAATATTCTTTCCATTTCGTTAACATTGCTGTTATCGTTGTCGTTATCAGTGTTATCATCCCACTGTTGTTTCAACCTTCAAAACACCTTCACTGCAACTGATTGGATCTTACTTTCTAATTCTTTGACAAAATCATTTAATGTTGTTTCATTTTCTTCTGATAAATCCACATGAATCATATCGAATCGTTGAGGTGACTGAGGTCGAATTAAACTTCCGCCATACTACAGAAAGGTAACAGAACAAAAGAAAGATTAAGGAGTAGTGAAAAACGTATATAATAAGAAAAAAGTCCGAGTGACAAATTCTGATGCTCATCAGTATACATATGAGGTAAGATTTTATGACCGAGTTTGAAACACTGGGTTAGCCAGGAATCGGCTAAATGATAGATGTACGCGACTGAACAAGAATTGGCTTACATTTTATAGGAGTGAGAAATTCGCCGATAATGGCTCAAATTTCTAAGGGGAGGATATATATAAATGAGTACACATACATGTTTATTTATTTAAACACATAAATATTGGTACAAAAAAGCACCAGATAAATATGCGCCACACAAATCTCATTTGATTTGTGTGAGGGCTGTGATACTGACCAGGTGCCCAGACTGAAGCAGGCGGCTTTCTTAGGGGGCCACACCCCGAGCCTTTGACCTAAAGGTCTGATCCACAAAGCAGTGGAGCATCGTGAGGAGATGCAGTCCCATGGTAGCCGGTGACCAACAATAGGTTCATACGCCATTCGTTCCATCAGGATCCTGGAGCCCATGTGCACCATTGGTTTGGAATGAGGGTTTTCCAACTTCCCTAGGTGGACCCTCCATGTCCACCAACCTGGGTAAAGCGCTGGACATTCGCTTTTCGTCCTCTCAATTTCGTAAACAACAGTAATGCCACGAGAAGGCAGTGAGTAGGACTTCCCTGGTAGAGGCTATATATTCGCGAGGCCATGAGAGAGCATTTGGAGAGGGAGAGCGGACTCTCCCCACTCTCGGCCGTACCAGGGCATTCGGGGGCACACATACATGACTATTCGGTTGGTAAATAAAATTCCTTTCTCAATGTTGGTTGTTTCACTCGACTAGCCAGTTGAGCTAGTGCATAGGAAGATTTCGTATCAGTCTCAATATCAGATATTGCATGTCTCTACAAAATTTTTGTCCTTAAGCTGAAAAACGCTATGTTAATAGTAGATGAAATGGGATGCTACTATGTGGCCTTATGATAGCTACTTATAAGATCAAGTTATTGAGACAAGTCATCAACTGAACTGATATTAGAAAACAAGACCCATAGCTATAACAATTAAATATTTGTATCTAGTATACCTATGCATAGAATGTTTACAAGCACATAAAACGATTGGTTATTATAGACGATCGAACAAAATCAGTTTGTAGGTCACTTATTCTCTAAAGGTGTCTAGCTGTTAAGCCTAATTCTTGCCCTATCATATATTATCGTAATTTCATTAGGCTTACATACTACTGTTCATTTGATTCGGGTTTGTCTAATGTGGTAAACCAAATATTTACAATTTAAACTATGAATCTAGTACTCTTAGTTTTTGAACAAACTATAACAGTAGTATAACTTCCAGTAGTAGACGTCTCCAGGTAACCGTGAGGATTTTTAAGGGACAAAAATTATGATGTTGTTATAGAAACTATAAGAAAATTTGCTAAAATTGGTCATTAAAGTGACTAATTAGTCGAGTTTTAAGATTTACTAGACGTTCTCAAAAAGATTGACAGTCTAAATGTATTTGTAACTGTTATATCCTAGTGAAGACATAAGCACAAGTAACTTCCGGGACCTATTAATGGACGATTATTCTATATATATTCCTATTGTATAGCTCTTCAGTAACTAGATTATGTATATCTATATTCATCTTATTACAAGCTTCATTTTGACTTATGGATTATTATCATACGAATTACTGTCCCTAAATTATATTCAGTTTATTGAGTATTGTATCCCACGTTCACAGCCACATTTAACTTGATCTTGTACAAATATTATTTTCTATTTTATGGTGTGATGCAGTCTGTCTGTCTGGTATATAAGCCGAGTATGTTTGAAATAAATGATTAGCATAGTAGAAGCTGTAATTAGTGTTCTGGACTCAATTGTGAGAGCTAGGTGGACCGATAAGGACTCTAGACTGCTCATACCGGTCGAACATCAACGATTTTGGCACAGTGTTAAGATTAGACAAGTCGTTTTCCGATTAGTGGATAATTCACGTGATAAAAAGACGGACATAAAATTATGACAAATTGGCAACGGCCTTTTAAATTCATAACAGCAACCTTTCTCGGATTCACAAAAGTTTTTAAAACATTTATTATTCCGATTTCTTAAAGAAAAAGAAACTCGTCGTGGCGACTAACCAATGTTACTATGACAAGTTAGAAATTATTTCTAGTCAAAATAATAATAAAAGTATACATTAGTTACATGATACTACTTTAAACGCAAAAGTCGCTTATAGAAAGGTCGACAAAAGTAGTAGATCAACTGTTCCTTTCTTTACGTTCTGTTCAATATTCAATCACAAGAAATGTAAAATGAAAATGCCATATATAAATCTATTCTAGAATGATTGTAATTTGTATAATATAAGAGTCAATAAACAATTTCAGTAATGTATTTCATGAGAAATGATGAATGTGGATCTATTTCATGTATGAGTCTTCATAGCTAAATAAACTGAAATATAGACAAAACATCCTATTCAAAAATGAACTGCATTCACTATTATTATAATGTTATTTTTTAGTATTGGAGTTTGAGTAGTTCTTATAAAGTCATAATTTACATCAAGTATTGATCTTGGTAAGACAAGCACTGACAAATAGGAGGCAATGGATAGTTGTTTAATCCTAGTATGAAGATACTCAACCCATCAACAACCCTACAAACGATAGAACCGAAAACCTTTCGATTTTTCAGTCATTTCATACTTGAACGAATAAGTTATCATGTGTTTCGTGATTCTCAATGGTTATCTGAATAAAATTAGTCCCTAATGTAAACTGTAATGTTGTTGAATATATTGATATTTTTTGACTACCTAGGCTCCAATACTTCCAACGATTATTAAGTTATCAACCTCATGTATATTCCACTTAATAATTAATGGATATAAAAATGAATTACGAAGGTTGATAAAGTTATCTGAATTCATTGTGGTGTAGTTTATTACCGTTTAACGGAAATAAGTTATAAGTCTTGCTAATTGAACGCTATATTCGGATCCTAAGCTAGTCTCATAACCCCCAAACTAAATCTACACAGCGAATTCAACACGAGAGAAAAGGCGCCAGATATGCGAGAAGCACTTTACTCCAAATGTTCATTCACGTACAGAAAATATATGGTTTTTAAAGTACTCAAGAAGTCCTTGGTTTTTCCTGAAAATTCTAGAATGCTACTAAACATAGTAGAAGTGTAGTAATCAGTCAATCAGAAACTCTACATATGACTTTTCACTTTTCATTTTCTGGATCATCCCAACAATAAGACTGTCTGATTCTTAAACTCAGATGAATAATAAGGAGAACGTTAACACCTTTGGATGCCGGCTAAGTGGTCTATCGGTTAAGTGCTCGCGTGCGAGACTGGTAGGTCCTGGGTTTGAGTCTCGCGAGTCGGGATCGTGGATGCGCACTGTTGAGGAGTCCCACAATAGGACGAAACGGCCGTCCAGTGCTTTCAAGTTTTCCACGGTGGTTTAACTTCAATTGACTCATGATTTCAACTATACATCAAAAACGTTTTATTGTTTATTGTGGTATCCATGGTCCTAAACTTGGAAACATGAACTACTGTAATTCCCAGAATTCGAGATGAAAACTCAAAGATTGACGCAATGAAGATTTATTGACTTTTCAAAAACACGACGTTATTAAACCAAACATACTTATATACTGATTTTATACACATTTGATGACTAGTTAATTAATGTTATATAAATAAAAAGATACATAATGTTACATTTCAGGCGGCCTGTTTAAGCATCTGGGCTACCTGTTCCTGTCATCTAGATATTTCAACAAGTTATCTAATTTCGTTTGTTTTACTACATCATTATGCCTATTAATCGCACAACCTATTCAGGTGCGTTTCTGAAAAGTGTAAAACCTTTCGCTGTATAGGTTACAGAAGGCCTAATCAGAGATATCGTGGTTGCTGGTAATATGCAGCGAGAAGAATGTACATTATCCAGATGTCGATTGATTGGGTTGCTAACTTCTAACTAAAGATTACTCGATATTTATCGTCAGGAAAGACGAAGAAGTAAGAAACGGAAACTTGTCGAAGTACTTTGTGCTGAGAATTCTATATTGTACCAAAAATATAATACTGAATAAAGCTAATAATAATAATAATAATAAACTCAAGTATATTGCTGTAAAATACCTAAAACGTTCACACAGAATGATACAAAAAGTGTAATTGTCACACTAGGCAGAAGTTTACACCTGATATACTAAACAAAATTCTACCTTGATTGATACGAAATATATTGACCTGAAGTAATGTTACACTAGAAGGTACAAACTCCATATCGTACTGATTAACATTTTACACTGAGATTAAAACCAATGTTAAACTATCACACTGTGAATTTAAACTTAGGTCATGAAACGTTATAGTTAGTAATAACACCCGTAAAATTGACTTCTTATCCCGGTTTGTAACTTATTCACTTCAAAAAATAAACATGTTAAACGGTACTAAAGTGATCGGAACATACTTTGTAACATTAAAAAGATTAAACTCAACCGTTTTAGGCATCCTAAACACAAGTGAATAAATATAGCGTCTATATAATAAATCGAATAAGTTTTAACACTTCGTGATGTCATACATAAGAATCCCTGACGTAATAGTGGATGCTCACTTTTGAGACATCCTCTACTAGGACAAAACAGCTGTTGTTATTGCAAATTTTCGATTGAAACATAACAGGTTTTAAACTGTCACAAAAACCAACTATCAAAAGCAGTTTATAAAGAATGCATGAACAAAATAAAACAAAGTTGTTTATAAGAAAATATGTTAGGGGTGGCCAAACCAAAACGTGGCATCAGAGCTTGAAGTCATTAACTTCTAGTCTGAGCCATGTTGGTAGATGCAGACTACCTGGTTGGGGTCCGCTTGACTATCGTAACCAATGGTTGGAGACTCTAGGTGACATGGCTCAGAATCGATCACAATGGCGTAGGTGTATACACTCTTTATCTTCCCTTAAACTATGAGATTAAAATTGCTTCATATCTGTCTTCCTTCCTATACTATATTCTTACATGATCTTTCATTTATATATTATCACCACGAAATTAACTACTTCTATGAATCCGGTGTTCATCTTGTTGTGCTAATGAGGTTATGGCAACTTGGACAGATGCATATATGTGCCTGATCCTACGTTGTAGCTGACTGACTGACTGAATGAGAAAGTACATCAGTTTCGTATATTCGCTGTTTTTAAATAAGTAGAAAAAATTGTGAGAAAACATGGAGAATACTTCTACCAAATGTATGTTCACATACATTTAGCTGAGGATGTTGAAAAGAGTTGAATCACTAACTGTCTTACATAGGCACAATAATAACAAATCCAACCTTTGAAAAGGCCTTATGAATATGATACAATTTTTAAAAATAATATTGTAAACTATAACTTGTAAATCAGATGATAGATATTTCTTTTAGCCTCCATTCCATCTTTTCAAAACAAAACTCATACATTATTGAGAACTAAGACAGAAGTGTCAGTTGTTTTATTCATGGTTATAAAATTGAAACAATATATAACCATGACAATAAGTAAGAATATACTCAGGAAAATTTAACCTTTCAGCTGGACATCAGGTGGTGTTCACGGTTTTGTAATCCACATCTAGGAAAATACTGAAATTAGACATGTAGAATCTTGGATACCGGGTTAATGGCAGAAAAGTTAGGCGCTTGCTGAGAGGTCTGAGAGTACTAGGTTAAATCTTTGGTGGGATAAACTAGTGAGAAGTCTTATATTATGACAAATTGGCTTTCCAATACTTCCTGTTTTCTTAGTGATTGAAAGATTAGGATCAACTAGTGTTGTGAAGTATAAAATTACTCAGTATCCTCCAACCCTCTATCTCCGGTTTTCATTGCTTCTCTTAGTGATGTCGGTTTGGATCGTACAAGCCTACTGACAAAATCACTGAAGTAAACCATTTTTTGTAAAGCACTTTTGTACTCTAGGTTTAATTCAAACTGGTAATATTTCAAGATGTGTTGAGTGAAGAAAAAACTCCTTTCAACTTTGTACAATATTCGATCCACAGAAATAGATCATAGTGTAATAGTATTTTGTAACCAAGCTTATAGTTATACTTCAAAAGAATTACTTTTAATATTGTTAATAGGACGAAACGGCCGTCCAGTGCATCCAGCTTTTCCATGGTGGTCTAGCTCCCATTGACTCATGATTTCAACTATGAAAATATTGAAATCTCCACAAAACCCCTTCTGATCCATTGTTATTATTAATACCAAGTCGAATTTCTGAATATTATCGATAAAATGCCACTGAATAAAGAAAGTAAACTAATTTCTATCTGCATACCAACAATCCAAATTCTATTGACTAGATGACATTTAACACTACAAGTATATATATATAACAACATTGTTATGCTTGTTTGTTGTCTCTAAAAGAGTGGAAATATTTTTCACTTTTACTATGTAGTCTTCAATCACAACTATTTCAGTCTAGTTGGAATAGTTGGGTTTTAACTCCAAAGTCCAGAAAGCATATATCATTCACTATGAAACTTCTCATCTAAATGTACTTGTATACTAGTGTTTATGGTCACATTGGAACTTGAACCCAGTATCTTTCACTTTAAATCCGTTATCCATTGAACTATTGAATTCAAATAGCCATTGGCCTGCTCAAGGAGGATGATATTTATAAGGTTATTAGGAAGGTTTGAGTTATTCAGTTGTTGATAATCAGGACTGAATTTGATCAGTCTTAGTTGGCATATATGATTCTTATGTAGATTGCCAATTGGATTCATTAGCTCAAAGAGATAATTTGATGGGATTTGAGGTGAACATTACTAGGTTTTAATCCCAATGTGGGCATTATTACTTTCACCTGACAAGACTCAGGTAGAAAGAAATAAACCTCATCGATCCCATTTCTGGCTGCAATCTATCTACTCTAGAAAGCTTGACTCAGAATAGAAACATCGAAGCAGTGCGCATAAAAGCAAACTAGAACTGATTAAAATACAGTCCTGACAATCAAAAACAGGACAATTCAAACTCACACTAATAATGATAATTCACTGAAGTCATGAACCAATCTAAGTAGTTATTATGTACAATAGATGCCCTGGTACGGCCGAGAGTGCGGAGAGTCTGCTCTCCCTCTCCAAATGCTCTTATATGACCACGCGTATATAGCCTTTGCCAGGGAAGTCCTACTCACTTCCTTCTCGTGGCATTACTGTTGTCTACGAAATTGAGAGGACGAAAAGCGAATGTCCAGCGCTTTACCCAGGTTGGTGGACACAGAAAGTTCACCTAGGGAAGTTGGAAAACCCTCATTCCAAACCAATGGTGCACATGGGCTCCAGGATCCTGAGGGAACAAATGGTGTGTCAATCAGTCGTTGGCCACCAGCTACCATGGGACTGCATCTCCTCACGATGCTCCACTATCTTGTGGATCAAATCTTTAGGTCAAAGGCTCCGGATGTGGCCCTCTAAGATAACCACCTGCTTCGGTTTGAGCACTCGGGTAGTATCACAGCCCTCACACAAATCAAATGAGATTTGTGTGGTGCATATATATCTGGTGCCCCTTTGTACCAATATTTATATGTTCAAATAAATAAAGAATGTAATTTTAGTGATAATATCCTATAGAGCATCAATGTTAAAATGAATAGTTTGATTTTTTTGTTTGTTTGTTTTATGATTCACGAATAATCGATAAATTTTTCAAATCAATAAATATGTCAACTATACTTTAAATTAACCGCTACCTTTTTTATCATGGATACTTACATTAAGATAAATGTTTCTGAAAGTTAACCATGACAATATTGATCAATATTAGTTTCTGTAAGGAATTTGAATGAATATTAATGTGAATTAATCTTTTTTCTTTTTTATTTAGAAGAAATATTATCATTTATCATCTTTTTTTTCTTTATGTAAGGTACATTTAGTAAGATGGTGAAGATTTGTAGCTCAAATGGATGTTTTTGATGGAGTTTTGTTCTCTGAGCTGGATGGTTTAGTCATGGAGCTTTCAGCATCCTTCTGAACGACATCATCAGCACAAACTTCGAGTAGAAGTGGAGTGTTTGAATTTCTCCACATGTGGTTGATGTTGATTGGTTTCTGTTGACCTTAAATCGAGGTGTACAGGACAAGCTGTGAATCACATATGAAGAAATTCAAACAATTCACTTCTACCCGAAGCTTGTGCTAATGATGTCGTTCAGAAGAATGATGAAAGCTCCACGACCAAACCATCCAGCTCAGAGAACAAAACTCCATCAAAAAGTACATTTAATAGCCTAGACAAAATGAATTCTTTAAGTATTTTCCTATACTTCTATTTATTAGTTATTAAATGACAATAAATATATCATAGAAATCTTTATTGTTAAAGGTTTTTCTGTGCTCTAAATATTTTTAATCTTGAGGTGAATAGGGCACACATTGAGGAAATCACCCAACTGCGTCACAAGGTAAGCCCTCACATGGAATCCTGAAGGCCAAAGGAGAAGAAGAAGACCAAAAAAACACATTGCGCCGAGAAACAGAGATAAACATGAGAAGAATGAACAAAAATTGAATAGAACTAGAAAGGAAGGCCCAGGACAGAGTGAGATGGAGAATTCTGGTCGGCAGCCTATGCTTCATCGGGAGTAACAAGCGTAAGTAAGTAAGTTAGTAAATATTTTTAATAGGATTCCTAAACTAATATTATCGTATCGTCTAAGTTACAAACTATGTGGTCACTAAACTAGTTACTGTGATTGTCACTGGATTTATGAGGCAAGTAAATTTCCATTTTCGCAAACATTGGGAAAAAATGTAGAAAAGGCATAGAAGAGCAGTTACAAGTACCGTCTTGTTTTAGACTGAAAATATGCGTAATTATGTCGGTAAACTACTAAACTAGAACTCATTCGAAATAATAAATGTGAGAAATTACATTATAAGAATATTTTTGACGCAAAGGTGAGTGGAAATTTTGTAGTTAATTGATTGATATCTATAGACAGTAGAAGATATGACAAAAATCAATGCTAGTGAAAAGCCATGACCATTGGAGTCCGATTCGTGTTAGATGGAGACAGTTATCCACCTCAAATAATATATAAAAAGTTGCACAAGATCATGGATCGATTAAAATTAGATATCAACACGATTAGATTTCGGCTCAGTGGTCTACATGTTAAGCGTTCACACGCGAGATTGAAGGTCCCAGGTTCGAATCCCGTGAGCTGGGTCGTGGATGCGCACTGCTGAGGAGTCCCATAATAGGATGAAACGGCCATCCAGTGCTTCCAGGTTTTCCATGGTGGTCTAGCTTCAATTGACTCATGATTTCAACTACGTAAAATTACTAAAATCTCCACAAAACCCTCTTCTAATAATGATCATATGTTCACTAGTGACTGGCTCCATGAGGTATTTCCTTGAGTTCTAGTGAGAAGCAATGATCAGTGGAGTACAACCAGGTCTGTTGTGAGATATCAACTCACTGAAGACAATTGGTGGATGTGTCGCTCAATTTCGTGGATTGGCTGAAGTTAGACATTAACACCGATGGATGCCGGCTCAGTCGTGGAGTGGTTAAGAGCTCGTGCACGAGACTGATAAGTCCTGGGTTCGGATCTCGCGAAGCGGGATCGTGGATGCGCACTGCTGAGGATTCCCATAATAGGACAAAACGGCCGTCTAGTGCTTCCAGGTTTTTCATGGTGATCTAGCTTCAATTGACTCATGATTTCAACTATATAAAACTAATTACCACTTTATATGATATAAATCACCTTGAGAAACTCTATTCAATAATCATTTAAAAATATTCAGAAATCAATAAACTATACAATAGAATGTGTATCAACAAATATTTACTCTATAAATAATTATTATGACAGTTCTATCAATGAAAGAAAAGGTAATATATACCTCATGTTTGCTTGTTCAAAGTAACCTATTCAATATTAAACTAATTAGTCATATGAAAAGTAATAAACATTTCATAATGGATAATAAGGTGGATTAAACAATTGACAAACATGGTAACGACTCTGACAAGGAAGCTGGATGACACGGGATCGAATACGTCACAGAGCATCAGTTCCCTCAATATTACAGGTATGCCTTGCTGACGAGTGCCAAGTAGC
>NC_031500.1:13160330-13161494 GCF_000237925.1 Schistosoma mansoni | reverse complement strand
GCTTCAGCTGACTCATGATTTCAACTATGAGAATTAAAATATACTTAACATTATAGCAAATAAGAATAAATAGTGTATTTCTAATTTGTTAACTAACTAGTTAACGTTTTTTGCTGGTTAGCGGCCTATACTCATGCTCCTTCACAAGGAGTAACAGGTATTGTGGTGTGGGTTACTTATATCCATATAAGTAGTATATAATGATGATCAGGTATAGAATGTATTTCAGTAGAAGATCGATGCGGGAGAGAACGGGGACGGAACGCAATCGGTAAGAAAATGCATGAAAAATGAAATCAGACACAGTGGACTGATATTTGCAGAAGGAACAGTCAAGATTGAGACGATGGATTTTTATTTTGCAAATTAACTGTTTACTGTATGGTTGTCATATTTTAATGAGATATGCTGTAATTTGTGACCAAAGTACAATATTTTAACATTATTTTAGATTTTGATTTATTATACTAGGATATATTTTGTTAAAGAATAAACAAAATAGGTAAAGAAATCATATTTATGATAATTTAATTGATATATAGTACTAGGTTGTTGAGAGAGAGGATGAAAAGCGAATGTCCAGCGCTTTACCCAGGTTGGTGGACACGGTAAACCCACCTAGGGGAGTTGGAAAACCCTCATTCCAAACCAATCGTGCACATGGGCTTGTTCCAGTATCCTGAGGGAACAAGTGGAGTATGAATCAATCGTTGGTCACTGGCTACCATGCGACTGCATCTCCACACGATTCTCCATTGTCTTGTGGATCAGACCTTCAGGTCAAAGGCTCCGGGTGTGGTCCTCTAAGAAAACCACCTGCTTCAGTTTGGGCACCCGGGTAGTATCACATCCTCACACAAATCAAATGAGATTTGTGAGGCGCATATATATCTGGTGCTCCTTTGTACCAATATTTATGCGTTTAAATAAATAAATACGAAATTTTCCATGAGTAACTAACAGTTTGTATTATTTTATTATTTTATTTTATTTAAACACATAAATATTGGTACAAGGAAGCACCAGATAAATATGCGCCACACAAATCTCATTCGATTTGTGTGAGGGCTGTGATACTGACCAGGTGCCCAAACTGAAGTAGGTGGTTTTCTTAGGGGGCCACACCCGGAGCCTTTGACCTAAAGGTCTGATCCACAAGGCAGT
>NC_031500.1:13159182-13160101 GCF_000237925.1 Schistosoma mansoni | reverse complement strand
GAGTAGGACTTCCCTGGTAGAGGCTATATATTTGCGTGGCCATATGAGAGCATTTGGAGAGGGAGAGCGGACTCTCCCCACTCTCGGCCGTACCAGGGCATTTGGGGGCGTTTGTATTATATCTACCTTGAATTTGAATGAGTAATTTCAATGTTCATTCAATAGATTTTCATTGAAATTTCTGTTACCATACATAACTCTAAGTTAAAGTTGATAAGTCTGATAAAAATTTAAACTATTCAATAAAACAAATTAGAATCTTGTCTAATCTATTTCAGCTTATGAAGTTTAAAGACGAGTACACAACCCTATACATAAGTAAGTGAGTAACAAGAGATTGAAATAAGACTATATTGTCTATAAGGAAATCCTAACTGATATTATTTACAAAATAATAATACGTATTTAACGTTTGATAAATTGTCTTCATCACTATCATAAGTTATGATGAACAACATTGATAACCAGATAGTATTATCATAGTTGAAAGCGTGAGTCAAATGAAGCTAGACCAGCAAGGAGAAACTGGAAGCACTGGACGGACGTTTCGTCCTATTATGGGACTCCTCAGCAGTGCACATCCACGATACCGCACTCGCGAGGTACGAACTCAGGACCTATCAGTCTCGAGCCAGAGCCCTTATCCGATAGACCACTGAGCTGGCATCCAACGGTGTTAATGTCTAACTTCAACTGAGCCACGAAGCTGAGCAACCGTTCACCAATTGTCTTCAGTGAGTTCCTATCTCACAACAGACGTGGTTTGAACTCAACTGGTCACTGCTTCTCACTAGAACTCCTGGATGTACTTCTCGAAGTCAGTCACTAGTGAGCATATGATTATATTCATTATAAGAAGGGGTTTTGTGGAGATTTAGTATTTTCATAGTTGAAAGCGTGAGTCAACTGAAGCTAGACC
>NC_031500.1:13040004-13158760 GCF_000237925.1 Schistosoma mansoni | reverse complement strand
TTAAAGTCATAATAATGGTTATTTTCTAGATAACAAAAAAATAAGATACAAGAGTTTTTGTATCACATTCGCTTGGTTGTAGAGTTTCACTCACCTATCTATATGTTCTATTTATAGAGTCTGTACAGTGTGTTGTTGTTGCAACTTTGGGCTTAATTTATGATAGAAGTTCAGAAGACGAACGTTCAGAGCTTATTACAAGCTTGACACAAGCGATCGGTGATGATAAAAAGTAAGGTTTCCTTCAAACGAACAACATTACCTTCTTTACTTGAAATCATTTCATTGTTAAATTTGCTGTAAAACGAGCTAAAACTACTTTATTACCTATAAGATTATCATTTGTTTCAGCTTTTAAATGTGTACTCAATGTCTTTTGTGAAACACGAACAGCTATTCATTGATGCTAGATATTATTTGCTAATCGTAACCTTTTCGCTCTTTAAAATTATGTTTGTATGAATCTCCAGATAATTTTTTTGCTTGAACAATTGAATATAAAGAGCCGCTCTACACCTAATCATCCTTGAGCCGACGATCACCCTTCTGATAATAGATAGTATTAGACAATTATTTAGTAGTTGTTTGGTAATTCACTGTAGTATTTACTCATTATTCTATATAATATAGAATTACTTATCTTATGTCATTTATTTTTAAATCAGTGGCTTAATGATAACTCATTCAGTCAGTCACAACGTAGAACTCCGTACGAACGTACATCAGTTCGAGTTACCATACCACATTAGCAAAGAAATGCAGTTGTCGATTCAAATCCCATAGTGATAGAAGCAATAAGAGTATAAGCATTAATGTGAAAAATTAGGGCTTGAAGATGTTATTCAAAGAGTATAATCCAGTGAAATAAATTTGAAAAGAGAGAAAAGATAGACACATGAAGAATTCAGAAGATTAGAATTTGGCAGAATACAAAGAGTGGATGTACCTTCGTCATTGCAAACAATTTTGAGCCATGTCATTCAAGGTCTCTAACCATCGGTTGTTATCATCTAGCATATCCCAACCAGGTAGTCTACACCTACCACTTGTCACTGGACTGAGCCATGAGATAATAGGTGAATATTAACTTTGGTGTCCCTTATTAGGATGAAACAGGTATCTTATCCAACGTTAATTACATTTCGGTAGATTTGTAGATGACGTTAGTTTATAATAATAATAATAATGATAATAATAATAATAATAATAATAATAATAATAATAATAATAATGAAAACTAGGACAACATATGTAAACGAACAATATTGTTTTGAATTACATTGTCATCAGGCTTTACTCTAATATACGTGAATATTTATATGAAAATGTTAGACCAATCAAGGCTATTTGAGTCAATAATCACAATGAAATAGAATACGTTACCAAGCATAATAATAGTTAAAAGTACAAGTTGATAGTGGGAAGACATGTGTACTGAGAGTAGTAATAAGGATAATAAATTACGATAACAAAAGTCTTATCAATAATTAAACATAAGAATTAAGAGGTCAAACGTGGGTAAATAGACTGGAATAGTAATCACAAAACATTAAAATCATTACGTAATAAGAAGTATGTAAGTAAATAGATAGTGAAGAATACAAACGGAAAGAGGTAGAAAATTACAAAAAAAATGATAACCAAAATAAAATTTTTACAAATAATAATAATATCATTTATTAAGTTATATCCGGCCATGGAAGGGATAGGGGGGTTACGAATTTCTTCTGTACACATAAATTGGGATGGAATGTACGAATTCCTATGGCTTCTGTTATATGAAGTAGACGGGAGCGAACTCCGTTGGGAAACGATGGAGGTATACGATAGATCACTTGAAATGATTTCAATTTATCGACAATATGACCACTATCAATTAGATGTGCCAAGATAGAACTGCGTATTGTTTTTATTTGGCCCTTTCCAAACCATGCTGGTAGATGTTCACTCATTCGTTGGTTAAGTTGCCTAGTAGTACGCCCGATATAGCTATCTCCACAGGAGCAGCTGAACTTATAAATGCACACAGAGGAGGCCAACTCAGGTAACTTATCCTTCGTTTGAGTAGACATCACTGGTCGACTCGAGAAAGTCAATGCGAGATAGGCTGCGTAGAAAGTTCTACTAATTACTTTTGTTAACCTATCTTTCAGAGTTTCACTAGCTACATCCCCGTTGAATGGTAATTTCATGTATAGAGGCTTCTTACGAACAGTTGAAATCTCCGACTTCTTCCTTGTATCATACATGTACTTTTTGATGAACGCAGCAGGGTAGCCGATCTCAGTCAGTGAGTTATAGATAAATTGCAGTTCCTGACTTAAAGTATCAACAGAACAGATCTTATTTGCTCTACTAGTGAGGCATCTAACCAAGTTTCTCTTATATTGGATAGGTGTAAAGCTATAGAAGTGAGTGTATTGGCAGGCAGAGGGTCTTTTTCTATACACGCTTCTACTTAACGAGCCACTATTCTTACTACTATCAGTACACCTGTCTTCCCACTATCAACTTGTACTTTTAACTATTATTATGCTTGGTAACGTATTCTATTTCATTGTGATTATTGACTCAAATAGCCTTGATTGGTCTAACATTTTCATATAAATATTCACGTATATTAGAGTAAAGCCTGATGACGATCTAATTGAAAACAATTGTTCGCTTACATATGTTGTTCTAATAATGAAAACATCAATGGGAGGATCCAAACAAACAATACTAAGTAAATTTCAACTTCACCCCAATGCACAAACAAGTGGCTATCAGGACTCAGTGGCCGAGTGGATAACGTGATGGCGTTTGAAGCGAAAGGTACTGGGTTCGAGTCCCAGAGTAAACATCAACTCTGAGATGCAGGTACATTCAGCTGACGAGTCCCGAATAGGACGAAACGCGCCTCAAACTGGATTTCACTGCTAGCCACTATCCATCTTTGCTTACAATGCTTGTGAATTAAGGCTATATCGAGGCAATACGCACAGTATGCACATATGCCAATTAGAGACTGACCAGTTGCAGTCCTAAAAACATCAATGGGAGGATCCAAACAAACATTACTAAGTAAATTTCAATAATAATAATATACTTCAAAATAAGCGAATTGTTTCACAAAGTCACCTCTCTAATAGATAGACTTAACAGTCGAACTTACACACATAAATAATGTTGAACATTGTTTGCGCTTACCGAATTGATTATTTCCATTAATACTGGAATATCATCATCGTGTACACATTGAATAACAACACGTCTCATTTCAATAGAAATAGTTCAAGCTAGAAAACCGCAATTTTTCTTGACTTATGTGTAAATAAAATCATCAAATCACTAATTAACCAATAAGGATAAAGATTAATATGATATGTGATTGGATGATTTGAAGGTGTCTACTGTTCAAACCTTTACGTAGGACAGTTCCAGAAATCAGTTTGTTTTATGAATTATATTTAAATCAATAGGCCGATTGAAGAATACTTGTCTAGGTTTATATATATATATACGTACGTAAGGCCACAGTTTTGTTGAGGATGAGTGTATGAAAACAAGTAAATTTAGTGTAACTACATTTACACATCCGTTAGTGATAACGAATGTACCTCAGTATTCTAATATTCTCATATTTTCTGGTTGGTCATATGAAAAAGAAACAGCTTCCTTTTGTGTATTGAAAGAGAACTAGTGATATTGCACACAGCGACAATTTTTCAGAAACACAAGAAATTAATCAGAAAATATAGCAAAACAAAATTACAGTAACACATTATGAGGGATACACAGAGAAAACATATCTTAGAATCTAGGTTTTTGAAATGACGCACAATGCTGACTGGTATAGGCAATGGTTGAAAGAGAGTTAGGGGCGGCCAAACCAAAACGTGGCATCAGTGCTTGAAGTCATTAACTTCTAGTCTGAGCCATGTTGGTAAATGCAGACTACCTGGTTGGGGTCCGCGTGACTATCGTAACCAGTGGTTGGAGACTCTGGGTGACATGGCTCAGAATCGATCACAATGGCGTTGGTGTATACACTCTTTATCTTCCCTTAAACTATGAGATTAAAATTGCTTCATATCTGTCTTTCTTCCTATACTATATCCTTATATACAATCTTTCATTTATATATTACCACCACTAAATTAACTATTTCTATGAATTCAGTGTTCATCTTGTTGTGCTAATGAGGTTATGGCAACTTGGACCGATGTATATATGTGCCTGATCCTACGTTGTAGCTGACCGACATCCATCAGAGCTGTTTCCAGGACGTCATCGATAACAGATTTGAAGAGGAGGGTTGGACGAAAACATAAGGATGAAAATAATTTGCGGGTCAAAATTATGGAAGATAATTGCCCGCTTGACAGGTAATAAAAATGAACAACATAAAGGTCATAATAATAGCTGAACAATAATCAAGAAAAATTGTTAGAGCGTAACAATGTGTGATCAAGGTTTGGAATTAAAAAACACTAATATAAAAAAACCAGTGTAGTGAACAAGAACACGAATGGGGCAATTGAATGCATTTAGGCACAAAATTACAGAATGTCTCAGTAAAATACGGGAACCATATAGTAAACAGTTAATTTGCAAAATGACAATCCATCGTCTCAATCTTGACTGTTCGTTTCGCAAATATCCGTCCATTGTCTCAGATTCCTTTGTTCACGCATTTTCATACCAATTACGTCACGTCCCCGTTCTCTCCTCATCGATCTTCTACTGAAATACAGTCTATGCCTGACCATTGTTGCATACTTTTTATCTGGATATAAATAACCTACACCACACCAGGACCAAAACATACTACAAAAAGGAATTAGGGCCAAGGAAAGATGAGAGTTTGGACGTTTTGTACGCAGAGTTCGGGTTTAAATTAGTGGATCGCCAACGCCTCAGCAGAACATAAGTTTTTGATTCGGCAATATCATCCGTAAGTTTGAGGTTGAAAAGTCTTCCTCTAAGCAACAGAATCACACCACCATTACCTACATCCATCAGAGCTGTTTCCAGAACGTCATCGATGGCAAAGTTGGGGAATGGTGAGATCAGGCAACACTGCTTGAAAAAAATGGAGAGAGGCGGTTTTATGTCCTTACTCGGCCTGTGGTGTTCGTATATGTCCTTCAAGTTCCTAGTAAACTTTTCAGCCACACTCTCCTTCAACAGACAACCCCAGAGAACAGTCATGTCCAACGAATAGAAAGCGACTCTAATGTTGAAGAACACCATGATTATTGACCTGTGATAAGTATGACGATAGAGGAGGGCGAAGACATGATCAATACATCCTATCAGAACGAAAACTGGCCTCCTCCCCAAGAGTTAATCTTTCCCCGGTTTTGAGCAATTTATGGAGTGTAATTGGAAGTAGACTTATTCCCCGATGTTGCAGAAACAACGTGAACCCTTCTTAAAGGTAGGAACAAATATCGACCTATTCCACAGTGCTGAAACACTCATTAATTGCCAGAAAAGTGGAGATGAATCCATCAGTTCTTTTGCCAGAAGGTCCCCATCACCTTTAAAAAGGACCGGAGGTCAGACATATGGACCTGGTGATTTGTAGTGTTTCAACAGTTGGGGGTCCTCGTGGACTTCCGCCCCATTAGGTGGATCAGTCGTCATCGGCAATGGAAGGCAGGACAGATCGATGGATTTCGCCAGGCAGCGCTTCGCGGTAACTAGCCAGAAAAGGGTTTCAATCTGCGCAGTATCAGTGGACCGTCACCGTTATCTGACCTGAGACCAACACACAACTCTCCTCAGTTCATCTTGTATTGGCTACTTGAATCATCTTATTGACGTTTAGGACTGCAATCGACCATCCTCTTTTTGTCATACGTGTATCCTGGGCGGATTGTTTCGATACTGCCTTAGGTCACAAGCATTATAAGCGGACATAAATAGCTAGCAGTAAAACCCAGGACGCGAGTCTCATTCTCTTTGGGACTCGTCTAATGAAGATCATACCTAGCATTCCATTGAAACGGTACACCTCGAAAAGTTTATGTCCTATCCAATCGTTCTACTTTAATGTGCTAAATTTGCTACCCTGAATGATGTCACTGATATGTTTGAAAGTGACCATTGAGCTTTGAGCATCAGTATCATTGAAATTAAAAATCGGTTATATGCAATGTTGAACCCAATACATGCTTCGACTCACATTTCCACACCACATTATTACAGCGGGATAGGAATATATAGACAAGTCCCAGAGTGGTAATAATAACAGTATCAGTAACAATAGAAAACATTGTGTAGAGAAAAAAAGTAAGGTTTTGAGATTCAGGGACTAAGAGAAGACAGAGGATGAATGCACTTGTGGATGATTCTGAACCATGTCACCCAATCTCTAACCGTTGGTTACGACAATAACGTGAACCCCAACTAGGTAAACTACAGTTATTAGCATGGCTCAAACCAAGTGATAATGACTTCATAGACTGATGAAATATTTTGGCTTGACTGCCTCTAGATTCCTTCCAGCAAGCATCGGTTATCGAGGTAGGCGGTAGTTGTAAAAACGTAACGTATCCCAACCACTTTAGTTTACGAAGATTCACTACCACGCCAAGTAATTTTCCATCTTTGTTAAAAGTAGGAAATATGTGAAGCGAAAAAATGAAGGCTTATCAGTGGCACATTTTAGGTGACGTTTGAATATGAGGAAATCAGACTATTGGCATCGGTATTGATTTGGAGTAATTATTATTTTCAGCATATATATATATATATATATATATATATATATATATATATATATATATATATATATATATGAAAAAGAAACTACAGGTCTACTGGCTGTTATGAGAGATGACTGAAACTAGTGGTTTGATCATACAGACAGTGTGATTTGTAATCAATGATGGTCTCTCTTTTATTGTTACCTGACAACGTAATTGTCATTATCATAATCAAAGTAGAGACTAGCCAAAGCCTTAGCATCAACCCAATTTACCATACCACACTAGCACAATGGGTTGAATGTGAAAAGCGGAACAGAAAAAGGGGAGAAATAACGTAGTAACAATAATAAAGATTGGGGATTGATAACATGCTTTGAGAAGACAAAATGGGAAGTTATATATGAAGAAATACTGGCATTCAGGATCTATAATAAGACAAAGAATGACTGCACCTGCTTCACTGCAACTTATTCCAAAACATGTCACCTAACGTCTCTAATCACTAATTGTGGTTAGTTAGCTTCTACTAAACATGGTTCATATTAACAGTCAATGGCTTCAGGGACTGATGCCATATGTCCGTCTCGCTACCCCTAGCTTTCTTCCAACTTACTCTCACGCCAATTTAACAAAGCTCGAAACAAAATAATACACATAAAGTGAGGCATGATTGTTTTTGAAAAGTGTCTGGTAATGTTTGAAATGCAAAAAAAGAATTTTGGGCAAACACACATTTACACTGATTATCAACAAAATCTAAATCAAAGTGGCTGATCAGCTAACAAAATAGACTTTTTGGAAAAAACGGGAGCTTTCTTTACAATTACAAATGAATGTAAAACAATTGCAAAAATGCTGGTGTTTTCTAAATTGACTTTTCATAAATATTCATGAATGGAGCAACAAACAATTGGAAGAACACGTGTCCGACTTCATCTTGATTGTTAGTGTCTACAGTAGTATCAATAGAACAGCATTTCTGACTAGGAATATACGGTAATACATGAGTAACAGTAACGTCATTGAATTGTACATTATTTTCGTGACTATATGCACCGTTATCTTTATCTACCATTGTAGTAGTAGAAGATGGGTTTGTTGAAGAACTACCACTACTGCTACATGTAGTTAAAATACGTAATGATAGTTTCTAGGACAAGAAATAAAACAAATACTTTATGTTATTAAAAGAATACACTGTTCAATGTAATAATATACAAATCTTTAAGTAATTTGATTAATCTCGTCCTATTAATGTGGTATGGCAAGTTGAGATACAGTACATTTGTGCCAGGCTCTACGTTGATGACAGACTGAAGATTAAGAACAGTGTGATTGACCCCACCTTCACCAGACGATAACTGATCGCTGTATATAGGTGACCGAGTCTTCTCATTCCAGCATGACAGAAAAGACCCACATAGTCTTCAATACAAGTTTCTTTATGATGAAGCGACCTAAACAATGCGAACAAAAGTACTGTGATGAATTTTTAAAGAATTGGCTGAAAAACCATTTATAGCGATAGAATTCCATAAACAGATAACTCTATTGCTATCATTATGCTATGTTCATTAATCATCTGACCCAATCTATAGTAATTATATATTGAATATATCTATTTTATCGTAGTTTATATTTGTATTCAACACATACCTTCCATAATGATATCGAGACATGATTTACACCGGGAATATCTTAGTCACATTCAAATCCTACCCAACCTATTTTAATCTGGATAGACAATTACGCATACTTCGGGAACATTTCTAATTCATGTTACACTACCATGACCCTATATGAAACCTGGATAGATTCTTTCATAATAACTATTTATTTCACATCAACAAATCTTTAACTTACATGGCATATTTCGATTTGTATTGGATTAAGAACTTTATCAGTCCATGTAAGTGAAGTTTCATTTAATTTCTAATGAAAAGAAAGAAATATTTACGTAACCTTTATGTTAATGTATAATAATAATGGATACTTGATAAAGCTAATGAAAGAAGCAAATGGTGTTTATTGAGAAGCAGTACACACAATAATAAACATTTACCAAATCATTTTAGGCATTGATTTAAAATCAAATTCATTATCAGACTAGTATATGATGCACAGAATTCTTAAATGTTATTATTATTTAAACACATATATATTGGTACAAAGGGGCACCAGATATATATATGCGCCACACAAATCTCATTTGATTTGTGTGAGGGCTGTGATACTGACCAGGTGCCCAAACTGAAGCAGGTGTTTTTCTTAGAGGACCACACCCGGAGCCTTTGACCTAAAGGTCTGATCCACAAAGCAGTGGAGCATCGTGAGGAGATGCAGTCCCATGGTAGCCGGTGGCCAACAATTGATTCATATGCCATTTGTTCCCTCAGGATACTGGAGCCAATGTGCACCATTGGTTTGGCATCAGGGTTTTCGAATTTCCCTAGGTGGACTTTCCGTGTCCACCAACCCGGTTAAAGCGCCGGACATTCGCTTTTCGTCCTCTCAATTTCGTAAACAACACTCTCGCTACGAGAAGGCAGTGAGTAGGACTTCCCTGAAGTATCATTGCAAATGTAATGTTAACGTATCTGTTTATGACTCTTCAGAAATAAGAATCGGGTTGTTTGAAGACAGCTTCCGAATATGTAAGTAATATTTTGAAGACAACAGTAACTTAATTTGCAATTTTGTCATGTATGTATTCACAATAATGTATTGAGATAGAGCACGATACACTTCAGCATGAGTGCCACGAACAAAGTGATTTAGAAAATAACACTAAAGATGAATTACACTGCTAACCAAAATCCATCTATTTTAAATAAACTATGATATAATGTCTACATTAAGGAGATCCGCACAGAATGCATATATATATTAATAAGGACTGATAAACTGTCACTCCTGAATATCAACAACAAGATAACTCAAACTAATACTAATAATGATACAAAGTTAGCAGCTACTTGGACTCAATAGCTCAAAGGATGACGCGTTGGACATTAGAAGTGAGAGATACTGGTTTCGAGCCCTAATTTGAATATCAACATTGCAATGTGGCAGGCACATCCATATGACAAATTTTAAACAGGATAAAAAGCGCGTCTTGTTTTTCACTGCTAGACGTATTCTATCTATCATAAATATTTATTATATACACAAGATTCTTATGTAACCATGTGATAAAAGGAAATGATAGTGACTGTGCTATTTAACATAAATACATAACCAATCAATTTTGTATTTCTATATGTCACAGTTTTTCTGCTTAGCAATCCCTTGATATCATAAATAAGTAGGAACTATCGTAATTTATTTCTACGTATTAAATATCAATGGTATTCAAATACAAATGAGCTTGTAAAGGACCCAAATATAATCCAGTACCACAACATATTAGAGAACTGTTTGCAAATGGTAGAACCATAAGTTTTACATACTTTGATCCGAAAAACCCTTATGAAAGTCTCCCATCGTTTAAAGTTCAGCGAGATGTGTGGATGATTTTAATTTATTATGAATACCTACTGATAACTGATCAAAAATAATTGAGTAAGGGCAGAAAAATCCTCCGAATTCACCTGTAGATAACTGATCAACCCCATATATTTCATGAGACATGCCCTACTTGATGCGAATCACTATTGTTAACATGATCGTGCTTAACACTTGTCTAATGTAATTATCTGATAACCAACTATGTATGTTATTAAAGCTGATCTCTAAATGTATTTTATCAACATAGATATAAACATTGGTACAAGGAGGGCTTGGATACTGTCCGGGCGTCCAAACCGAAGCAGGTGGTTTTCCTAAGGAGCCACTCCCAAGCCTTTGACCTAGAGGTCTAATCCATAAGGCAGTGGAGCAACATCAGGAGATACAGTCCTATGGTAGCCGGTGATCAACAATGAGTTCCTACGCCATTTGTTTCCTCAGGATCTTGGAGCTCATGTGTACCATTAGTTTGGGATCAGGACTTTCCAACTCCCTGTTATATCCCCTGGTGAATTATGAATGGTAACTCTAAGGACTAGATAGACTTTCTGTATCCACCAACCTGATTAAAGCACCGGACATTTGCTTTTCGTCCTCTCAATTTCGTAAAAAAATACCCCCGCCACGAGAAGTGAGTAGGATTTCCCTGGTAGTGACTGTATACGCGTGGCCATGTGAGAGCATTTCGAGGAGAGCTGACTCTTCCTACCCTCAGCCGTAACAGGGCATTTGAAGGTGAGAATCTCAGCAATGTTGCCAGCGTAAAGTACATCCTCGTAACTGGATAATTATTCGACTACCGTACTAATTAGTGAATGTCAATCACAGCAGGCGTACTGATATAAAAATTGGTGTTCATATTTTTGTTTGCAAAGCAGAGACGCAGTATCTTTGCCTAAAAACATTTTAATGATCATTATAGATAAACCCTAGTAGGGTATTTTCTACCTGTCAAGCGAAGACTCAAGAGCTATGAGGCATGTAACAAATATTTTATTCTATAGTACAATTTTGTCTTTTGATTGGTCTGCGCCTTGTAATGTAGGTGTACCTACTTCTGAAACTTTTTAAAACTTAATGAATTGGTCATTCAGCAGGTCTCAAAGTCGACGGAAATGTCAGTCAGTCAGTCAGCGACAACGTAGGATCAGGCACATATATACATCGGTCCAAGTTGCCATACCTCGTTAGCACAACAAGATGAACACCGGATTCATAGAAGTAATTAATTTAGTGGTGGTAGTATATAATGAAAGATTGTATATAAGGATATAGTATAGGAAGAAAGACAGATATGAAGCAATTTTAATCTCATAGTTTAAGGGAAGATATAGAGTGTATACACCTACGCCATTGTGATCGATTCTGAGCCACGTCACCTAGAGTCTCCAACCATTGGTTACGATAGTCACGCGGACCCCAACCAGGTAGTCTGCATCTACCAACATGGCTCAGAATGTTCTTTTGGATTTGCCGAAGCGAGAAAAAAGACATACTCTATCTCAAGTGGTAAGTCAGTGCAGAAATTAAAATTTAACATGAACATAAAATGAAAGAAATCTAAAAGTACTACGGTCTGCTTTTCGACTTCAGTAACAATAAGCAACTAGTGTTTTAAGGAAGGAGGAAACCAATTTAATAAAATCACAAATAAGCACTTACTGGATTAGTATTGACAAGCTCAGCATACAATAGTGCTACCTTAGAAAACCATACAGGATAAAACATTGTCCTAGTCTCTGTCTCCATTTGATCCCAAGCAACTGACAAGTCGATCCATAACTGAGACTGTGTAAATAGATTTTTACAAATAAATGTTGATGAGTCATCAACAAATGATGGCGGAAGTGCCAATAGAATACGTTGGAGTAAATTAATTTGACCTGTGTATAAAATAAGAGGGAAACCCAAACACAAAGTAAACAGAACTCATACTCTACGTCAACACCTAAACTATGAATGTCTAGGAGTCATCGAAATACAGCTTTAAAGGGGAAATATGTAAAGATAATTTTATCCCACTAAGCAAGCGGATTAATCTCTAAACAGTTATTTATTGTTATATCTATGAGAGTTGTGATAATGCTCCTCTCTAATCCGCAAAGAAGAAGTCAAGCAACATCAGGAAACGCAATCCTACGGTAGTCAGTGGCCAATGTTTATACACTAATCAACCCCTTAGGATATTGAAGTCATTGTGCACCACTGGTTTTGAGTCAGTTGTTTTCAACTTTCTCAGGTGGGCCCTCCATATCTACTGATTGTGCCACCCTCATTCATTTAGTTGTTTTTGGATTATAATTACCCTTTTTCCCTCATCTCTTCACAATTTCATTTTTTATTTATGTATTACATATTTATTTTAGTCCCTATTCGTATTAGTATTTGCGTCCAAACAAATAAATAAATACTAAATAAGCTAGTGTAAGGTTATAACTTAATGGGTTCATTGTATCACTGAAGGCTAATTGATTGAATAATGGTGATCGTATCAGAGCTTATGATAAGTTATGTTGTGAGATGTCTCATACAAAATAATTTTTTATAAGTATTCCCAGTCTCAATCTTAACTATACCACAGATACGCTTATAAATATCACACATTTTATGTCCAACTTTTTGGAAATCGGTCTAGCTAGAGGTTCTTTCATCGTACAAAGATATAAGTTTGTTGGGATGGAAACCAATAAACTCGTCCGCCGAACACCTTGAGAGAGTGCGAGAACACTTGAAACGTGCTTTTATTCTTTTAACTGAGGAATGTCGCTTCTAGATCAATCTCTGCTAATACCTGGTTTGACATCACCGAGCGAATTTTTTGAGTGAGTTGATTGTTTCACTAACCTTGAGTTTTATCAACCTGGATGGATTGGTGGCTGATTTAGTAACTGAAGAAGTACAGAAGATGTTTACGAATCGGCAGCCACTTTTTATTTTAGCTTTCTACAACCGTTAACAACATCAATCTCTGATTTACATGAGGATTATTTTGGAAAATATAAGTACGAAGAGCAATTATTGGAGTCGACTTACAATAGTATTAGGTGACACACTGTTCCTGTATATCTTACAGAAAGTTCCCTTCGACAGGCTAACTGAGGATTTGTTGTCCGACAGATATCCCCCTTTTATTAAGATTTATATCTTTGGTAGCAAAGGAAGACTCCAAAGACGTAAAATAAGGAGCAGGGATTATAAATTTAATTTACCCCGAATTTGTTTGAAGACATAGATAATGAGTAAGATTGAGGTATAGAAAACCCGACCCACTACCCCCTAAAAAGATACAACCTCCATAAACTAGAAACTATCAAGTTTACACCAAGATAAAAACTATCATAACAAACATGATACCTTGCGTTGTTTCGTTTATTGAACAAGTAAAATGAAGCATCAAGTGTCCGATATAATCCTCATAGCTTACTGACAATTGGCTCTTTTTAATAATATCGATTATCATAGAGAGTTACGTGCTGTTGGAGATAAGGAAGCAGTTCACACTGCTTGTTCAGTTTCAAATAGCATCTAACAATCGCATCAGCAATAATTCTTTTAGGAAATCCATTGTAACTATGACCACGGTCTACACATTAAAAATTAAAAAAAAATTGAGAAACCCCATAGTTGAAGCAAATACTCCAGACAATCGTCGTACTTCTTTGATAAATAAAACCAATCGCTTGAAGACTTCAAACACTCCACTCCACTACCTGATAAAAATTCCTGCGAAAAGATAAATAATTTCTCGGTGTATTGTGATAACCTACTAGATTTCCCACTTCATTTGGATGAAAGACAGGTAACAAACCTTTTGTGCGCTCATTGGACTCAAATAAGCCATCATCAAATGTCAAAAAATCATCCATAAGATGGTGCTAAAACATAGGAGACAAAAGATTAATCAATATTCGTTGACCAGAAGTGGTACTTTGTTGGACGAGAAAACATCTACATATCATTGCGTTTATTAAGCATAAAGTCATTATACACAAGTAGCAGTTCTTCTGTCCACTCGATAAACGGACATCGAAAGTTAAGTGGTTACTCTGCTGATAATTGTTATCTTAGTGAATTTCATCTTATAACACGAAGGGGACGTTCCCTTCGTACTGGTGCCAGTGAAGATGTCACAGGTATTCGGGGTTTGACAACGCTTTAACTAGTAACATCCTTCTGTTATGAATCGTACCCACCAAGTGAAATCAAAAGACAGAAGCGAGGAGGTTTGAAGATATATTTGGTAGGTTATCGATATATCGTGGATCGACTAATCTAATCTGGCTAACGTCTGCAGGTGATGTTGAGCACGGCGTTTCCACTCGTGATCTAGTGCGGATGCATGACCGAGAGCCTTCAGCTAGGTCAGTCCATTAAAACTAATGTGGTCAGCATCCAATGTCGAAGACTTACAGAGCTATTGATTTCGGGGATTTATTTACCGCTGCAGATCATACCCTCTAGTGTGGTAGTGATAACTCTACGACGTGGCCAGCCAGAAGTTTAAACCCAACGAGTTTGTCGTTGGTGAACACTCTTCTGATAGCTTGCCATGTTTAGCAGCTTCTGGTCGTGTTTCCTTACTATGAGGGACCATGAAGTACAAATTAGTAATAAGGAAACAAAGTACAATCAAAATTTCGGTTCCTCGTAAACTTCATCGTTATTTTAATCGTCTTTTCCTGCCGTTCTGGAAAAGAAAAAAAATGTGTAAGTGCATGTCGAAATACACTCTTACGCGCGTAAAGACACAAGCTGGCGAAAAAACGGTAAATAAGCTCATACGTATTAGATAGCGTAAAAGCGATTTTTAAAGAATTTTTTCCGGATTTTTTTTTAGAAGAAAAATTAAATATACACATAGCCAAAAAAATTAGCTTGTTTTTTTGGAATGAATATATAAGCATAGGCATGGTAATTTTTTTATTTTATATAATACAAAGGAAAATCGAGATAAAGCAAAATGTTAACTGGTATTTTACGTGCAACAGTGGTTCAAATGTTCTGGAAATCTTACTCTTTTTCCAGAACGCGTTGCTTCAAGTTTATTTTCAGATAATACCGAAGTATCAACGTGAGTGTTGGCTATCAGGTGAGGTATTACAAGTGTAGGACCCATGTTGTTTTATTGTGAAGGAGGAAAATAGACGTGGATACGATTTCCTTCTAAATACGCTGCTTTGATGCGATCGATGCTGATACTATCGTTAGTTCCGTTCTTATCGACTACATAGTACTTACATTCACGCTGAAGAACTTTGAAGGGTCCTTCATATGCTTTTTCGAGAGGTCGTCGATATGAGTCTCGACGTACCAAGACGTGTGTACTATATCGTAAGTCAGGTTGAACGAAAACCAGCTGATTGCGGTCGAGTGGAAACCGGTTTAACTTGACGCATTGCGTTTGCAAGTCTGCTCGTTTAGGAGTTTAGATCCATATTTATTGAAGAAAATGAAAGATCCATGAATTCTCTTGGAAGTCAAAGTGTTGTTCCATGAACGAGTTGAGATGCAGTGTATCCAATGTCAGCTTTCAGTGCGTTGCGATTACCTAGTAAGACGAGTGGAAGAACGTCGGTCTACTGTGAAATGTTCACATCTGATAATGAGGCTTTTAGTTGTTGGTGAAAGCGTTCTACTAACCCGTTTGCTTGTGGGTTGTACGCGGTCGTTCGGAAGCGAGTGATTCCTAGTAGTGTGGTCAGATAACGGAAAAGTTCAGATTCGAACTGGCATCCACGATCTGTAGTGATAGTTGAAGGGTAGCTGAAAATTGCTACCCATTGTTCGACGACGGTGCGGACCACTGTTTCAGCAGTAATGTCCTTAATAGGTAGTTTCTGGTCATCGAGTGAAACGATCTACACAGGTTAAAAGATAAGAGTATCCATTTGAATCTGGTAAAGGTCCTACCAAATCCAGATCAACATGGTCGAGACGAGCATCAGTAGTTTTGAACGAGCCACAGGAGCGTGCCCAGTCCCTCACATATTGAAGACGTTGCGTCCATAATGTTTCGGCACGATTGGGCGACCCCTACCTGTAGATGTGTCACATAGTAAGGTTTCCTTACCCGCTCCCACCTGTTTAATGCACAGTTTAAGGGTTGTTGAGGATAACTCGTGTCGAAGATCAGTTTCTTCTTTTTGAAGCTGGGCGAGTTTAAGGTCGATTCCTTGGAAACAGTTCAAGGAAGTTATACGAGACAAGGCGTCTACGACTACATTGTTTGCTCCAGAAATGTGTCATATGTCTGAAGGAAATTGAGAAATATAGTCCAGTTTCGAGACTCACGGTGTGAGTACTTATCTGAAGACGAACTTAAAGAGAAAGCAAGAGGTTTGTGATCAGTGAAAAGAGTGAATTCCCGGCATTTCACAGTGTTGAAGTGCCGCACAGCACAATACATGGCCACGAGTTCCCTACCGAAAGTGCTGTATCTTGATTCAGTGTCTAGCAACCGTCTCGAGAAAAATGCCAAAGGTCGCCAGGAGTGGTTAACCCATTGTTGTGAGACTCCTCCGATTGCTGAGTCGTATGCGTCTACTGTGATACTAATGGGAGCTTGAGTGTCCTGATGTGCCAGCATGGTTGCCTTTGAGATAAGTTTTTTAACTGTAGAGAATTTTTTACGCGCGGTGTCGTCCAGATTAGTGGATTTCGCATTTCCACGAAGTTGGTCGCTTAGGGGTTTCATAACGGACGCGCAGTTTGGTATGAACCGTCTATAGAAAATAACAAGGCAATTAAATGTGCGTAAGTACTTAATGGTGGTCAGTTCTGAGTAGTCCAGAATGGCCGCCACTTTGCTTCTAAGAGGTCGGATGCTTTGCGCATCAATGTGTCTTGGGAAATCTAAGTGGTCGGTTCTAATTTGGCATTCCTGAATGTTCACAATAATGCCATGCTTTTGAAGTCGTTAGGACACGATGTCCAGATGATGGAGATGGGGTTCTCTGTCCGAACTTGCTATCAAGCAGTCATCAACATACGCATGTACGAAGTTGAGACCTCGAAAAACGTCATCTATGAACCTTTGGACGGTCTGGGCAGCATTTCTTAGGCCGAAAGGCATTCGCAAAAATTCGTAGAGTCCCAAGGGAGTGATGATAGAGGTTTTTGGAATGTCGTCAGTAGCCATAAGGATTGGGTTATAGGCTCTTACCAAGTCGGTTTTTGAAAAGACAGTTGTACCTTTAAAGGTAGCTGTCAAATCATGAATATGAGACAATGGGTAACGATCGGGAGTGGTTTTTGCATTTAAGCATCAATAGTCAGCATTTGGACGCCATTTGTTGTTGTCCTTTTTAGGGACCATGTACAAAGGAGATGATCATGGGCTGCTTGACGGTACAGTGATTCCTAACTTTATCATGCGGTCGAATTCATTTTTGGTCGACCTCAGCTTTTTGGGAGCCAGTCGGCGTGCTTTCGAGAATACAGGTGGTCCTGTAGTCATGATGAAGTGCCTCTTCGCAGGTTATGTTTCAGTTTCAGTTTGGAAAGGACAGGAGGCTTGATGGCCTGTGTTAGTCCTGGCAATGATGGTCTCTCAGCTGATCCAACATTCTTTTGAAGGAGTCGACGGATGGAGCTTCAACCACGTGCTGAGGTAATGAATTCCACTCGTCGATTATTCGATGGGAAAGTCGGTAGTCAGCTGACAAGTAATTCGTTCTGGGCTTGTGAACTTTTTTGGAGTGTCCTCGTAGATTTTCTGTTTTGGAAGACAAGAAAAATGAGGGCATATCAGGTGCAAATTTGTCATTAAGCAGTTTGAAAACTGTAATCAAGTCGCCTCTGATTCTTCTATATGACAGCGGGAATAGGTTTAGCTTGGTCAGTCTAGTACCATACGGGAGCTTCGCTATTCCGGGAATCAGTCTAGTTGCTGTTCTGAACAATGACCGTTTACGGTCATTACGAATTCTAAGATAACGTGTAAATGTACGATACAACTCCATAATGTCATTCTGGGTCGTTTGAGGTTTTCTTTGACTGAAAAAACCTCGGCATTAGAATATTTCGTGATTTCTAGGATGAGGTCGGCAGATGCAGCCAGCCTATCTATGACGTTGTATTAAAACGAGAACAGCACAGCTTGCACCTGTTGGAGAAGTTTGGATAAGAAAAGTTGTTTGAATAGGCCACCAAAGAAAGTTTTTTGGCCGATAACCTCTCACATTCTTAGCAACATATCTATCACAGAACCATGTTGCAGGTCGATATTATTAAGGAGTTAGTCTAACCCTTTTCGGTGGGTTAGACTTCCGCGTTTAAGGATAGATCGTCTCAGGGCTTCGTAGGGTTCCGAACTATCACTGATAAACACACCAGGTGTGACGTACCTGTTGAATTCGCGCGGTAGTGTCTTTACTGTTGCGACGAATTGTGCGCGTGTGTTGTTCACGCCGTGCTCATATGGTTCAAATGGTTGTAGACGGAATGGTAGAAGCTTTCGCCTAACAGACTTCCGTGTCTAGTAGCAGTGAACCGCCAATATCTCCAGGCAGGAACCTAGGTATATTAACGATAAAAGAAGAAAAGGAAATTGGTAAATCATAGTAAGATACTATCCTTAGTTCTTAAGAATATATCAAGTTTCCTCCTAAAAGACTACTGGGAAGTCGTTTGGACTAGCTCAGCCTTCAGCGAATTCCAGTGGTTGTCTGACTAACATCTCTGCACTCAATATTACTAACTTATTTACGTAACCACCCTTCAAAGCAGCCATAGTACATTAGTACGACGAGGAGGCAATCAACGTTAGGTACTGACCGCGAGGCGTGACTTTAAAATTAGCTGTTGATCACACTATTCCCGTCTAGCTAGAGTGGGTCTTCAATCATTCAACAGAAGTCAACTGCGTCGGTAATCTACAGGTCTATTCTCTAAGAAGCGTAAAAGGTTTAAGTTAATGAGCAAGTAATTACCTCACCTTCTAATAAATCTGCGGTCCCTTCTCTTTTATAATGACAACATGAACTTATTTTGACTTCCAAAAAGATCAGTATTTCTGACAGCATATGGGATTGGCTATGTTCCTCAGTAATATGTGACCTTGTTGCTTGTATTTCCTTATGATTTGTGAGTTGTGTGTGTCTATTGTCAACGATTTAATTGTTTATTTTTAGTTAATTCGTTACTTTACGATATAAAAATGATTCATATTTTTCATCACTGATATTGGATGTAAGGCTAGTTCTGTCTCTAAGCTTGACTGGGTATATGGACGTTTGAAATTGTAGCTGTAAATAAATCCCCAAAATCAATAGCTCATTAAGTGTTCGACATTGGATGCTGACCACGTTGTTTAAGTGGACTTGTTTAGCTGAAGGCTTTCGGTCATGCATCCGTACCAGATCACGTTGCAACACGGCGTGGGACACAGCTCCTACGTTCATTAGCCAGCTTATAGTAAAGGTTCCTCGATATATTGGTAACGAATCAAATATATCTTTCCTGCCTCTTCTCGTCTGACTTTTGATTTCTATCTGACTGGGAACGATCGAATATAGAAGGTGCTACTGGTAGCTAGTTGTAAAACTAGAACATCCGTGGTATCCTCATTGGTGAACCCGACGTGATCTGGTACACCGAGCGCACAAACTGTGAGTCTGTTCCATTTTGGAATATTATTATTCATTGTTATTCTTTATTTGAATTTTATATATTGTGATATACTTTTTTTTCGCGAATTTTTTTTCCTGGGTATATTTTAATTAGACATTTTTCGTTATCTATATTACTATGACGGAACACTCTCCTAAGGTTCTTAAGTTTAAGTCTATTCCCCCTATTTCGATTCAGTTAACGCCATTTTGGCCCGACAATATCGAGTCCTGGTTCTGCTATGCAGAAGCCGATTTTTGCATGCACGGAATCACGGACTCGCGCACACGTTTCCTCGCGGTAGTTAAGGCGTTACCGCGCGAGTTTAACAGGTACGTAACACCTAGTATGTTTAATAGTGATGTTCCCGAACCTTACGAAACGCTTAAACTTTCGATTTTAAAACGCGGAGACCTAACTGATCGACAACGGTTAGACCAACTCCTTAACAATATCGACTTGCAACATGGTTCTGCGACGGACATGTTGCTTAGAATGAGAGAAGTCATCGGCCAACGAACTTTCGATGATGGCCTATTTAGACAACTTTTCTTGTCTAAACTCCCTCAACAGGCGCAGGCAGTGCTTGTTTCATTTCAAAACAATGCCATAGATGAACTAGCTGCATCTGCCGATCGAATCTTGAGAATCACCAAATTTTCTAAGGCCGAGGTTTTTTCCATCAAAGAAAAACCCCAATCGACCTCGACTGACATGGCCGAACTATGTCACACGCTTACAAGATATCTTAGAGTTCGTAATGACCGTAGTCGGTCAAAATCCTCACGTAGGAGCGTTTCACGTAAGAGATCTGTCTCTCGACCACGAGAGACAGACAACCCCGACTGGTGCTGGTATCACAACCAGTACGGTAAATCCTCTAGAAATTGCAGGAAGCCCTGCAATTATCCGACCCCAAAATCGAGTGACACGAAAAACAGTTCGGGAAACTTCCCAGCCGGCACGCGTTAACGGCAACCGTAGCCGGCGAACACAGCCGTCTGTTATACGTCACGGATGTGACTACGAAAGTTCGCTACCTCGTCGACACTGGCGCAGAAGTTAGCGTTCTTCCAGCAAATCCCGACGACAGACTTCGCGAGTCTGTTTTAAGTTTACAGGCGGCAAACGGAAAGCCGATCGCTACTTACGGTAAAAGGTACATCTACCTTAACGTGGGTTTACGCGAACCCATACACTGGATTTTCGTGGTTGCAGATGTCTCTATGCCAATCATTGGTATAGACCTGTTACAATACCACAATCTACTCATCGACACACGCTCACGAAGGTTAATAGACGGAAACACTAAGTTATCCGTTTGCGTAACTCCTTGTTCCGGTTGCAGGTTATCCCCAGTCACGATTAAGCACACCATAGACCCCTCGTACCAATCAGTACTCGACAAATACCCCGGGATATACCAATCGCCATCGAAATTACCTTGTGTAACCAGCAATGTTACACATCACATCTCGACTACAGGACCACCTGTATTCTCGAAAGCCCGAAGACTCGCTCCCGAGAAGCTTAGGTTAGCTAAAAACGAATTCGACCACATGATGGACTTAGGTATAATTCGACCATCGAATAGTCCATGGTCATCCCCATTGCACATGGTCCCTAAAAAGGACAGCAATGATTGGCGGCCAACTGGTGATTATCGGCGTCTGAATGCTAAAACCATTCCCGATCGTTACCCGCTGCCTCATATTCACGATTTGACAGCTACCTTTAAAGGTACAACTGTCTTTTCAAAAATCGACTTGGTTAAGGCTTATAACCAAATACCGATGGCACCTGACGACGTTCCTAAAACCGCCATCATCACTCCTTTCGGTCTTTACGAATTCTTGCGAATGCCCTTTGGTTTAAAAAACGCGGCTCAAACCTTCCAAAGGCTTATAGACGACGTCTTTCGAGGTCTCAACTTCGTACATGCGTATGTTGATGACTGTCTAATAGCAAGTCCAGACAGAAAATCACATCTCAAGCATCTGGACATTGTTTTCGATCGACTCCAAAGGCATGGCATTACTGTAAACATTCAGAAATGCCAAATAGGAACCAACTCCTTAGACTTCTTAGGACACACCATTGATGCTCAAGGCATCCGACCCCTTAGGAGCAAAGTGGCGGCCATTCTGGATTGCCCAGAACTGACCACGATCAAGCAGTTACGAACTTTTAACGGACTTGTAGGTTTCTATAGACGGTTCATACCCAAATGCGCATCCCTTATGAAACCGTTAACCGATCAACTTCGTGGAAATGCGAAATCAATTAGTTTAGACGACATAGCCCGTAAAGCATTCTCCACAGTTAAGGAACACATCGCTAAAGCAACCCTGCTTGCTCATCAGGACACTCAAGCGCCCATTAGTATCGCTGTGGACGCATCCGACTCAGCAATCGGAGGAGTCTTACAACAATGGATCAACAACTCGTGGCAACCTTTAGGATTTTTCTCCAGACGGTTGTTAGACGCGGAATCTAGGTACAGCACGTTCGGTAGGGAACTCCTAGCTATGTATTGTGCTGTACGGCATTTCCAACATTCCATCGAAGGAAGAGAATTCACGCTTTTTACCGATCACAAACCTCTTACCTTCTCCTTAAGTTCATCTTCAGACAAGTACTCACCGCGAGAGTCTCGACAACTCGACTACATTTCGCGGTTTACTTCAGACATACAACACATTTCTGAAGCTAACAATGTAGTCGCAGACGCCTTGTCTCGAATAAGTTCCTTGAACAGTTTCCAAGGAATCGACCTTCTTAAACTCGCTCAGCTTCAAAAAGAAGACATTGATCTTCAGCATGAGTTATCCTCGACAACTCTAAAACTAAGTATTAAGCAGATGGGAACAGGTAAGGAAACCTTACTCTGTGACACATCTACAGGTAGGGACCGTCCAATAGTACCAAAACATTATCGACGCAACGTCTTCAATACGTTGCACAATCTTTCTCATCCAGGTGTTCGTACAACAGTCAAACTTATAGCCGAACGCTTTTGCTGGCCTGGCATGAATAAAGACGTGAGGGAGTGGGCACGCTCCTGTGTAAGCTGTCAGAAATCTAAGGTCATAAGACACAACAAATGTCCCTTAGGCTCTTTCAAAACCCCTGACGCTCGTTTCGACCACGTCCATCTAGATTTGGTAGGACCCTTACCCGACTCGAACGGATACTCTTATCTCCTAACATGCGTAGACCGTTTCACTCGATGGCCAGAAGCAGTACCGATTAGGGACATTACTGCTGAAACCGTGGCCCGCGCTTTCGTCGAACGATGGGTAGCAAATTTCGGCTGCCCTTCAACCATCACTACAGACCGCGGACGCCAGTTCGAATCTGGACTTTTCCGTTGTCTGACCACACTATTAGGAATCACGCGCTTCCGAACGGCCGCCTACCACCCACAAGCAAACGGGTTGGTAGAACGTTTTCATCGACAACTAAAAGCTTCATTATCAGCTTCAAACGTTTCACAGTGGACAGACGCTCTTCCACTCGTCTTGCTAGGTATCCGCAACGCACTGAAAGCTGACATTGGATACACTGCATCTCAAGTCGTTTATGGGACGACACTCCGACTCCCAGGAGAATTCGTGGATCCTTCAGCTTCTTCATTGAACATGGATCTAAACTCTTACACGAGTATGCTTTCAAACGCTATGCGTTCAGTTAAACCTGCTCACACTCGACCTCAATCAACTGATGTTTTCGTTCAACCCGAATTACGACTTAGTACACACGTCTTCGTTCGTCGAGACTCAAATCGACGACCCCTCGAATCAGCATACGAAGGACCCTTCAAAGTTCTTCAACGCGAACCTAAGTACTATGTGGTCGATAAGAACGGTACGAACGATAGCATCAGTATCGATCGACTCAAAGCAACGTACTTAGAAGGAAACCCTAGCTACGTCGAATTTCCTTCGGTACAATCGTACGACACGGCTCCTACACTCGTAGTACCCTACACGACAGCCGACACACAACTTGATACTTCGTCAACGTCGATAGATAAACCTAAAACAACGCGTTCTGGAAGACGAGTAAGATTTCCAGAACATCTTAACGAATATTGCACGTAGGACATAAGTTTTATCTTGAATTACCATTTCATAGTTTATTATAAAAAAATTTTTTTTAATATGCTCATTTTTTTTTATTTATATAAAAAACAAAACAAAAAAATCAAAACATTATAATTTTTTTTTTGAGCGTATATATATTTTTTTATATATAAAAAAACCAAAAAAAACTTTTTTTCCGATCGCTTTTACGCTGTTTGTAAGTGTATTAGTTTATTCTTTTTTTTTCCGCTCATCTTGTGTCCTTACGCAAGTACGAGTGTATTTTCGACATGCACTCACACGTTTTATTTTTCCTCTTTTCCAGGACCGCTGGAAAAGAACGACGAAGTTTCGCAAGGGACCGAAATTTTCATTGTACTATAGTTCTTTATTGCTATGTTGTACATTTTGGTCCCTTAGTTTAAGGAAAGACGACCAGACGCTGCTAAACGAATCAAGCTATCAGAAGAGTGTTTACCAACGACAAACTCGTTGGGTTTAAACTTTTGGCTGGTCACGTCTTAGGGGCATCACTGCCTCACTAGGGGGGAGTGATCTGTAGCTGTAAATAAATCCCCAAAATCAATAGCTCATTAAGTGTTCGACATTGGATGCTGACCACGTTGTTTAAGTGGACTTGTTTAGCTGAAGGCTTTCGGTCATGCATCCGTACCAGATCACGTTGCAACACGGCGTGGGACACAGCTCCTACGTTCATTAGCCAGCTTATAGTAAAGGTTCCTCGATATATTGGTAACGAATCAAATATATCTTTCCTGCCTCTTCTCGTCTGACTTTTGATTTCTATCTGACTGGGAACGATCGAATATAGAAGGTGCTACTGGTAGCTAGTTGTAAAACTAGAACATCCGTGGTATCCTCAAAATGTATTCAAAACATATTTCACATTTTACCTAGTTTTTTACGTTTTACTAGAGTAATAGTTAAACAGGGTATGAGCGAAGTTAAGTAGGGTTTATATTTCGTTCGTCCCCATATAGCGAGGTCATGAGCAGCTATAAATCAACTGGTTAAGGTTTAATGGCAGACATTTAAGTAAATTTCAGGAAATTGAAACTCAAGTATTCATTTACTCCCTTATTTTGTATACGGATTAAACTTCCTATCATATTGTGTTGAAGAGCTTTATGTGTTTGTAATGGTAGTCCCGCGCTCCACATCACATTATTGGATTTAAAAATAAATACCTATTCACTATTGGTCTTACTTCTTCAATCGGAAGGACGAAGGGTACTCACTGGCACAAAATGTTCACTGAATTGTAGTAGCAAATAAATCCTAAAATGAGTGGTCTCTGCAGCCTCCGAAAGAAAAGGATTGTAAATCAGAGATCGCGCACTGCTCATGGAATAGTTTTCACGGAAACAGCTCAATGGTTTCAAACAGTTTCAATTACTGTGATATATTCAAAACTTAAAATAGACTCCTAGAATTGTAACAGAGAATCCACTATGGTCATATTATCAAAGGGTCTTAATTTCCTCATCTAATAATAAGCCGTTAAAAATCAAAGTAAAATCAAAATTCACATTATTAGGCATGTCGTCATTGATCACCTCAGCAGAGCACTCGATTTGTAATGAAGAGCTACATGTGATGACAATAATGAGAAGATGTCACTCTAAGTAACTGTATTCGGAATCGTAAGCCAAATATTCTATTTTAAAACATAGATTATGAACTATATGTAGAAAGCAATGATTACTACGGACTCACTAACTTTATCTTTCCCTAAGAACCACATTGTTAAACACCAGCTTTTGTGGATGAAGCTAACGTTTCATGGAGTGCGGATGATGAAATATTCAGGAGTATTTAAACAAGTACCCACCATCCAGAATCTGTTCCATTTCAGAGGAACTATTCTCTGTTATTTGGCAACCGCTGAACGGCGTCCTTTTTAATTGCATATATATTGTTTTCTCTCTAGTCTTTGTTCGCTATATATGATTGTATTCGTTCATTATTCTCAGCGACTGGAATGAGTCATAATGTGCTGATTTTATTACTATATGCTTAAAAAGTTAAAGTCGATGGCCACGTGGATAGATCAGATATTTTGATTTAGACCTCGCAAGTTTTAAGGGTTTTCATGGAATATTGACCCGCTGTCTTTGAAAACTCGTCGCAAAAGAATGAGGAGGATAACCAATGAACAAGATCTGACGAAATTGTTTTTGAAATCTCTCCTAAAAACAAAAAGCCTGCTTATACTAATGCACTTCTGTAACAATGCCTTTTGTGTCTCATAGTCATCAAAGTAGCCACAGTACCTGATTACTACAAAAGAGTAATCTACATTAGATACTGGATGTTTGCCAGTTGAGTTACTGATTGTGAACATTTTAACTGGGAATTTTTCTCTAATAACTAAGAAGTATCTACTGAGCACATACTCATAAGACAATCCATCTAAGACAAAGGTGTTCTCACCACCACTTCCATATTATTCTACGACTGTTATTACCGAATCATAGTAGATCTGATACCAATAGGCTGTCCACTGATGGCAACAAAAAATTGAAAGTGATTTTGGAATCAATAACTAATCTGCACAGCAAGATCGACAAGTCGGTTGTTTACATAGGAAACTCATCCATCGTTGTGAAGGACAGGTATAGCGGAAGTCTAGAGAATTTAACTTTCACATCCTCATTAAAAGCACCTGAAGAAATAAGCACTGTCGAAGCTTTATTGGAGGGACAAATGTCTCGTCATTAGTCCACGGGTCTTGACAGGCATTTATAAAATTTCAGTGATCGAATTGCTAGGGATCCTTTGTGGTCCTCAGGAATCAGCCTGTTTAACTTACATGTTGATGCCCGAAGTGGCTATGACTTATACATAGCAAGGAGCTAAAAAGCGAAATTGGCATGAGTAACTACAGATTCTGCAGCACAGTAAGTTTACATCACAATCTTTGCTTATTATTAGATGTACCGTGTTCACGGTTCCACAGTGCTACCGGTTCAGAAAATAAAATAGCACAAGTGGTGGATGTTAGGAACCAGGCTGTACTACGCGAAGCAAGAGTAAAAGTAAACAAGGGTGGATGGCAATTCAAAGAAAGGGTGATCCTAATGCAGCTTCGATCTATCACGGAATATCTGTATGTTCTTTATTAGTTGCAGTTAGACGTTTATCTCGAAGTAGTCATTTAATGTCTATATTATTTTCAGATGGCTTCGTAAGTGCTCGGTAATCTAACCGTAAGTTTTTTATTCGGCAAGCGATTTACCACTACCTTTCATGCATAATATACATTTTACTATGGATTCACAAGTTAGATGTTTGCTATAAAATTAGCATTCGTTTGTGCACTACTTTGTGCTGTTTTGACACTACATCGGCTATACAGCAGAGTAAGCTAAATAAATGTGTGACAACGAACATATTGATGTTGATAACAGTAGCGTAATCGTCTTAGAATTGTGTTAGGTTTACGAAATTACGTGAAGGAGAAAGACGTACATATGTACAGTAGATTCTGTACATCTCACAGTAAAGTTCATATGTTCTTCTGAAAACGGGGAAATCTTGGGATTGTTCGAGGAGCATAAATGAATTGCCTCAAAAGTTTAGGAAATTCTTGGGTAGTATTGAGCGAAACACAAAATATCTCAAAATTCTGGAGCTTTTGTCGCACTTCTCAAAACTTTCTTAAACCGTTCAAATTTCTCCAAAATCGGAATATTTGATACTTATAAGTATGTCTGTTACTTATTATTCCATCTGATGCCTATGTCTTTATCAAACTTTTCCAATTCGCTTTGCTTTCCTGATTTCCATTTTTGTGCCTAAGTGAACGAATAATTGAAGTAAATCCATCCTACCTAATCTGAACTTGGTTTCATATGATGACCGTCCCACAGACGGGGTTAATCCAAGTGCAGTTTGAGGAAATTAAGAGAAGATTTATATTCATACCGATTCATGCTAACATACACACCTATTCCGTCAAATCGGAGTCACGTGAATTGGACACTGAAATATGGTGGCATGTGAGAGTATGTCAGAAATAGCCATCAACTAAACGTTTTTATGGAACAACTTGTAGGGCCAATGAAATGTCAATGAACTCTAGTCAAATTATCCGGCGGTCGGTTCATTAAATATCTTACGGTTCACCTATCCTCCTCAAGTTCAAGGACAATCAACACTCATTTAGTTAATCGTACATTATGGACTGGGCCATGAGGTTGTAGTGGATGTCGAGTCGAGGACGGACTATGATCACCACTACTATTCTATTACGCGTCCAAAAACGACTTGGTTCCCTTGATAGCCCGTAAATCAGAAGGCTTTACTAGTCCAGATCAAGTATATTTATTGGCGATCTCGTGGTATCGAAATAATACCGAGACGTGCCAAAGAGTACAAGCGAATAAGCAGTGCGTGAGCAAGCTCGAACCAAACAAGGCGGAGAGCGGAACAAGAAGTGAAACTGATACAGTTAAACAAATACAGTAAAACAATCTCTGGTACAATTGGTTACAATAATAATAATTGTTTCTGTTATTCCAATCGTGTTCTTATCGAGACTGGCCGGTCACTACAGGAGCCCCCCGCTAGAAAGGGTTTACACTTTCGATACGTAGCGGTTTCGTTCGTGGGACTGATCGCGAAACGTGCCATCGCAGGACGAAGGCGTTGGCAGAACAGGGAGTGATCGTTGATCCTCGAGTTGCCACCAAAAGTCTGTGACGTAGAACGGTACCAGAAGGAACGTACTGTATTGATTGCTTGGATTAGCATGCTACACCAGAGTGGTTTGTATCCAGAATCTGAAGGTTGCGTTCGTAGAGGTCCGGACCAGAAACGCTGCAGACGTAGGACGAAACCAGATTGAGCCAAGGAACCAGATGCGACCAGGATAACCATGTTCGGGACCAAATGTATATCATACGTATTTGGAGTCAGAGAGATCGACTGAGTGCGTTGACTATAGCGTGGGTGATCAGGCCAGCTTTCGCCAAGATTGACTAAAGTCGACGATACCAGAACAGCGATGGTCAGAGGCGCAGGCTCGGGGTAAACAAAAAAATGAAAGAAAAAGAGAAAAGTGTAGCTTTCGTGTAGTATAGGGGTAGATTCCTATACTGTATCCGTAGTTGGTTATGAGGTTAGTCGAGAAAGCGTACGGGTAAGCGTACTCGGCGACCAGAACGTGAGACGGTAGTCTCGTTCGAACCTCGTGAGCCTGCAATCTCATCCGCAGTCAAGGGCGGTGTGGTCTGCAGGTCTGGACGTGAGACGGAAGTCTCGTCCGTAGACGGGGCAGATGACACGTGCTGTTGACTGGGACGTGAGAATGAGGTCTCAGGTGCATCTAGCGTGGGATCCGAAGTAGATGTAGAAATCCCGCCAGAAGCTCTGATGGGTCTAACATTGGGTCTCGGCTTATCAGGTATAGCACTGTCATCGATGTGTGCTGGCTTGAGACGATCAATGCTGACTGTTTCGATGCGGCCACGTCGATCAACCTTGAAGGTCTTTTCGTGACGGGAAATCACGTGAAAAGGTCCTTCGTAAGGCTGTTGTAGAGGTTTGCGTACCGAATCTACTCGTATGAAAACATGTGAACAGGTAGATAACTCTCGAGGGAGAGCGACCTGTCGATGTTGTATACGAGTTGACACCGGAGTCAGTGTTCGCATGAATGCAGACAGTCGTTGGACGTAGTCTGATTCGCCGAACTTAGTGCTGCTCCGTGGTGTGAAAAATTCCCCAGGCAGACGCAATGTCGTGCCGTAAACAAGTTCAGCGGCGGAATATTGAATATCTGCCTTTAGACTCGTTCTGATTCCCAGGAGGACGAGCGGTAGGGTTTCGTACCGATTGTTGTTTTCGTGTGCTCGAAGAGCACTTTTAAGTTGGCGATGAAACCGTTCAACTAAACCGTTTGATGCTGGATGGTAGGCGGTAGTGCGTATGCGTTCCGTACCAAGCAGCCGTGTTAGTGAGGAGAATAATGCGGACTCAAATTGTTGTCCTCGGTCAGTCGTGACAGTCGAGGGACAACCGTACATAGCTATCCATCGTTCTACGAAGCGGTGAGCGACTGTCTCCGCCGTAATAGACGTGATGGGAATAGCTTCGGGCCATCTTGTGAAACGATCAATGCACGTGAGTATGTGATCATACCCGTGCGATGGTGGTAATGGTCCTACAATGTCTATGTGAACGTGATCGAAGCGAGCATCAGGCGTAGCGAAAGTGCCAATAGGGGCAGCTACGTGCCTGTGCACTTTTGATCGTTGACATTGTAAACATTGTTTCACCCACATACGGACATCTTTATTCATTGACGGCCAGACGTATCGTGCAGCGATGAGGCGTAGGGTGGCTGCGATACCAGGATGAGATAGACCATGAAGGGCATCAAAGACGAGACGGCGATAAGCGGAGGGTACGATGGGTCGAGGGAGGCCCGTAGAAGTATCGCATAGGATAGTACCTGAGCTAGTAGCTAGGGGTACTTCCCGACACTGAAGGGACGTAGACTGTTGTGCTTCCGTGCATGAAGTATCGTTTGCTTGGGCGGCGGCCATAGCAGGTAGGTCAAGCACTGGCAAAGTAACTGCATTCAATTGGATACGTGATAAAGCATCAGCAACACAGTTCGACTCGCCTTTGACGTGACGAAGGTCTGTTGTGAACTGAGAGATATAGTCTAAATGTCTGCACTCTCGTGGTGAGTAGCGGTCAGACTTGGTATGCAGGGCATACGTTAAGGGCTTATGGTCGGTGAATAGGATGAAATTACGACCTTCTACAGCGTGCCGGAAATGTTTGATGGCGCAGTAGGCTGCTAGCAGTTCGCGACCAAAAGCGCTATATCTCGTCTCCGTAGGAGTGAGGCGTCGTGAGAAAAATTCGAGGGGCTGCCAACTACCGGAGATATTCTGTTGCATAACGGCTCCTATGGCGAAATCCGATGCATCAACCGCTATACTAAGCGTGGCTGATGGGTCAGGATGCACGAGAAGTGTGGCTTGAGCTAGGGCCGTTTTGATATCTGAAAATGCAGTACGTGCGGCGTCGTTCCATTCCAGTTTGCGTGGATTACCGCGAAGTAAATCGGTTAACGGTCGTAACTGTTCTGCCGCGTGCGAAATGAAGCGTCGGTAGAAGTTGACCAAACCGAGAAATGCCTTCAGTTCCTTGAGTGTGGACGGTACAGTGTACTCCATTATAGTACGTACTTTATCCTCACAAGGTAGGATACCCTCATGCTTAATGACATGACCTAAGAATTTTATTTCCTTCTTCCCGAGTTCACACTTGTCGGGGTTGGCTATTATTCCATTATCCGAAAGGCGCTGGAATAGTAGCGTCAGGTGTTGATAATGTTCATCTACGTTTGATGATGCGATTAGCAGGTCATCAATATAGACGTGAACAAAATCTAGGTCTCGTACAATGCTATCGATAAACCTTTGGAAAGTTTGAGCAGCATTCCGTAATCCAAATGGCATTCGTAGGAACTCAAATAAACCGAAAGGAGTCGTGATGGCAGTTTTCTCTATATCTTCAAGAGCGACTGGGATCTGATGATATGCTCGTATCAGATCGATCTTGGAAAAAATTGTCGTGCCCTTGAGTGATGCCGTGATGTCATGTATGTGGGGGATGGGATAGCTATCGAAACGTGTAGCTGTGTTTAACGCTCGGTAGTCTCCGCATGGTCTCCAACTAACCCCATCCTTTTTTCGAACCATGTGGAGAGGTGAGGCCCAAGGACTGTGAGAAGGACGAATAATACCAGTAGCTAGTAAACTGTCAAACTCACGTTTAGCGAAAGCTATTTTTTCCGGTGCCAGTCGGCGAGGTCTTGCCGTGACTGGTGGTCCGCGGGTGACTATGTGGTGTACCACACGATTGGTCACCGATAGAGTCTCCTTGAGAGGTTTAGTTAATTTGGGGAATTTCTGAAATAAAGCGTGGAATAAATCGTCACGCGAATGAAATACACCTGTGATTCGGTACGCGTTTGTGTGGGCTTTAGAGCCCATAAAGTTGCTGTTCGACGACGTATCAATTAGCTGCAGCCTACGTGAATCGACTAGCAATTCGTAGTGCTGTAGGAAATCGATACCGAGTATAGCTGTGGGAACATCGGCAATGATGAACGTCCACAGATACTGTCGTCGGTTGCTCAGGTTGACCGTAAGTTGTCGTGTACCATAGGTGGGAATGACTGAGCCATTCGCAGCGCGTAGTCGAAGCATAGTGGCTTGAGACTTACTGTTACCGATAGGTACGACAGAAACTTGGGCACCAGTATCCACAAGGTACCTAGCGTTGGTGCGATAATCGTGCACGTAAAATAAACGGCCAACCTGAGGTGAAGTGCCGGTGAGTACGGCCGCATTTACTCGCCGGCTGAGGAGTTTCCCGCCTTGTATGAGCAGGGAGCTCGACAATGACGGGCACCGGCTCCGAAAGCACGGTGAAACCAGCACCAACCTGGACTCGCTTCCGAAACCGCCTCCTGGCGTGGCTTAGAAGATGCCCGCTTGGGGCGAGTCGTTACGGCCTTACGAGATTGTGACCTGGGTCGGGGGGCGTAGGGGGCTGGCACATTTGCGCGGTCTCGGAAACTGAGACGAGTATGGATACATCTGCCCCTATCCCCATGAGCCGGAGGTCGTCTAGCATCGAGATCAACGTTAGAACGGGAAGTACTAGCAACCAAATAGTCGTCTTTGGTATTAACTCGTGCTAGAATCTTATCTGCTATGAGGGCCACCTTGTTGAGCGGGGTGTCCTCGAGCAGAGCCGTAAGGGTTGGCTGGATACTGACTGGTAAGGCTTCGAGCCACAACTCTTTGACTATCTCAGAGTCAGCTGTCATGTTTCCTGCAAGGGATTACAGGCGCGTGAGGTGGTGGCTCGGCTTAGCATCACCCATAGGGTGACGTGCTAATAGTGTCCTCAATCGTTCCTCTCTTGATGGGAGGAAATGTCGAAGGATGGCATTCTTAAGACGGTCGTAAACGTTCGGAACGTTCGGATTGAGGACAACCTCACGGACAGCGGTTAGGTGATCCCCGGGCAATGATTCCAAAGCGTAGGCGTACTTCTGCCTTTGATTGTTTATGCGGCGGATCTCAGATTGAGATTCCAGTGCCGCGAACCAGACTTCTGGATCATGAGGGATGAAAGGAACCGGTCGAAAACTGATAACCTGTATCTCGGAGTCTATCATATTTATGTTATTCTTATCGTTATCTACCATATTAAGTTGCCAAAATATTATATATTGAAAAATATCAATACGAATATATGCAACAGATGTGGATAGATAAATAGACTCACCGGATTGATCTGGTTTGGAGAATTGGCCAAGTTTGACTTGTGCTCGATGGATTGGGTTACCAGCTGTATTGCGTGTTCCAAATACGACTCACCAGTTTGTAGTGAGTATCCCAAATACGGCTCACCAGTTGTATTGCGTGTTCCAAATACGGCTCACCAGTTTGTAGTGGATGTCGAGTCGAGGACGGACTATGATCACCACTACTATTCTATTACGCGTCCAAAAACGACTTGGTTCCCTTGATAGCCCGTAAATCAGAAGGCTTTACTAGTCCAGATCAAGTATATTTATTGGCGATCTCGTGGTATCGAAATAATACCGAGACGTGCCAAAGAGTACAAGCGAATAAGCAGTGCGTGAGCAAGCTCGAACCAAACAAGGCGGAGAGCGGAACAAGAAGTGAAACTGATACAGTTAAACAAATACAGTAAAACAATCTCTGGTACAATTGGTTACAATAATAATAATTGTTTCTGTTATTCCAATCGTGTTCTTATCGAGACTGGCCGGTCACTACAAGGTGTTGACCTCACTCTGTTCCACGTATCTACTTTTACTAATATATTTCCTTAATAATGTCCTTTGTGTTGTGCTATCCTCAAACCAACAGTAGTAACTGGATACGATAGAAGGGTAACCCACACTAGGTTTTGATCGTCATTTGTGACTTCCGAGTTGACTGTTGGTCACACAATTTCCGTTTAACTATAGGGGGGCCTTCAACGTTGGTGACATATAAACTAAAGAGGACAAGATCAATGTCGACGTCTTGCACAGTTATTTATTTCTGGAATTTATTCGTCGTTAATAGAAGTTTGGAGTGCTACTAAAGGTAGAAATACTTCGACATATTCGTTTATTGTTAGTTTCAGTAAAGCCTTTAATATGGTACTTCACCCAGGTCCAATGTTTTAAAATGAAAATGTTTGAAGTCGATTGCAGATGTAGACGATATATAGTTGATTTATTGATAAGAGGCGAATAGTGGTAAACTTTTGTTATCGTAGGAATATGTGAAGAGTAAAGTCTTCAAGAAGTCAATCCACACTCATCATTAGGGCTGAAAAGATTGAATGTCGAGAAACTTCACTGGTGAAGCATCTTTATAAGTGGCCTACGAAAATAAAGTGAAAGATCTTAACCTATTTCCACTGTCAAGCCTCTGTTTATAAGGTGATTTAATGCTGTATTTCCTTTTACAGAACGATGTTTGTAATGCTATTATGATCAGTCTCTTCATTTCTATTCTGAACAATGATCTGAAGGGGCATCCTCAGAAATGAAAAAAAAACCGAGATCAAATCGTCTTTATTCACGTTTTTGTAAATTAATGTATTATCTGTACCTGTTGACTAAGTCAGGCAAACGTAAGCCTTTGAAATGCCAAACATCATGATTATCATAACAGGGACCTGAAATTTAGTTCTAACCTCTGAGAACTGAAGACTGGATTATTGAATGTCAAGTTTGTTGGAATGTTCCAGCACTGAGCTCTTTATACCCGGGTATTTCGAATTTAGTAGTCTGTAAGTCTTTTAAAGCTGTGATTCATATGCCTTAAGACTGGTGAACAGTTAACCATTACACGCTCAAGCTCCTAAAAAAGCATACACTTGTCATACCTAGTCTTGCGTCGAGTTTTGGTTGAATTGAAAATTACATTTCTTTATGTGCGTTGTTAATTAAGGATATTCACATATTTATAAAGTAAATAATAACTGAACTATTCATAAGATTCACTGTCTATCATCTTCAAATCAAGCCTCTCGGTAATCGATTTCATTCTTTTCTACATGGAGTGTATTTGTCCCTAAATAATAATGAACTTTCACCTCAGAATAAATGTCTTGTTATCGTTTAGAATGCATATTATTCCAAGGGTTCGTTTTTTACAGATTCACAACTATTTGAGTTACTTATACTTCGTTAATGTGTCTATAAAGTCTAAACTCTGAAGGGTAAAATGCATTGATGTGCTGTAGAAGCGAATTAACAAGGAAGATGAAACTTTAGTAATATGGATCCATATGTCCAGTGTCATCAAATTAAGTTTCACAACTATCCTCAAGCACAAATATAGTACAATACCACTAGGATCGAAGTTACACTTAATTGGTGGAAACTGATCACTGTAAATGTTAACTAGTTTGTAGTTCATCTACAAATTTCACTGGTATTTTAAAAATAAAGAGAACTCAACTAAGAAAATCATTTTGAAGAAATCATGCACTTGGACTGTACATTCATATTTGTAATTGCATGGTAAATATGTTTCACTACTAACATACGTTATATGGTTTGTCATAAGGTGAATATTTCAAATGCAGAAATTACACTGATGCTGTTATCGGAAATCGCACAAAAACGTAAACTTGAAATTATTGAAAAGTTTAGAACTAACAGAGACTCAAGATACACCAAGGAAGTGCTTTAAATTACTCGTGTAATATTGTCCACCATTTAGCTACAACCATTATCTCTTGGTTCTAAATTTCGTAGTACTTCAACTAACATCAACGAACTCCGCTAGAATTTAGTTTGGAAGCCTCATTCATCATACAAGTGACCTTGTCCCGGTATATAATAAAGATTATAAACATTTCAAAACTCTTGTGGACTGTTGTAATCAATATGTAAACACTATCTACAAGTAGACGATTATTCACAAAATGATGGGTTCATTATCAGTCGTGATCTCTATGAATATCTTAGACCATTGGATTGCGTTATGTAGAGACTATACGGACTCTCAAAAGTTCATAAGAATGTCCCTCTAAGTCCTATACTTGATGTGAATAACTTTTCTTACGATTTGATTGCCAAGTGGTTAGCTGATATTTTAAAATCCGTCAGAAATCACACTAATAAACCCAACTCTCTTAATTCATTTGATTCTGTCGGCTCAATTTAAGTTATCAGTTTTATTGGTAGAAAATGTTCCACTCACAGAAACTGTTCTATTGTGTGGCTACATTGAAAGTAAAAACCTTGGTATTTATATCCCAAAACATTATCTAAAAGAGCTGCTTCTGCAATGTACTCTGTGTGGCGCATATGTATTTTGATGCCTCCTTGTACCCATGTTTGTGTGATTATTACACAACCGCATTTGACATTTTGAGTCTCAAATAGCTTTATGACGCGATATTTCCTATCCTTCTATAGACATATATATTCACCATTCAACTGTAAATACGAATATGTAGCTTAAGTAAATGATTTTGTCAAAAAGAAAATTTTATTCGCTGAATTATATTTATTCAGTGAAACTCGTAGTTGTGTCAGTAAAATATGTAACTGATGAAGATTTCAGCGTCATTGAAAAAAACTACTGGTGTTCCTAAATTTACTCAGTCTATAACAGTGGACTATCTAATTCATTAACTAGTCCTTGATATTATTTGTCTTAAATCGTAGTTTTAAGACATGACCGTTGGTAGTGGATATCAGAAAACTGTAATTGCCGTCATACAGGTGATCATGAATGGAACTTCAATTTGGTTAAACCTGTTAAAAATATTGTTTAAACATCTCATAGTTATTTGTTTGATATTTGTCGGTATTCTCTTTCGTTCAGGATGATCAGATCTACTGGTAGTTTACCGGAATCATCCACAACTTTTAATAAACCAAACTGTGACAGAGACGGCCAACGCAATACAGTTAACAGTTTGAATAATGTTGTTGTTGTTACAGTACCATCAGTTAATCTGACAAATCCATCTACATCAGTGATTGTTGTTAGTCAATCGACTACTACGATGTCTAGTTCTAATCGTAATTCTCGAAATAATTTTAATTACAAATGTTCATGCAAAGAGTTAGCGTCTCATCCTTCTCATCGTTCCAATCACTATTCATCTGGTGTTCATTCCTCACATTTTCAACATCATGGTAATCATCATCATCATCATCACCATCATCACTATAATCATCCTGGTCATAAAGAAAATCACACCTCTCATAGTGTTGTTGAAAGTAGTAATTCATCTCCCACCAGTGGGACAAGTTCAAGTCATCATTATTCTTCACATTATTTTACATCTAATCAAACTGTTCCAACTTTTCAACACAACATAAAGCATAATTCATTCCCCATTAAATGGAAACCAGCGATAAGTAGACACTTACAAGAGTTCATGATCAGTCGTAAGTGATTTTCATTAAGCCTGTACATAATAACAACAATCATTTTCATCTATATAAAGTAAAACGGAAAGCCAGGAGCTGTATATTTCACCTAAATTTTTAAAAAATGTAATAATATGAATAAGAAAAGATTGTGGCATAATAGTGATAACAATAAATGAAAAATGTATTCCAAGTTACTTTCAGGTAACATTTCAATAGTTTCTTGTACTCACCTTTGTCTGGAAATTATTATGAACTACTGAGATTGCTTTATTTATTCGGTTGTGTGAGTTCTTTTGTGTATATAATAAATTGATCTAATATATCGATAGTCAAAGTGACATATGTCAACACAAGCCACCTAAATATCATTGAGACGTAGCTTTGAAACAAACTTATTCAGTTTGGACAGCTAGGTGATATCACTATTCGTCACAAAATAATCGGATATATTTATTAAATACCGGTTCATCTTAACTTTAGGCTGCAGTTTTCGGAGTGACGACTCGTGATGCTATTCATCTCTACAAACCGAAGTAAACTGAGCATAACTTCAACATTGAGGATTATAAAGACTGCCGAATTTTGTAGTTCTATTTCACGGATTGATATTAGTTGAATAGGTGACTATCAAAAACCAATGAGTCCGTCATATGAAAGTACAAAATTCGTCGATCTTTCCGATCATGTATCACTAAAAATTCAGTTTTAACAGTCATATACTGTGAGATATAATTCATAGCTTAATTAGCTGTGCAGTTTTTCTGCATTAGTTAATACTAATTTGATGCTTTTTAAGTAATATTAATATTAGTGGTATTTCCTCTGATTCCTTTCTTTAGAATGGGAACAGTTTCATGCACATCTGTTACATTCGAATAATATTGTTACAAAATCCTGCTGTACCGGAGCAACAACAATAAATACTGGCACACTGACAACAGTAGCCATTAACAATCAGCTTACCACATCTGGTGATTCTACTAATAATAATGACAGCCCATCATCATCAAATGACATGACTTCATCAAGAACTAGTTTATCTGATAATTCTTCGTCTGGACAAATTGCCAACACCCAATCTAATAATAATGGTAGTAATAATAATAGTGGTAATAATTCACCTTCGATAATTGAATCAAATATTATTGGTCGTAGTAGCGGTAGTAGAGTGAATGATTTACCTGTCACACTAGCTACTATTACTACTACTATTAGTAATACAACACATGGACCCGGTAGTAATAATGTCAGTAGTAACACTTGTGGTGTTGCGATGAGCAGTTGTAATAGTTATCCTAGACGTAAACAAAGTTGTGGATATGTTACAAACCAAATGGGGAAGGGTATGAATACAGGTAAGTTACTGGAAAGTCTAAATAATTACTAATAAGGTAATCAGTATGTTTGTTTAATTCAATTTCTGTATACTTCATTTATATTAGCGTGTGGAGAAATAAAGATGATTCAAGAATATGGTTGTGATTTGAGACAATTATAGAATGCATGGTTTAGTAAGAGTCCCAAATGTCACTACTAAAAGCTTTCGTTTCCCTTACGCCTACTAGGGCTCAATATTTTTGTCACTTTGCTACATTTCAAGCAGTACTTTTCAACGATAACATCAATTTGAATTATCACTCATCACCATTGTTTTCACATATTTGGTCAAGTTTCTATAAGAGATTAGTTTACACAAGATTACACTGATAAATGGTAAGGCTTCTTGTTAATTGGTTACAAATATCTCATATGAAATAACATGAGTAGACATGAAACAGGTTTAGTGCTTCCTACTAGCCATCGATTCTACTTCATCTCTTTTACGGTCATAGTAGTTTTATGAAATAGATACACATTGTGGCTAACAATGGAGTCCAGAATACAAGTTTCATCCTGTTTGCGATTTTTCAGTTAAATTTATTTGCATTCCTGTGTTGATATTCATATTGGGACTTCTCAATTCGTACGCTAATGCTTTATCATTTGAGCTACTGGGTTCAAATAACCACTAACTTGTTCAATGTGTTTGATATTTATGCCATTTTTAGTGTGAGTTTGATCAGTCTTTGTTGACATATGTAAATCCTGTGCTTATCACTTTGATATTATAAATTGTGTCACAAGTTCTTTACGGAATCGGATACAGGTATATTCAGTTAACGAGTTCCAAATAAAATAAAATATGCCGTCCCCTCCCTGGATTCCGTTGCTAGCCACGATCCATCTTTTTCATAAAACCTGTAACAAAACAGTTGTATTAAGATAATCCGTAGAATACACAAATGATACATGAAACAAAAACTGATCAGTATTCAGTCCTGAATATCAACAACGGATTAACTCAAACTCATACTACTAATAATATAAGTTATATTATGGTATTTAATATAACATCGTGCCTCTTTCATTCCATGGAAGAGATGTTCAGCCACTAAGTCCAAAATTCGCGTTGCGCTCCGCCTACTGTGATTCAACTAACTAGATATTATTATTGGCTCTCATCACGCTTAGAGAGTGGCTCATACCCAAGTACTTGATGAATTATTTGACTTCAATTTCTTTTTTTAATTCCATGGAATCATTTATTTTTTTTGACAGAATTACACTTCTGAATGTTCTTATCACTATAATTTTCATACACATGATACATTGGTTTTAGAGCTTATCTGATTTAGAAACATTAACAAATTATATAGTTTAATATATACTAAACTCAACTCTATACTAAACCTGTAGTTTAATTTACTTCAGGATTGTCCTACGTCAGCGTCCCATAATAATGATAAGGAATGAAATGGTTGAGTGTGTTGACCGCTTCAGTTACTATGGTATGCCAACTTAAACTGATGCATCTGTGTCAGGTTCTATGTTTTGTGTGACCGACTGACTGACTGAGTTTTAGATATTCATTTATTTTGTGAAAAGAAGAATTGTCATATTTATTCTTATATCTGATAATTTAATTTAAATAGAAAGAGTACGAAAATTATTGTGTTTATGAGATGCGGTATTTATTGGAACGTATATCAGGGTAAAGAAGAATATTTATAATTGATCAATCATTGAGTAGTGATGTTATAATTGTATTTTTTGCTATATAAACGACCCAGCTATTCCTATTGCTTAGTATTCTTATACGATGACACTCGACAAGACCCCAAAATCAGAACACGTTGAACAGGAATGAAATTGTATTCAAAATAATAATGATAAGTGAACAGCAATCAGCAATCAATAGTTTAAATATCGTTCATATATTTATAGTATATGCATAAGAAGCTTATAGATTTTTCTGCAATAATATGCCCGGGCTGATCGGTTTAAAATTAACCAATCAGCGCGCAGCAACACCATCATGCATAAAACATGCTTAATCCAATCTATATCCCACTAACACCTCCCCCTTGAGCAGATTCGTAGGATCTGGTGTTAGGGTCCAACTGCAACCGCTTTACTGGTTTGTGCTTTCGGTTAGTCCATCTTCTAGGTAATAAGGACGTTGTATCATCCTTCGTTTGCACCTTGACTGTCCTGTCTGTTTCAGGTGTTTTGATCTCAAAGGTGTCTAGCAGAACATCAAGAGGTAATCTATGCTGCGTTTCGTTGTTGGAGATCGAGGTTGATTTCAGTTGGTTAGCATGACGCACCCAAACTTCTGAGCCAACTGACACCTCATAAACCACATTCCCTTTCTTTCTCACGATCCGACCAGCTGTCCACGTAGGATGTTTACCACGATAGTCCATAGCAAGTACTTTTTGACCCGCCGTGAACAATCGTCTTTGTGCCCCATGGTGTCGATTGAACTGCTTCTCCATCGGTAAGTTTCGTTGGGGTTCACGAGCTGGCGTCGGACGGATGACATCGAAATGTGTCCTTATTCTTCTGCCAAGTAACGCTTCCGCTGGAGAGACCCCATTTGTTGTTTGAGGGTTCGGTGTAGAACGGTAGATAAACAGGGACCTCTCTAAGATCTCGTCGGTGGTACCCTCCCCTCTTGATTTTTTAGGGCGTTTTTGAACGTACCAACAAAGCGTTCCACCTGACCATTCGATTGCGGATGGAATGGAGGTGTTCGGATATGCCTGATTCCGTTCTGCTGACAAAATTCTGAAAAGATAGATGATGTAAATTGTGTGCCGTTGTCGCTGTCTACTTGTTCTGGTACCCCGAAACGACTGAATAATTGACGTAGCTTTTTGACTGTGCAGCTTGCAGTTGGATGTTCCATGATGAAGATTTCCGGCCACTTGCTGTATGCGTCCACTACCAGAAGGTAAGTTTGTCCATGGAATGGACCAGCGAAGTCTAAATGTATACGCTGCCACGGCGACTGTGGTATCGGCCATGATTGCAACTCTGCTTTTCGTGGTGCTTTTGCTGCCAATGCACATTTTGTACACGAACGGGATAGGTGCTCGAGTTGGGTATCTAATTGTGGCCAGTATACATAACTTCGTGCTAGAGCTTTCATGCGGTTTATTCCAGGATGCTCTGCATGCAGCTGTTCGAGGACTGCCGGTTGCAACTTCTTTGGGATTATAACACGTTCAGCAAACATGAGACAATCTTCGATGATTGAAAGAGATAATCTGCGCTGATAGAACTGCTGAAGCTCTGTTGAACTGATCTTCGAGGGCCACCCTTCTAGGTGGAACTTTTTGACTTCTTGTAGAACAGGGTCTCGAAGAGTCTCTTTTCTGACTTCATCTGACGACACTGGAGTGTTTCGAATTGCCGCTGCTACTACGCTCCGTATTTCTGGATCAACTGATATCGAGGAAATGATCATGTCCTCCGGTCCAGGATGCTGAACTCCAATAAGTCGTGAGAGGGCATCGGCTTGACCGATAGTATTGGTTGACTGATACCTTATGTTAAAGTCGTAGCTCAAAAGCATTATTGCCCAGCGCTGTAGTCTGTTAGCTGTGTAAACAGGAATCCCTTTCTTGGAACCGAATATTGCAATCAGTGGTTTGTGGTCTGTCAACAGAGTGAACTTACGGCCGTAAAGCATTTTATGAAATCTTTTGACAGCAAAAATGATTGCCAGAGCTTCCTTTTCGATTTGGCTGTAGTTGCGTTCGGCTGGGGTAAGTGATCTGGAAGCATGGGCGATTGTCTTCTCTGTTTTGTCTGGAAACACGTGTGATATAACTGCTCCAACTCCGTGACTAGATGCATCAGATGCGACAACAATTTCCAAGCTGGGATCGAAGTGTGTCAAGAGAAGCTTTGAGCTGAGCATTGACTTGACTTTGTCAAAGGATGCTTGACATTCTGCTGACCACTGCCAAGGTTTATCTTTCGATAGTAATTCATTCAGAGGGCCTCTCACTCGATGCATTTCAGGCAAAAATGTGCTGTAGTGACTAACTAATCCCAAGAATGATCTTAATGAAGGAACGTCAGTTGGTACGGGCATTTTCTAAATGGCTTCTATATTGGCAGGGTCTGGTCGTCGGCCGTTCTTATCTAGGATGAAACCAAGGTATTTGATCGAATGCATGAAGAAGATACACTTTTATTCACGTAATTGGAAACCATATTCCAACACTCGGTTGAGAACTTGGTGTAGACGATCGGAAAGTTCACTGTTAGTGGAACCCATAACTATGATGTCATCTAGATAAGCTGCTGCACCCGGTATGCCAGTTAGCATTGTATCTATTATTTGCTGAAAGATGGCAGGTGCGGTCTTGATGCCGAATGGTAGGCGGGTGTATTGAAATAACCCTCTATGAGTGTTGATAGTCAGAAGCTCTCTACTATCGTCATCTACCTCTACTTGCAAATAGGCATCCGAAAAGTCTATTTTCGCGAAACATGTACCACCATTTAGTTTAGCAAACAGGTCTTCAGGAACTGGTAACGGATATTGATATTCATCCAATGCAGCATTTAAACCCGTTGAGAAATCAGCACATATGCGGATAGTCCCATTGGGATTTCTAATCACTACAATCGGCGCGGCCCATGCAGAGTAATTAACCGGTTGGATAACACCAGCTTGCTGCAAACGATTAAGTTCCTGATCGACTAATTCAAGAGCAGCATATGGCACAGGACGTCTCGGGCGAAAAATCGGTTTGGCATCTGCTTTCAGGGGTAAATGAACTTTCACTTTAGTGCAGTGACCAAGGCTATTCTGGAAGACAGCGGCGAATTTTCCCTTCAGATTTTCTAGAACTTTTTCATCTGTCTTTTTTGCATATGAAGTGGTGTCTGATGATGGACACGATACGTTACACACGCTGTTGATGGGTATATCCATTAATCCAAGCTTTTCTAACATATCTAGACCAAGTAGATCAAGGTTCGGTCGTTCTGTTAGATAACATACCCCTTTACAGTTATTTCCATTGAAGGAAAATTCACACTGTAATTCACCAACTAGTTTCAGTACACCTCCAGATGCGTTTTTAGCCGTTTTCTTGGATGGCTTCATTGGCGGTTTTCCCAGCAAGTTATAAGTCTCTCTAGACACTAGAGTAATATCGGATGCTGTGTCAATTTGAAGACGAACCGCTATATCATTAATCTGGATCGTAACATACTTTCTCCGAATGTCATAGTCTGTTTGAAAGGCTGCTACCAGAGAAAGTGATTTAGATTCGGCTGACTTTATGTGTCGAGGACGTTTGTGCTTCTGCTTAGGCTGGGACGTACGATTTGGAGGACAATGACCTTCTTTATGCCCACGTTTGTTACACATCTGACATTTATGTTTCTTGAATGGGCAGAATCGTACATAATGCCAATCACCACATAACCAACATGCAGTCGTTGGTTTGCTTCCACTTGTTTTCGGTTCCTGAACTTTTAACCTCGTAATAGCATTGACACTACTGCAGGTTAAATTAGGATTTACCTGTTCAATCAACTGATTGTCGTGTCTGATGTTCTGTAGCCGCTTACACTCATCTGTTAACGTTCTGAGTGTGATGTTAGGATCTTGATCCAAACGAGTTAGAAGTCTGGTTCTAATCTCAGCATCTCGTGGTGACTGGAGAGCTTTGATGAATATAAGGCATTTAAATTGATCTTCTGTCAACGAGCGTAACTTGAACTTTTCACATTCTCTGTTGACGATGTCTGCTAGAACACCATATTCATCGGCTTCACGTTTCACCAAATTCAGACACTGATATCTAATACTAAACAATGAGGAAGATTCGCCGAATATCTCTGACAACTGCGTTACTGTCTCCTCGAAACTGAGCTCTCGAGGTAACCTTGGTAATATATGATCAGCATAACGTGCATGCTCATTGCTTCCCAACTTACGCATCAACAACCGAGTCTTCCATGCGTCATCTTGTTGACAGAATTCTATTCTAAATGTATCTTCCCGACGCTTGAACCACGTGAGAAATGTATTGCCACATTCGGGGTCATAATAGAATTCTGGGATGCTGCTGGCAACTGCATCACAAGAAGAAGTACTTGTAGTAGCATGTGAACTCGAGTAGTGTATGTTAAGCTGTTGCGTCAAAGTTTCTAACAGGCGCATTTGTGCGTCAAGTTGTGCTTGCTGTTGCTGTAGTATTCGGCTGAGCTGGTCATCTGATATAGGCATATTGAATGAATTTTCCTTTTTCTCCGTCGCCACTGTTATAATTGTATTTTTTGCTATATAAACGACCCAGCTATTCCTATTGCTTAGTATTCTTATACGATGACACTCGACAAGACCCCAAAATCAGAACACGTTGAACAGGAATGAAATTGTATTCAAAATAATAATGATAAGTGAACAGCAATCAGCAATCAATAGTTTAAATATCGTTCATATATTTATAGTATATGCATAAGAAGCTTATAGATTTTTCTGCAATAATATGCCCGGGCTGATCGGTTTAAAATTAACCAATCAGCGCGCAGCAACACCATCATGCATAAAACATGCTTAATCCAATCTATATCCCACTAACAAGTGATAAATGTGATATTTATCTGATCCTTGAGTTCTTTTCGTATGGTTCGAAATTTGCTTATAACCCAATGTGAACCTATTCATAAAATACGTAATTAAGACGTCAATCATTGGAACATATTCTTAAAAGCGTTTATATAACAAATAAATTTAGACATAATCCATGTATTAAATAGTTTTAATGGTAATAGATAAGATTATGGATCTAGGAAACAATTTGAGAAGAAAATATGAGTTAGTGAAATGGTAAAAAAGATTTATGAGGAATTTAGAAACTTAGGATCTAACGTTAGATAAAGATTCAATGCACCTAAACCATTGGGAGCGATTTTGAACCATGTTACCCAAAGTCTCTAACCACTGATTACGATAATCACCTGGACCCCAATCAAGAAGTATTCGCTTACCTACATAGCTCATTCCAATAGTCATTGTCGTCGTAGACTGATCCCATGTCTTGGTTTAGGCATCCCGAACTTTCTTCCAACCTACTATCGCACCAGCTATGATCGCGTGTCAAGTTATTCGGTGAATGAACATACGTAATACATGTCATGATCATTTCAGTTGATAAAAATTTACTACCTCGTCAATTGACTTGCCATTGTTACTGAATACTCTGCGTCTAACCTCAGAATTACTAATTTGATTAGATTGTATCAATAATATCGAATTATTGTATTGTGTGTTATATTTACAATGTTAATTTGCTTAACTTTTGGTGACCATCTACGTTTATCTTATTTTAAACATAAAATGAAAATAATGCACCATAGGTTCATTGGGATGGAAAAGAAATCAAACTTCAGGAAGAAAAATCTCTTCACCTGGGAATTTTAACAATCGATATCCTGGTAAATTGAATTATTGATATGTCATTGCGGTTTTTTTATCCTTTGGAATGAGTGATATATATATGTCAGATCCTTTGATGAATTTCAACAGAGTAAAAGCAACAAGGTTTGTAGAATAAAATGAATCCATCATTCTAGTTTACGACACCTTATTAGCTATTAAAACAGCTGGAGTAATATAATCAATAAATGAAGGTTTAATATACATTGATTAGTGAAGTTGAGATAGAGTTTTTTAACTTTAAAGGAACCGAAATTTATGATAATAAGAATAAGATACAAAATATGTAATCATACAGTGACAATTGACTCATCTAATTTGCTCCTCAACTTGTAGCTGGTTTGTTCTCTGTCAGAGTAGGATTATTGCCCATAGAGTCTCTTGAACGGATTTGGAGTATTTTGCGTGGACAACTGTTTATAAATACTTATAAATTCGTTCTTGATGATGGTTTTGGTAGTACTTTAAGTTTAAGTTCCATACAGTAAAACCGTTTTAATATTTATATGTGAAAATTGTATTTGAAATAATCCCAGCGATTGGAACTTAAATAATTCCAACGTAAACAACATTTTGGAGAGCATCAAGCATCAACAAAGGAAATAGAGTTCAACGACCATAAACTACTGTTTTTCTAATGTTTAGTTGAACGAAGACGTAATAACAATAAGTTTGAAATAAATGTATTCAGGAAATCAGCTCATCCCGAGAGATACTTAGATTACGGTTTGACTCATACATATTGTACGAAAGTCACACTGGTTAAAAACTTAATAAACTGGACTATTAATCTCATTACAGATGAGGAAGATCAACAAGTTGAACTGAATGGAACTTTGTCTACTCTTAGGGCTAACAATTACCCCAAAGAGTTTTTAAAGATTATTTGAAACGAAAGAAAACCTGAACTAAAATATACACCGAAAGACTGGTAGTCCGCTGCGGTCATCCCATACCGTAGTGAAACATCGGAAGAAAACATACTATAAGAGTGCATTTTTGGGCTAGTGACACCACAAGATCGACATTAGTGAAAGTTGAGGATAGGTTTCCAAGGGAAGAACAACATGATGTCTATGAGGTCAACTGTTATGATTGTAATACAGCGTATGTGGGAGAGACTTCAAAACAATTGGATGTGACGTTGAAGGAACACGAACAATGTGTGAAAATTTTTTTCAAACCCTCGGTTGATCTGCAAAAACTTGAGAACAGGTCGGCGATAGCGTTACATTCATTGGAAACAGGACACAAGATCACTTTTGAAGGAACCAAAATACTTCAGAAAGGTTTTAGCGCACATAAAGAAAAATTGACAGTAGAAGCGCTGTATATATGGGCTAATAAGTACAGCCTGAACAGAATGGATAGTATTCAACTAGCTACCACTGGACAAATGTTCATTAACAAGTAATTGAACCAATTATCTATCCAACCTGTTTATTTCACATGCATCGTTATTCTGACTAAAATTGATCTGGGTTACTTCAGCAACATAATCATGTGTTTGATTATTCTCATTTTGCATACACACTGATGATTTAAAAACAATTTTTAAGCCTTCAACTTGCACATTTATTTTTCATTTTTACTTTAATATCCTTTACTTTAATAACTCAATCTTGCACATACACACACAACCGCTCATTCATTTATTTTCACATGATTCGCATATAATTGACTCATGTTATTCTAATTACCAAAGTCAATATCTGGATATGATTAGATAAGTACAGTAAAGATCTGATTTGATTTGACTGTTAAACGCTTTATATTTCATTGATGATTTTGATTATTACCCTGAAGAAGTCTAGACACGTTTACTGGACGAAACGTTGAAATCATTTAAATTTCAATCGCTGAGATAATTTCATATATAATTTTCACATATAATGACTTCTCTATACTTGGCGTCCAACTTTTGTCAAACTATTCGTTCTAATATTGACGAATATTCGTATGTTTTAATGTTTGTGTTGAAAATTCTGATTTCGGTCCTGAGTGACAGTTATTTGGAATTCCAGATAATCATTCTATTGTAGAAATATCCGTTTTGCTCTGCCGATTTGTGCTTCCATATCTGCATCAGATTCTTGTTAACCAATGATACTTTTGAGGTATTTAAAGGCCTTTACCATCTAAGTGTGACTTAGTTAATGCTTACTGTGTTGTATTTCAGGATCCTGCTTTTTACCTTGTAAATGTTCAGGCCTACTTTTGGGAAATTCACTGTAACACTAGTTGGCCTCTTCTGCATTTGTTTCTGTATATGTGATAGGATGGTCATGCCATTTACAAAGTCAAAGTCATTCGGCCAAGGTGTCCACTTTATTTCATACCTTCCTTGAGATTTTAGGATCTTCATTATTCAGTCAACAACCAGAATGAAGAGAAATGGAGAGAGTAAGCAGCCTTATTTGACACCAGTCTTCACTTGAAATGCATCTTTCTGTGCATGACTTTACTATTTAGTCTCTCGTAGGAGTTCTGTATGGTAGTGAAAATCTTCTCAAGTACTCCGTAATATCGAGGAAGGTTCCATGAGGTGCTCCTATTCGCGTTGTCGAATGCCTTATCATAGTCAAGGAAGTTGATGTATAGCGATAAGTTCCATTCGACTGACTGTTCGGCAACGATCCGCAGTATCGCAATTTGGTCGGTACACGATTTATCATTACAAAGTCCGGCTTGTTTGCCTCGAAGCTGGGTGTCTATTAAATCCTTCATTCTGTTTAACAACATTGTTGAAAACTTTGCCTGGCACTGACAGCAGTACGATCTCTCTGTGGTTCTTAAAATAAGTAAAATCTCCTTCGATAGTCTGATCAAAAATTTTTTCTGGTCTGTCATTACTTGTTCTTCTTCTCAAGTCTTTCGAAAGAGAGTGTAGAGCATCTTCTCAGTTACTTCTGTATCTGACTTCAGCACTTTTGCACGTATGCCATATGGTTCTGCTACTTTGGTACTTTTTGTTCATTTGATGACCTTGCAGGTTTCCGTTATTGTTGGTAGAGTAACATCTATAGGGATGTCTGTGTATATTGCTTGTACAGTGAAACCAGTCGAGCCTCAGCAACGCTTCTCTTCAGTACCACTCTGATTCGTCCATCAATTTTTCATGAAATCTCATCTCTTTTGAACGGAAAACGAATGAAAACAGGCTTTTTCCAAACAATCAGTTATATGTGATTTTTAGGATGCTCTTTTTCATATTTCTTAAGGAATTTCTTTGATTATCCATTTTTTATAAGGTTCTTTTCAATAACTGTCTGTCCACCACTTATTTTCTTTGTTTGAGCATAGCATTCTAGTTAGATTAAAAAGAGTTTCAACGCATATATATATATATATATATATAATTGTATAGCTTGATGATAATTATGTGTTATACTATTTGTATTACATATCTAGTAAATTACTTCAGTAATCGAAACTCTTCATTCATTATATCTACTACTACTACTACTACTACTACTACTGCTACATCAAATAGTGTGCTTCCTGTCGTCACGTATATTTCATCATCTATAACCACCACAACCATCACAACAACAACAACAACTCCAACAGTAGTGAATTCATCAAACATTGATCAAATGAGTATCACCACTGTAACCATAAATAATCAATCCAATTTGCAGAGTTCAAATGTGATTGATTTTAAAACGAATACTTCAGTACCCTTACTATTGTCATCATCCTCAGAGGGTCGTATACAACAGAAAGTTTCTTCTTCTCTTCCTGAATCCAATTCTATTTTTAAAATTGATATTTACAACTCTTCGACTGTAACGAATTCAATAATAAATTCACAAAAATTGGAAATAAAAACAGAGGATGTTGATAAAGTTTCAGGTAACTATTTTTATCATTAATTTAACTTGTAATGGTTTGGAATTATCCTTTTATATTGATGTTTTTGTGACTGAAATCTGAATAATTTTGATTGAAATATGTTCACATCCTGTATAGATTGCCTTGATTTAGCCAGTATGATAGATGAAATGTGATTAGTAGTAAAATAGAGGTGTTAGCGGGAAATAAACCGGGTTAAGGCACGTTATATGCATGGTCGTGACGGCGCACGCTGATTGGCTAATTCTAAACCAATCAGCTCTGGCAGATTATTGGAGAAGCATCTAGAAGCTTCTTATGCATATACTATAAATATATAAACGTTTTTCGAACGATTGATTGCTGTTCACCTACCCTTGTTATTTTGAATACAATTTCGTTCCTGTTCAACGTGTTCTGATTTTTGGGGTATTGTCAAGTGTCATTTGTCTAAGAATACTAAGTAATAGGAGTAGCTGGTTCGTTTATTAGCAAAACAATTATAACAACAGGATACAAGTTAATTTTGGGGTGTAGCTACATCCACCTGAGCAGTCCCAAATAGAACGAAACGTACGTCCTGGGTTTCGTTGCTAGCCACCATCCATTGTTGTTATTTTATCACTTTGATTATTGTAAACAATATTCTTATTTTATGATATTGGCATCTTATTTATTCTAAACTCGTTATCAAGTATTAGCAAGTATTATAAATATATGATGCTCCTCTTCAGTAAAAAAAGATTTGTGTTATAACGTGTGGCCTGTGTGCCCTGTTAATATACGACGTGACGATGCCGCCAATTAGAGAGCAGTGATTTCTTGATCGGCCCAGTGACACATAAAACCTGTACGAGCAGTCTTGAGTACTTCTCAGTCCTGCTATCTGCCTTGCCCAACTAGTTAAGTCCAGAACACCAATAACAACCCTTGCAATATGAATCATTCTCAAGCATACTGGGTTTATATACCAAACAAACTGATCACATCGTACCATAAAATAAGAAATAACATTTGTACAAGATTTGGCCAAATGTGCTTGTGAATAGGGGGAACAGTAATTAACGGACTAAGGATAACTGAAGAATGATAAACCGTATAATAATAGTCCATCGGTCAAAATAAAGCTCATAATAAAAGAAACATGAATATGAATAGTTAAGTTACTTAGCAACTATACAATAGAAAATATACATATCACATTGGTCCATAAATAGTCCTCAAAGTTACCATTCATAATTTTCTTCGGGATATAACAAATTTAAAACAGTTGAACAGTTGGGATATGCTTTAGTGATTCAAACATTCATCTTCATATACTTACTAATGACTGATTTCTAGAAGGGATTCTTGGAGTTCCACTCAGAAGTCGTGAACCCAATGAAGTTCAACCATCTTTGAAAGTCGTGAACCCAATGAAGTTCAACCATCTTTGAATGTGAGACGGTTGCCCATCAACGATATTAAAAGAGGATTCTGTGACATCACGAATTGATTGAGATCAGAAAAATAGAAAGCATTATATAACAACTCAATGGTCTGAAAGTTCTGTGTCAAACCTCGATGATGTCATAGATGCTCACTACTGAGGGGCCCTAGACTAGGACAAAATAGCTGTTCAATCCTTCCTGGTTTCCGATGATTACCTAACTCAGACCAGTCCGTAATATAGATTGTAGACTATAAAATCCAACAATCTTCACAATATCCTTATAATAAGTTATTCATCCGCTTAGTTTAGATGAAACCGATGCATTATCTCCAGCTACCACCATTTAACAAGCATCGCTGGTAAATTGTACATAGATATCTGTACATGATCATTGACAATAATTTCAGTACTCGGTAAAGTGAACACCAGGTAGTTACGCTTACGAAGTATACGAACCTAATGGTATCTACTTAAAATATACGTGCAACACGGTTTCTTTTGCTCACTCCTAAATTTTCTGCATCCACTCCACTGGCTTATATAAATAAATAAGTAAAATGCCTTATAAGTGTGATTTGGTCTGTAACATGTATCAAGTCATTCAGCTCATTAGTGAAGAAAATCACTGAATGAACTGTATCCAATATATGCTTTCCTATGACACTACTGAGTAGTTTGGAGCCATTTACGATAGGACTGTTCGGCTTGTGTTCCTAAATCCTAGGTAATACCTTTTTCACTGTACCCCAAAATATTTGTTGTCCTTGCTTTGCGAAAACATCAACAGTGGCGAAATCAACGATTGTATTAACGTATCACTAATCATAATCTATTGTTCAGAATCATCTATAAACAAACTTATTTACTTATTTTTCTCTTTGTATTCTCCTCGTTCCTCGTCACCTTTCAAATATGAATAACGTTTATTTTACCATTTTTCTACCTAACAATTATTAAAAATAAGTTTTAAATTTGTATTAATACTAGCCAAGGGGTAATAATGTTTCCATCCCCTTCCTCATTTAATGTGTAGAAGTTTCCAATTATTCATTTATTCATTGTTCTAGATACGAAAATTCATGTTAACAACAACTGTGTTGTTATAGCACAAAAACATTTGTCTGATTTACACCTTACCAGTGGTGATAATAACAATACAATTGATAAGTTGAAAGAAGATATTCCAATTGATGAATCGACGAAAAATTCATGTATTACTTTATCCAATTCATCATTATTATTATTGCCTGAAGAAGAAAGAACATTAACCATTGCATCAATTTTGAAAGTTGATCAAGAAATTGGAAGTTCTATTAGCTGTGGAAAAGTTGAAGAAGGTTAGTAAATAACTATAATTTGTCTTTGTTTACTCATATTATGTTTTTGATGGAGTTTTGTTCTCTGAGCTGAAATAAGACAAACTATAGTACCACTAACTCAACTGATGAAGGGCAACAACTAACTGACTTCACAAGAACAAACAGCTTTGAAGAAACTCGGAACTAGAAAAGATATTGTCATCGTTCCAGCGGACAAAGGGTGCACCAAAGTGATTATGGACAAAGAAGAATATATCAAGAAAGCCGATAAACTACTCGAGGACAAAAGCACATACAAACCGATGGACTTAAATCCAGTCAAAAAGCTAGACAATCGTATTTCAAAGACTTTAAACAAGCTCGTCAAAGCAAGATCGAGGGAGAATGAAATCCAATGGACCAGTACGCCGAAGATACACAAACCAAACATCCCACTACGTCCAATTGTAGCTCTACCGGGAACACCAACGTACAATTTGTCAAGAGAAATCTCACGAATACTGAAACATTCAGTGGATTCGTCGAACCATTCCATCAAATCCGCCACACAATTCCTTGATCAGATTAAGAACATTCAAATCAACGACGACGAGCTAATGATATCCTTCGATGTAACGGCGCTATTCACTTCAATTGAACTAAGCTTAGCAAAAGAAACTCTATCCTTGCTTCTAATCAGTGACAAAAATCTCGCAAAATACACGAAGCTTCAAAGTCAAAATTTACTAGAACTCATAGATTAATGCCTAACAACATATTTCCGATTCAAAAACAAAATCTGCGAACAAACAAAAGGGACACCGATGAGATCACCAATATCAAAATTGGCGCAGAAGCAGTAATGCAGAGACTAGAAACCGCGATCTTACCAGTGATCAAGCCAAAAATTTGGGTGCGTTATGTAGACGACACATTCGTCATCGTCAAAAAGGATGAACTAGAAAACACCTACAGGCTGATCAACAACGTCTTCAATGACATCAAGTTCACCACTGAACAAGAGCCGAACGACAAGCTATCATTCTTGGATATACTAATCACCAGAACCGACACAGGTGAACTGGAGACTCAAGTGTACAAGAAGCCGACCCACACTGATCAAATTCTCAACTACAATAGCAACAACTCAAGAGCTCACAAAATCAACTGTATACAAACTTTGTTCAAGAGGGCGAGGACACACTGCAAAACAAATACAGCACGGAAAAATGAAGAAAAATACCTGAAAACCATTCTCCAAAAGAATGGCTATCCAATCAATTTCATCAAAAAATACCAGCCACACCCATCATCAGAAACGAAGTAAAGTACAGAAATCAACAAAAGGATCACCTTACCATACATAAAAGGTATATCGGAAACGACAAAATCCAGCTCAGAGAACAAAACTCTATCAAAATCATCCACCTGAGCTATAAATCTTCTCCACCATCTCAAACTCATAATATGTTTTTCAATATATAAGTTAATAATATGAACTAAATCAGATTGTTACCAATAATATTTACTCAGACATTGACAACAGCTTGAAGAACGATTGCTAACCAGAGTTAATTAAGTTCAGGTTTTCATGTTATAACGAGCTAATCAAGATTAAGAAAGGGACCTCGAGACCATTCTCCGTGTAATAGTTAATTTTAATGAACACAACATCATCACTTATATAATTGACTGTAGATTGTTAATAAAAACGCTCATTTATGAATTCGAAGATGAAATGATTATCAACAAATTTAGTGAAGTACGAGATGATATAATATGTCGCTTCAGTGTTTGGTAAAAGCAGACTATGGTACATATAAACTGACCGTAAACATCTAAAATACTGTAGCGAACTTTTTTTCATTAATTATGTTAAAACAAGTTATTCATTGATTTCATATTTTAATTAATTAATTCACTCATATTGACCGCTTTCTGATTGGTTGAAAGCTTCTCAAGTTCGACATTATAATTATAGTCATTTTTTTATAGTTTAGAACTATCTAGTCAGTAAAATCAACTACACACAATCAAACTGCTGAGGAGTCCCATACGAGGACGAAACTGTCGTACAGTGCTTTTAGATTTTCACTGACGGTATAACATCTATCGATTCATGATCTCAATCCAAAACTAAGGATCTTTAAGTTTTGCCCCTAAATATTTATTATATTTACAAGTTTTTTGTATACTAGGTTTAAAGCGACATTTACATTTTGAAGATATTACTGTACTCTCACTATTTAAAGAAAATTAGTCATTAAAAATCTATCTGCGAATAAGAATTAAATGAATAGTTATATAACAATACTAAGTTCAGCGATGGGATATCTTTCTCAACAAATTTGTTACCAAGCTGTTCAATCGTATATAAAAATAGTTTGAAAGCGTGAGTCAATTGAAGCTAGACCACCAAGAAAGACCTGGAAGCACTGGACGGCTGTTTCGTCCTATTGTGGGACTCCTCAGCAGTGCGCATGCACGACCTAGCCTCGAGTGATTCGAACCTAGTACCTACCAGGTTTTCCATGATGGTCTAGCTTCAATTGACTCACGCTTTCAACTATGAAAATACTAAATTTCCACAAAACCCCTTCTGTATATAAAAATGTTTGTTAAAGTATTATTTCCGTGAGGGCATGTGAACAAGCAATAAATATGATGATGTAATAGAAAGATTATAATACTAGATTATGTGATGTGAGTAAAAATAATAAGAGATAGCAAGCCTTGTAAACTTCATAAGTTAGCAACGGGTTGTAATATAAATGAAGCAAAATGATTAGAATGTTTTTGTTACAATAATCCAAGGCAATATAGGGATAAAAATTAAATGAAGTGATATCGGAAACAATTATGACTAAAATCATAAGGATATGAGACCTAATTAAATGGAGAGGGAGATATCTTCAAGTACGAGATGAAATAATAATAATGATAACAGTAATAATAATGGTTTAGGGCCTAGGTAACAATAAGGATAAAACGTACTTCTTTTGTATTCACAGTTGTGACTCCATATATGTGCCTGGTCCTACGTTGTAGCTGACTGACTGACTGACTGTGACTTCAACTCATGGATGACAAGAGCTTCTGCTGTTTATTGAGGAGTTGGGTAGGAATAAATCTAGGTAGATTTGTACGAATTGTATAAACAACCTTATAATTTGATCAACCTTCTAATTCAACGCTAGATTTGGTTCTGTTATAACGGTCCGTTTTCCTTTTTACACGAATGAGACGTTAATTTACCTTAGACGAATATCTACACTAGATTCCCTCCCAGTGTCTACTCTACAGGACTTCAACGCAACTCAGATCAGGAAGACGTGATTAGCCTGACAAGAACGTAAATATATTTCCACACCAAAAGCCGACACAATCCAGCAACAAACGGACAATCAATAATAATAGGGACAGGAGAATATATAACTTATTTGACACCTGTCACATTATCTACAAGTCTGATTAGACAAAACAACCAATCATTATCATTCTCGCCCACACACCAGGTCCCTAAGCTTTTCGATTAACCCCCAGGCTAAATCTACACAGCGACTTGAACGTGAGAGAAAACGAGCTAAGTATGAGAGAAATAATTTACTCCAAGGTTCGTTTATGTATAGAAAATCTAGGGTTTTTATAGTATTTTATATGGCCTTGTGTTCCCGGAATATTCTGGAACTCTACTAAACATAGTAGCAGTTGTCATAGATAATCAGCCCCCAACCCTGCAAGACTACCACGTATCGAGACTAGGACCATCACGAAATATAGGTTACGAGATGCTGCTAGCTAATTAACCTGAAGATAATGAACTTGCTGTGGGATGTAGAGGTCGTGGGCTCGAAATAGTGTAGCACACTCCCGAAGGACCCTATATAGGGACGAAATAACTGCTCAGTGCTCTGTGGTTTCCATTAGCTGCCTAGTTAAAGCCACCACATAATATAAACCATAAACCGAACGTTACTTCTTACATTTTTGCTGACCCATTGCTAAAAGAATCTGTCCAAATAAACTTTCAACCAAGTTTCTTAAAATTAATCACTACCTGTTTCCAATAAAATCTTGAAATGGCTTTCCTTTTACACCCATATGTTGTATATTTAACAAACCGTATTTTCATTGGTATTTTTTTGGACTGTGATGTTTTTTTTTCGCAGTTACAATTTATTTTGTATGCTATATATAATTGTCTTCGTATAGTCCTAAACACATGCAGCTATTTTTTCCCAATATAGGTGAGTGCTACTGGACTCCGGATCCTCCAGCCTCTCCTGAAAATAACACTACCCCACATCATGAAAATTATTCCAGTAGTTATCATTCAACTAGTGTATCTCCAAGTCCTCCACAACTATCAGTTTCATTACCATGCTCAAAAGATTTGCACACTACTGCCTATCATCCACCGCTTAGTATTCGCACAGAATTATCTTCAATGCTTGATTTTCGTCGATTCAATCAACCCAGAGATTCTCCGCTTATCTCATCATCTAGGTTAGAAAGCCTCAATGATGTCGATTAAAAGTTTAATAAGAATTTTTTTTTCTATTGTCTATTATAATCACCAATATTTAATTGCCTCCAGGTTTTCTTTATTTCAAAGAACTAAAACCCTCCTTACTTTTATTTTCGTTTTGACAAACCGGTGGGTTCCGTTGAACTTACACTTACGCTTGTCACATTTTTTTCTTATACTGCATTAAACTGTTTTAGTCTCTTATTTATCTAATCTATTTACTTATATAATTATACAAGAAAATCTATGATTTGAGACTGTATAATAATATTGTTTAGTTATTCATATAACTTATTATTTAATCGAGTTTAGCATTTGTTTGTTTGTTATTTTTTAATTGCAAAATTGATCAATTATCGTTTATTGATTTTGTTTTAACTACTGATATTATTTGTTAGTAATATATAATCTTTTATCTCATTTTATTTTGACCCAATACTTTATTTTTATCACATTCATTCAAAGGGATTAATAATATAAGTTGGTAAATTTATTGATTAGTGTTATTATTCTATTTAGGTATCTTTTTTTTGCTACCAAACTGTATGTTTATTTATGTTGTCATGTGCATTTTTCAGGTTTTTTTCCCCCTCCTCACAGCCTCAACTTGAAACTTTTCTGTGCTATTATGGATAATTCCCATAGTAGTATTAGTATTAGTATTGTTTATTCTAACTTATTTGTTATTTGACTGATTTTTCATGTTCTAATTTTATAATAATACATTTCAGAGCAGAGGTTTTTTACTTTGTTATTTTACTGTTGACATAGTGGAGAATAATAGAGCTACTGTTCATGCTGGTTGGAGTATTAAATTGCCATTCAGTGAGTAACGGGCTTAGATTGAGCTCCACGTAATTCGGTTTGAGCAGTGAGTTAGTACTAGTTGCTTTTACATGGATGTAGTTTAAAGTCTGGTATATGAGCTCATATTAGATTACTGGGTTTATTAACAGAACTCTTTAATTCAGTCCAGTATTTGTGAATGAAGTTATAGTTAGGGCATTGTAATATGTAATGCTCCAAAATATTTCAATATATAGGGTCGGAATATTCCATCTCTTAAAATTTTGGTGGCTCTATATCATCGGAAAACTCCAACTATCTATTTAACTCATTACCTACATTGTAGTGTTTTACTTATACACTTCGATTTATTCTAATGAGCATTGTATATTTACTTAGGCATCCTAATGTATCTGGATTAGTTTTCTTCGTGCAACATGGCAACCGGTTACTCTTTACCTGAATGTGTATTTCACCTATTTCAATAATTTGAACATTACTTCAACCTTATAGAAGTTATCATTTTCCTTAAATGTTATAAATTGTGATAAAAAATGAACATAGTACACGCGATGTCGAGTCACCTGGACTAATGGCCTCATTGCAACTTGATCGATAGAATTCGATCAACACGAGGGAGGACTTAACATACATAACATTGATCACTACCTAGTGATCAGTCAATTTTAAATACATCTCAGTCCCACAGGGGTTAAGTCGTAGCCTGGATAGCTCACTAGTAACGTCTCTCACTGTGATGCTTGGTGACACTGGATCAAGCCCACCAGGGAGAATCATTTTCCTCAGGACTACCGGCTTTAATTTGCTGACAAGTGGTCAACAGCATGAAATCTAGGTTTAGAGCCTCCTTCCGATTATCTCTAATCAGTACTTTACATGGAGCTTTCGCTACTTGTACCGGAATTATAATAACACTGGCATTAGAATTACCACTAATTACTATAGCATGGAAATACTCCGGGACTTTAGTGTAATCAAGTGTATCCAGGATTAAACTAGATAGACCTGATCTGAATTTTAGTGAAATATGTCCGAATTGTCAAATAACTAAAGTGTCGAATATTAATAAATCAGAGGAATAACAGAATAAGTTTAATAGACAGACAGATAAAGGCCTAATAGAAAGATATCCAGATGAGTGTTTAGAATTGATTGCGTAACTGGGCATAAAAACGCCAACTTAGTTGGTTTAATACATTAAACAGTAACATGATTGATAATATCTTGTATCCCAACATAGATATACAATTATTTGAACCTCGTATACCTTTATTAATCATCGAACTGCAGTCAGATAAGGGGAAAATTTGTCATAATGTATCAGTTAATGGATATTTTAATCAAACTTCATAAATATAGTTAACTGTTGGTGTTTTTACATTATTTCACTACATGAATTTTTTGTACAAAGATCTGGGTAGTCTGATGTATGCTAGGTTATGAGCGGGAGAGTCCAATTACTGCAAATCTCTAAATCCTATAGGCTTGTTCTGTACCTTCAAACATTTAGACCACAGTTCCTTTATATCCCTAGGCAATATATACTGTTGCCTTGTGATAGTCCATAATCTAACCAGTCACTTAGGATGTTAATTCACCTGGTTATCACGAAAGCGTAATCCAGGATAAATACTAATTGCGAAAAGTGTCTTCGACCTAATTTAGGAGGTTAAGTCATTCCCGTCCAACTCGAGTGGACTGCAATCATCAATGTATATCACCTACTTTGGTGGTGTGCAACAGTTTTCTAAATAGTTCTTTAAGTTCACAAACAGTCTGAAAATCTCGATCCAATATTTTACTTAAAAGTCTAAAATGTAATATTTATTCATTATTCCATCGGCATCAATCATAATATAAGTTTTCACATTAAACCAATAGATTAAATGATACACTCTTGAGATGTACCAGTAAATTACATAGCAGTATTTAACGACAGATTAATAAACCACAAAAGCTTAAGCGATATTTCGATTTGTAAAGTCAGCACACATGAAAATTTACTGTTAAACAAGTCCTCTGTTATTTGTGACAAACTTACCTACTTACTTACTTATACCAGGTACCTCTCGTGGAGGAGCATAGGCCGCACACCAGCCATTACCCATCCAACCCTATTCTAGGCAATCCTTCCCAGTTCTTTCCAGTTGTTATTCATCCTCTCTACATCTGCTTTTATTTTTCCAGGCGCAATGTGTTCTTTGGCCTTCCTCTGTTCTATTTTTCTTTCAGGATTCCAAGTTAGCACTTGCCTCGTGATGCAGTTTGATGATTTCTTCAATGTTTGTCTTACCCACTTCCAATGTCTTTTCTAATTTCCTCTTCAGATGGAAGCTGGTTTGTTCTCTCACACACTAGACTGTTGCTGATGGTTTCCGGTGAACGGATATTGAGTATCTTGCACACACAACTGTTTACAAATACTTGTACCTTCTTGACGATGTTTGTAGTAGTTCTCCACGTTTCAGCCACGTACAGTAGAACTGTTTTGATGTTCGTAATGATGATTGTGACTTTGATATTGGTTCGCAGACAGTTATTTTGAGTTCCATATGTTCTTCAATTTTGGGAATGCTGCCCTTCTTTCGCCGATCCTCCTTGTTCATCGATGATTCTGTCCATGTACGTGAATGTTTCCACATCTCCCAGAATTTCGCCATCAAGTGTGATTGTCTTGGTGTTCTCCGTGTTGTATTTGAGAATCTTGCTTTTTCCATTGTGTATGTTGCGGCCTATTGATGCAGAGGCTACTGCTACATTAGTTGTCTTCGTCTGTATTTGTCGGCGTGTATGGGATAGGAGAGCTAGGTCATCTGAGAAGTGCAAATCGTCCAGCTGGATCCAACGTGTTCATTGTATTCCTGTCAGCCGTCCTCCATGCATCACTTTGCACTGTAGTCTATCAGATGAATTCCGGATGCTGCTGACGATTTTCTCAGTACACCATGGTATCAAAGAATTTTACATGAGGTCATCCTGTCCACACTTCTCATAATCAAGGAAGTTGATGTAAAGTGACGTGTTCCACTCAACTGATTTTTCAAAAATGATCATCAGTGTGGCGATTCGGTCTGTGCATGATCGCTCCTTACGGAACCCAGCCTGTTGATCCCGAAGTTGGGCGTCTACTGAGTCTTACATCCGGCTCAGTAATACTTTGTTGAAAACGTTTCCTGGTACTGACGACAGTTTGATTCCTCTGTAGTTCTCACATTTTCTCAGATCTCCTTTCTTTGATATGTTGATGAGGTGTCCTTCTTTCCAGTCTGTCGGTGGCACTGGTTCTTCCTCCCAAATCTTATAAGAATGGAATGTGGGGCATGTTTGCAGTTGCTTCAATGTCTGACTTTAGTGCTTCAGCTAGTATATTGTTAGGCGCTGCTGCTTTCCCACTCTTGATTTGTCTGATGGCTGGCCATCCTGATTTCTTCCGTCGTTGGTAAAGTGACGTCTATAGGAATGTCTGTGTGTGCTGCTTCGACGTCCGTTGGATTTAATGGGATAGGTCTATTTAAGGGTTCCTCTAAGTGTTCCACCCATCTGTTTCTCTGTCCTAGAATTTCAGTGATTGTCTTGCCTTCTTTGTTTTTGAGCGGTCACTCTGGTCTACTATATTTGCCGACTAGTTTCTTAGTTATGTCATATAGTTGTTTTATATTTCCCTCTCTTGCATTTTTATCCGCTAATCGTTGTTAGGTCTTCCACATATTTTAGGTTGTCGGCCCCAATGTTCTTCACTTGATTGTTCGCTTCTATATATATTCAGTTTATGCTTTGACTTTTTCTGTTCTTGTTCGACTGTTGTTAATGTATGTCTTCCCGATCTCCTTTTCTTGAGTCTTGTCCAGGGTTTTGATAACTATCCATTCATTATGGTGATGTTTGTTGAAGCCCAGAACTTATTTACGCGTTGAGTTTAGTGCTTCTTTGATCCCTTTCCAGTTGTCATCAATAGTAATTTCTTGTTCTTTCAGTAGTTGTTGTAAGGCTTGGAACGTGTTGTTGAGAGTTATCTTGGATTGGTTGAGTTTGTTATTGTCTGAAACGAAGACTGTATTGAACCTTTGTAATGCTGTTTTACTAGTTGTCCACACATTGTGTAGTCATATGGGAATTAGTTAATATTTAGTTGTTTTAACGATAATAGTGCTTTCGTATTCAAACGTGACTACTGTTTTAAGTACATAAGAATTAATATAGATGATCTGTTGTGATCTGATAATGCGTACTAAATCACAATATCTGTTAGACTGAATCGTCTGCTTCCTATCTAAGTAATGTCGAACCTAATACAAGAAGGGTCATACTGACTGGTAGCAGTGATGTTCACTCAACATATTCTTCTGTATTAGACATCAATATAGAACCAAATACTCCCATTTTGAAACTAACCAAAAGGTGTTTGAGGTACGTTTTCGTAGTCAGCTGATCTCACTCGAATTTAGATAAATGTGCTGCGAGCGTGAATCTTTCATTTCAACTTCGTATATTACCTAGGCTAACCGCGTGTTTTGATGGAGGTAATAAGAAGCCAAATAAGGGTTGCGTTGGAGAGATTTATTTCAAGCATTTGTTTATCTAGACAGACATTCAGAAGGAGAAGTGGGAAAACGAAGCAGAGCGGGAAAGGCTAGTTAGACAACTAGATTTGTTCAAGTGTGACTCAATATTTATAGTCAAAGAAAAACAAGTTACAGATATGTGATAAGTAGGATAATCAACGCACACACATACACCCATATAAGAAAAGTTAGGTCAAAATGTGACTTGAAAAGAATAAATAAATCGATCTGTTCAGATCTAGGAAGATATACTCAGACGATACTATAAACAAGGAACTAGAGGTTGTTCATAATATGTTGGTTGAGATGGGTTATCCACAAGGTTTCCTGAAGAAACACTTGCAAGTAACAAACAGGAATGTAACAACGTCAAACACTAGTAAGGAACCTCTCATCCTGAAGCTGCAATTCAGTGGAGATATAGCTAGGGATGTGCTACGGGATAGATTGACTAGAGCAGTGAAGAGAAAATTTAATGCAACTAACCTCTGTCTACCATTCTCGATCCAATCTATGGTAATCCCTCAATTAAAGGATAAGTTACGTGGTTCTGCCACATCCATGTGTATCTACGAATTCAGCCGCTCGTATGGAGAAAGCTATATTGGGTACAACTAGACAACTGAGCTGACGAGTTAGTGAACTCCTCCATTCGTGGTTCAGAAGGGGTAAGCAGCTCTGTTTTATCATACTTGATCGATAGTGGTCATGTAGTAGACAGAAATATGTTGTTTAAAGCGATCCATCGTATTCCTACTTGTTTTCTTTATGCGGTTAGGTCTCGTCTCTTAAACATAGCAGAAACTGTAGGAATTTGATCTAACAATCCAAATATAAGCTTAATTGTCCACTTATCTGAACATTTCTTATTACATAGTCTTACGATTTTTATGGATGTTATTTCAGCATTCATATTTTTTTTAAGTCATTGACCTCTTTCTTACTATGAAACAGAGTCAAGTCTGTTACCACACTATCAATTTGTACTCTTTATTTATTATTTTTACTTGTGTAATCTATTCCATTAATATTACTGATCCATAAACTGCCTTGATTAGTTTATTAATTTCGTATATGCATTTAAATATCACTGTATATTAGAGTAAAGTCTGATGAGGATCTGATTGAAAACAACGTTGTTCGTCGACGTATGTTGTTCTAATAATTCGAATGATTGCAACTAGTCAGTGTTGTTTGGTATTCAATCATTAGAACAAATATTCACACAGAAACATTTGATCACACAAAATATTAGCTGAATATGTAGTTTTTGACTGAAATAATTTATCTTTCTCTATACTTACTTATATATATATATATATATCTAATAGTTGAAATCATGAGTCAATTGAAGCTAGACCACCATGGAACACCTAGAAGCACTGGACGGCTGTTTCGTCATATAGTGGGACTCCTCAGCAGTGTGCATCCACGATCCCGCCTCGCGAGACTCGAACCCAGGAACTATCATTCTCGCTCACGAGCACTTAAGCACTCGACCACTGATACGGCATCCAACGATGTTAATGTCTAACTTCAACTGATTCACCAAATTGAGCAACCGTCCATCATTTGTTTTCAGTCAGTTGATATCTCACAACAGACCTGGTTGTACTCCACTGGTCACTGCTTCTCACTAGAACTCCAGGAAATATCTCTTGAAGCCAGTCATGATTTCAACTATGAAATTACTGAAATCTCCACAAACTTCCTCCTGATATATATATATATATAACGATTGCGTCACATCCCACTGTGTTTACCAACTTAAATCTATGTGTGATCACACATACATAACGAGGATTAATCGTGATCTCAAAATCAGGGTGTGCAAAAATGTCACAAAATGGTTTGAGAAACAAATAGAATCAAATGATCCAATAAGAGTAGAGGATAAACATCCATCATCCTCTATTCACAAAGATATAATCGAAACAGGCCATAAGATTGATCTAAACTCGGCTTTTGTGGTGTTGTACAAAAGCGTAAAATAGCGCATATTAAATTCACTTATTATTATTTGTTTGAATCTTCCCATTGATGTTTAGGACTGAAATTGATCAGTCTCTTATTGGCATATATGAAGCGAACGGTACTGGATTTGAGTCCCAGAGTGAACATCAACTCTGAGATGCAACTACATCCAGCTAACGAGTCCCAGATAGGACGAAACGTACGTCTTGTATTCCACTGCTAGCCACTATCCATCTTTGCTTATAAAGCGTATACTAAGGTTTATTGAAAACTTAGCAATTCGATAATGAAACCCTCTTTCTGTATTTAAAACCAATCTGTTAACATGCTTACAGAAAGACAACATACTATACAATATTGTATCCATTTCATAAAAAACACATGACATAAGCAGTCATATAAAACATGTAAACCATCCAAGATTATTTGTTTGCTTTCCATACATAATAAAGTAAACAGATTCCTTATTGTGTACTTATTAAATAATCATGTTGATCAACGAATTCATTTATAAATGTATAAATTGAATCATTGTAAACAGTTTAAAACTAAACTATCAACTCAACATGTTTTATACCATACAAGTCAATTTTATTATTTTCTTGGTGCTAGGATACATTTACGAAAATCTAGCCTATAGATGGTATACACAAAACTCTGAATTATTAGCTTTACACAATGCATATAGAAGGAATATAAAATATGGTAATGTTCGTGATCAACCACAAGCGATGAGTATGCTTAAACTAGTGAGTAATTAGTTAGCAAAAAATTGTTTATGTTAGACATGGAGTCATAAATTGGCTGAAATGGCTCAGGAGTGGGCATTACAATGTGTGCCAAGACGAAGTAACATGACTATGAGGAAAGGTTCGAAATGGACATATGTTGGTCAGAGTATCGCTTTCGTTCCTAAAGTTAGACAGTAAGTTTATTTTAATAATTGCATATTGTTGATAACCAGTAAACAACTTGTTATCATTTGTGATAGTGTACAATTCTGTAAATGTATAATCTATGAATTCTATGTGACATTGAACTGTATTTTCTATTTCTCCTTCTGTATGTTCACTTTTTGATTCGTATTTGCAGAGCAGCATCTGTATGGTTTGAACAACACAAGAATTACAATTTCGAAAACAATACTTGTGAGGCAAATAAAACTTGTGCAGATTACAAACAAGTGAGTGTCGAACAAATATCATTTTGATTATTGTAAAGAAAAGAAATAATTATAACGAGTGTGGGACTCCTCAGCAGTGTGCATCCACGATCTCACCTGAGGGACTCGAATTTAGTCATTAACACTGTTGGATAACTGCTCAATGGTCTAGAGGTCAAACGTTCGCGCAAGACCGATAGGTCCTGGGTTCGAATCACACATATGAACACATTACAAAATAACTTATTATATAATTTAAAAATATAAAACAATATAGTGTATATGAAGATCTGTTCTTCCACACATGATAAACAACATTCAATTAAGAAGGAGGAATTATATTAGTATACAACAAAAAGAACGATTATTTTGATGAATCTGTTGTACCTGATCCGTTCACGAAATGTTTTATTGACCACCTTACTCATTGTTCTCCCATGAACAGAATTTTCTTTGTTAACGGATGTCTCTGATAGTATGAATTAAGACATTAGGAATTAAATGTTGAACATAATTAAATCTTTTGAATTCATGAGTTGAATACATTTGGAACTGAATAAAATTATAATCGACATAAAAGTTCATTTCTTTAACATTGTACAATTCTGGTTAACATTTCTTTAGCGAGTTAGATTTTCTACGGGATGAGGTCGCTAACCTCATGCCCAACCCTCCTCCTTTACCCGGGCTTGGGACCGGCAGTAACTCTAGGAGAGCTACAGGAGGAGTTATTGTACAATTCACTCATAACTTATCTATGTCAATTATTTACTTTGGTCATTATAATATAATAAATAAAAATACATAAATATAAAGCTTAGTGTTTGGTTAAATCACTTAAATGTAAATCGTTAGTTATTACATTGTCACTCCATCCAAATAGTTTGAAATGGAATAGTTTTATGTAGTGACAGTTATATTCTAATCGGTCTAACTCATATACCAAATAAAATTCTGTAGATAGTGAAATGTAGTTGATTTGTTGTATATAAATGGTGAATCGTGAGAAACGAACCTTATCACACGTCATTGTTTTGATTCAATCGAACGGATTAAATTGAGAGGACAAACCAGCTTCCAGCTGGTGAGGAAATTAGGAGAAGACATTGGAAGTGGATCGGATATACATTAAGAAAATCACCAAACTGCATCACGAGGCAAGTGCTAACTTGGAATCCTGAAGGGATGCAAAAACACGAAGGCCAGAGAACACATTACACCGGGAAATAGAGACAAATGTGGAGAGGATGAATGTTAGCTGGAAAGAACTTGGAAGGATTACCTAGGATAATGTTGGATGGAGAGTGTTGGTGCGTGGTCTGTGCTCTTCCACGAGAGGTAACAGGTGTAAGTAAGTAAGTAACCGACTAAATTAGTTAAAGTATTTTGAAGTATCAAACCTCAAAATTATTTCCTAACCATATTTATGCTGAAAATATTTTATATTAATCTATCTTTTACAGTTAGCATTCGCCGATACCACACATATTGGATGTGGTTATGCAATGTGTTTTAATCTAACAGGACTAGATAAAGTTTTTGTTGTTTGCAACTATGGACCAGGGTATGTAATTTCATGAAACATTTTGTACAGTTTTCACCGATTTATGTGATCTTCGGAAACTTTTCTCAATGTCAGAACTGTGTGAATGTGATAATATTAGGATACTATGTTTTTCATTGTTGTTGCCTTAGAGCTTTACATAACGGAATAAATTTGAATAGATAAAAATGACAACAGAAAGCATTTATTTGGGTTCCGTGCTAACATGACACTGCTCATTGTCGTTCATCTAAAACCCCATCGTAGAATAAACTTAGAATATATAGGTTAATCAGAGAGCACATCAAATTCTTATGAGAACGCATTTCCAAATTTACCAAGTTCGCTATACTGTACGACCACTATACTTTTCTGCTAATCATAACTAATTGAGGCTCGAAATAATTGAACTTTACTAGTCACGCTATCTAGGTAGAATTCGTGGAATACTTATCGAACATAGTCATCATGATGATAGAAAACCTTCAATGCATTAGTAAAAGCAATTCGGACTGGGTCAGTCAATTACTGATAACAGAGAGATATAACGGTCTTATTCAATGAAGTACACTGAGTTCCGCAATGAATGGATCACTTCAATCGGTCTTTTTATTTTTAAAGAACATGCTTTTCACAAATACACAGCGTTTATAATTGAAAACAAGTGTAGTATAAAACGTATTTCTATTGAATTCCATTTGTGCATAAACAAATGATTCATTATATTCTTGTTTTTACTTCTCTAGGGGTAAATATGCCAATAGACAACCCTATGATCCTATATATCCTGAAGATCCATACTACCTCCCATGAATTTAACCTGTTAATATAACTGATGATCATTTATACAAATCAGAATAATGTTTGAATGAAATTTCATATAAATATTTAATCTTTTTAACACAATATGGTTCGAGTTCATGATCTGAAAAAAGGGGGATTTTAGGGAAGATTTTAGTCATTTTATATAGTTGAATTCATGAGTCAAACAAAACTAGATCACCATTGAACATTTGGAAGCATTTGACGATCGTTTTGTCCTAGTATATGATTCCTCTGCAGTGGATATTTACGATCTCACTACATATGGGATTTGAACCTAGGACATATCGGATCTACCGGTATTCAATTTTTACAAGCGAAAATATCAAATTTATTTGTTTGACAAAATAAATCTAAGAAATTTTTTCACAATATTTATACAACAGGGGGTTGTTTGAAATGTTTATCATATTTAGCATGTGCTCACTAGTGACTGGTTCCACGAGGTATTTCCTGGAGTTCTAGTGAGAAGCAGTAAGAGGTGGAGTTCAACCAGGTCTGTTGGGAGATTTCAACTCAACTTCGTGAATTAGTTGAAGTTAGACATTAACACCGTTGGATGCTGGCCGGCTGAGTGGTCTATCGGTTAAGTGCTCTGGCGCGAGACTGGTATGATCTGTGCTCGGATCTGGCGAGGCAATATCGTGGCCGCGCACTGCTGAAAAGTCACACAATATGACGAAGTGACAGTCCAGTGCATCTAGGTTTTCCATGGTGGTCTAGATTCGATTGACTCATGACTTCAATTATACAATAGTTTATAATAAGAGTTATTGTTATGTGAATGTTTTAATTAGTAAAAGTTATGTGTATGATGTGAATATGTAAAATTTACTTGTATCAAGTTAACCTCAGTTTAAAATTGATTCAGTACAGGATGAGAGTCTATGAAAACACTTAGTTGATAGAGAATATAACTTGTTAAACCAAACATTATTTTCCACTGTCACAACATTATGATTGAAGTGTTGTCATTCCTGTTGACTAAATGAGTAACGATGGTTATGATATAATATGATTCGTAATTTATTTTCGTTCGAAACACTCAGTCAAACTTCACTGGATAACAATCATAATAAGAATGAAATTTGTAGTGCTCTAACAGAATTCAATTTAGACAACTAGTCAGACGATAGGAATATCAACTCGCTGAAATAACTTTGTGCTTCAGGTTATATATGAATATAGACAAAGGATAATATGAACAAATAAAGATAGACAAGAATTCATGCAGCATAGTCTACAACATTACAAATATACATGAAGAGGTTAGATAAGTTCGAACAGTAGATTGTATCAAGCTGCTTAATTAGTTAACGATAGGACTGTAACTTTGATTCAGTTCAAAGGATTCATTTATGACATGCTATATCAACATTATTCGTTAATGATAAAATTCAGCTTGATATATAAGGAGTAAACAGAGTTTTGATGTGTGGTTTACTTAGTCCTGCACCTTTATTCAGTGCTCTATTCTAATTTTCAAATTTGTATTTTGCATGTAGGTAATTCTAATCTATTTTTACTTCTCTAAGTAAAGATAACAATAGTTTATAATGATTACGACCTAATTAACTATTTAAGGCCATGTTGAGAAAGTAAGCTGAAGATACGACTAGTATTCTAGTTTGACAACTATTAACCAGTAACACCTATATTCGAATCGTTCCCCACTGGGCTAAAATCAAAATTCAGATGCGAAGAGGTAGGAAAGGTATATTTGATGCGTTATCAATATATCGAGAAGCGGTTACTCTAATCTGGCTAGTGAACACAAGAGCTGTCTCCCACGTTGAGTCGTAACGTTATCTGGTTCGGATGCATGACCGTATGCCTTCAGTAAACAAGTCCACTTGAAACAATGTGGTCAGCATCCAATGTCGAACACTTACAAAGCTATTGATTTCGGGGAATTATATACAGCTACAAGCGATTGAACAAACGAAATTTTTAACGATAAATGTTGTTTGAAATGTTCTAGTATCTGTTGATTTAATCACGCATAGTAGATGGAGACTTACAAAGCAGGAGCACTTCATTGAAAACGTGTATGAGATGCCGGTCTATGAACAAAAATAATGTAGACAATAATCATAGCTGTTTTACTGATGAACACATACCTAATATGAACTCACACATTTAGCCATATTCCAGTATATCTACACTTACTAGAAAATAATTCATCTTCTGTTCATTGCAATTCAACTGTCTGTCTCTCTGACAACTCATCCCATACATTATGTAAACATATAATCATTATCTAAGATAGACTTTGGTAAATCATTAGTGGTATAAACTCAAATTTATCCATCATACAAAATAAGAATACGTTCAATTTAGTAAACAGAAAATCGGTTTCTGTGTCATTACAAGTTTGTCACAAGTATCGAAAAATATCTCTGAATTGTTGCTTTGTCACACATGATAATCAACCAACGTGTGTTTTGAAATGATTAGTTTTGGATTTGTCATATATTTCATACACCATATTCAATTTGAAATATGAATTCGTACGTATGACTCTTTCAAATTCAGTATAACGACTTCTTTCTTTATTTCCATGACGAATGGTTATTCTGACATATGTCTACTATCTCTACATTTTGTTTGATTAATATATTTCCATGGTTTCCAGGTTTTCCATACTGGTCTAGCTTCAATCGATTCATGATCTCAACCATTAAGATTACTATAATATCCACAAAAATACCTTCTGATAATATATTTTTCTCGTGAAACTACTGTTGAAATTCTGAAGACACATTTCATCATACAGGAAACAGCTGTTGTGTTTGATAGTCATCTGCTTAAACACACTGAAAAGCTTTGCTTTTATAGAGTCTTGACACTCAGTGATACACAGTCATTACAGACGCAGCGTCGTTTATGAGAATACGAACAAACTGCGTACAATATGCAACCTCTCGTACATTAAGGAGTTCAAGAGAGTTGATGTAAGAGATATGACATCTGTCATCCGACGATAATGCACGGCGAAATTGAATTAGTGAACTCGTTCAACATCCTTCCGTACAAAATAAAACATTGCTGTTAATACTTAAACAATCTCTAATCGATATCCATTGCCTAATTTTCACGGTGGCGACACAATACGTTTATCCGTCGACGAACGCAAGCGTCAACGTACACTGACTTCGCATTTCATGATCATTATCAATAGCAGCACAGCAATGAATATCAACCGTTGGTGCAGTCATCATCGTACGACTGGATTATTTTTTATCCCACATGAACTCCAGGCATGTAAATTCTAATCTACTAATCGCTGATCGACGCTATTTACTTTACTGCGGCTTATCGGAACATATTTCTCTGTTCTTTATCCTCATGTTCAATCGGTACCACAGACCAATTTCTATTATATTCTACATTACTTATTTCCACGATTTATTCCGCTGTCATACCCATAAACGATTTATTACTCTATTTTCACGATATTTCGAATCGCTCATATGAACCTGTTATTTTATCATCCCGACAGTCACGACATAAACGCATGTTACATTTTTTCGTATGCTTACTAATGTACTCATAATCACATGGTAACATTTGCATTTCTGTCCTCATTTTGAGAATACTCATGTACCTTTTTACATAAGTATGACACTTTTGTGTAATACACTCACCCCTCATTTGACAGGTATTGTACTATTTTTTTCCCTACATGTTAACACTATTTACATACCGCTTCAGTGTTATTTTTCGAAAACAGACATTTTTTAATAAATGTGCTATTTTCTACAGGGGGGCTATGTAGTATCGGTTTATTTGTCAAGCCCATCTACTTTATTCTAGCTACTGGCCAAGCCAATTCACCTGTACATTGAGTCATCTTTTGATCTTGTTAATCATTCGCTTATTAACCTTGAGTACTTTTTATATGAGCGTATATGTGTGCACACTTCGTATCTTATTCATCATATGTCTGTCACTCATTTTTGTCCGACTATAAATGTTGATTAACGCTTGCTTAAATCGAGTTGGCTTCCCAGCCATCTCCAATACGCATTATCTTTCGCTTCGCTCTCGAGTTGGCTTACCAGCCATCTCCACTGCATGTCATTTCCGCCTCGTTCGCTTCCTTCGCTTATTCGCCTGTTCACTCTCTCGTTACTATTCGCTCAGGTGTTGTTAACTTTCTGACCTGAGTTATTCGACAATAAACTGTAGTTGCTGCTATCCTTTGTCTTCTGATTTTACGCGCCGTTAAGATTAGAATTATATCGACTATCGAAACGAACGATTAACGAATCGCGGCACTACAATATAAACAAATAAAGATAGACAAGAATTCATGCAGCATAGTCTACAACATTACAAATATACATGAAGAGGTTAGATAAGCTCGGACAGTAGATTGTATCAAGCTGCTTAATTAGTTAACGATAGGACTGTAACTTTGATTCAGTTCAAAGGATTCATTTATGACATGTTATATCAACATTATTCGTTAATGATAAAATTCAGCTTGATATATAAGGAGTAAACAGAGTTTTGATTTGTCGTTATTTAGTCCAGCACCTTTATTCAGTGCTCTATTCTAATTTTCAAATTTGTATTTCGCATGTAGGTAAATCTATTTTACCATTACTTCTTTACGGATAAATAGGTCGACAGACTACCCTACAATAATAAATATGGCTAAATTTGAAAAAATTGTATAGTGCCGAATGAAACTAAAGTTTAATAGTTGAATTCATGAGTAAATTAAAGCTCGACCACCGTTGTAGACCTGGAAGCACTGGGCCTCACATTCGTCCTAGTATGGGACTCCTCAACAGTGAGCATCCACTAAACTTAACATTATTGAGAAGAATAGTTTAAAATGATTACGATCTTATCAAATATTGAAGGCCATGTTGAGAAAGTAAGCGATTGAGCAAAGAAGATTTTTAAAGACAAACGTTGTTTGTTCTAGTATCTGTTGATTTAATCACGCATAGTAGATGGAGACTTACAAAGCAGGAGCACTTCATTGAAAACGTGTATGAGATGCCGGTCTATGAACAAAAATAATGTAGACAATAATCATAGCTATTTTACTGATGAACACATACCTAATATGAATACACACATTTAGCCATATTCCAGTATATCTACACTTACTAGAAAATAATTCATCTCCTGTTCATTGCAATTCAACTGTCTGTCTCTCTGACAACCCATCCCATACATTATGTAAACATATAATCATTATCTAAGATAGACTTTAGTGATATAAATTCAAATTTATCCATCAACGAAATAAGAATACGTTCAATTTAGTAAACAGAAAATCGGTTTCTGTGTCATTACAAGTTTGTCACAAGTATCGAAAAATATCTCTGAATTGTTGCTTTGTCACACATGATAATCAACCAACGTGTGTTTTGAAATGGTTAGTTTGTTTATTTTCGATGTAGAAAAGTGCTTCAGATTCCATTCTGTATATCAAACAATGTGAATTATTCGCGTGTAACGTTACCTTCATCTGGATTCAGTTCATTGACATCATGTTATATGACTAGTATTAGCGAAATCCATTCTTTATTTTGGCGTCCATAAGACTCAGATATGAATATTGACTGGACTTTATATGTATCGGTACAATACTAAAACTAACTTTCATATCAAACACGTTAAACATACATCACTGTTCTAGTCCACTTCTCTGAAATGACATGCATTATTGACTGTGATCGTCTAATCTGTGCATTTCAAATGCCTTATAGTGTCGTACGATCAAGTATAATTGATCGACTGCTCGTTATTTGTATAGTTAACGGTTTCTTACTGTACAGTTTGCTCCAAGATGGACACTGAGAAAATCATACTAAATTGGAAACCTACATTCCACCGAAATGTATGACGAACAAACTCACAACCATAATCATCATACACTCAAGCAGAAGGTGTCACATTCAGATCCACAAAACCATCCTGTTTATTGGCATTATTCCACACACGTTTCCACTAGTCGTAATAACCAGACAACATTCCGTTCACATTTTAAAGAGAGAAAGAAAACAGTACATTTGCGGGTAGCATTGTCTTTAATGTTGGGGATAAAAGGAAGTTTCAAGTATGTGGTGTTTGTTAGATGTGAACACGGTTTCAATTGTGATGATGTGTGAAGAATTTATGTGTGTTTTTATTGCATCACACTTTTTGTTTATTCGGGCAGAGGTATTGTTTTATGAGTTTGTACCTCTTCTTTTGAATTGCAGGTGTCCGATTTAGTTGTCTTTCGTTTGTATGATTACACCTTTGTTTCACGTATACGGGACGACATCTTCTTCCGTATCTCCAGCTATACCATTTTCTGCCATACTTTATAGTCCATTGTCTGTATAGACCCTTTACACTATACGGAAATTGGCGTGGGCATCCACCTCTGAGATGAGATGAGGAAAAAAGATGAACATTTTGCAATTTCAACAACGAATGGATAGTGGTCTCACAAGTCAATAGATGATTTGCAAACAGCATCAATCTGTTTTATGCACAAACACAACCTCTGTTTGTCACTCACACCATTTACTACTTCCCTCTCTCATGGACACGCATATGAATACTTATTATTATTATTATTACTATAATTATTAGGTTTATTCAATATTATATTTTCGGTATAATACAGAATTCTCAGCACAAAATCTTTCAACAAGTTTCTGTTTTTTATTTCTTGATCTATCCTGACGATAAATATTGAGTGATCGTCAGATGGAAGTTAGCAGTCCAGTCAATCGACATCTAAGTATTGCGAATAATGGACATAATGATGTATTGAGACAAACAAAATTAGATGAGTTTTCGAAGTATCTAGATGGAAGGAACAAGTAGCCCAGATATTCAAGCGGGCTGTCTAATACATGAGTTTATACAACAAATTTCGACTATCAGACTGTGATGTGGACTACATGAGATCGTTGATCTGTTACTATTTTAAGCGAAATAGGCACAAGCCCATGATTAAGACACCTGAATGATTTACTATTTGTAAATTTCCCAAATAGAAGTCCGTAAAAATTATACAGTCACTCAGTAAACCGGTTTTATCAGTGCACATTGACAAACTTCGGTTGATAGATTACTCCACTCGAACATTGTCAGAGTCCCGACTAGAGGAGAAGTGCTTTGATTTCCATGATTCCGTAACATTACCAACCTCTTTGATAGACACCTACTCACATTCAAATCTCTGACTATCAAACCGGACTAAACTGTTTGCATGTGTGGCACTGATGCACTGGAAAGAGGGACACCTCATCAAGATACCAAAGAAAGGAGATCTGAGCAATTGTGAGAACAACAAAGGCATCACACTACTGTCAGTACCAGGAAACGTTTTCAATAGGGCGTTGCTGAACCGGATGAAAGACGCTGTAGACGCCTGACTTCGATATCAACAGACTGGATTCCATAAGGATCAGTCGTGCACAGGCCGAATCGCGGCAATACGGATCATCATCGAACAATCAGTTGAGTGGAACTCGTCGCTATACATCACATTCATCGAATATGAGAAGGCGTTTGACAGTGTGGACAGGATAACATTATGGAACATTCTTCAACACTATGGAGTTCCTGAGAAGATTGTTAACATTATCCAGAACTCATACGACAGACTATAGTGCAAGGTCGTGCATGGAGTTCAGCTGACAGCTGCATTTTGCAGTAAGGACCGGAGTCAGATAAGGCTGTATACTCTCGCTCTTCTTCTTTCTTCTGGTGATTGACTTGATCATGAAGACTTCGACATCTGAGCGTGAGCACAGAAAACAACGTACAGCCCAGAATAAATTGGACGATTTGAACTTCACAGTTGATCTGGTCCTCCTATCCCATACACTCGAACAAATTCAGACGAAGACAACTAGTGAGTCAGTAGCCTCTGCATCAATAGGCCGCAACATACACAATGGAAAAAGCAAGATTCTCAAATACAACACAGAGAACACCAGGCAAATCACACTCGATGGCGAAACTCTGGAAGATGTGGAAACACCCACGTACCTGGGAAGCATCATCGATGAACAAGGAGGATCTGATGCAAATGTGAAGGCGAGGACCGCATTTATACAATTGAAGAACATATGGAACTCAAAACAACTGTCAATCAATATCAAAATCATAATCTTCAATACGAACATCAGGACAGTTCTACTGAACGAAGTTGGAACGTGGAGAACTACTACAAACATCGTCAAGAAGGTAAAAGTATTTATAAACAGCTGTCTACGTAAGATATTGAACATCCTTTGACGCGAAACCCTCAATAACAGCCTACTGTGTGAGAAAATAAACCAGCTTTCATGTGAAGAGGAAATTAGGAAAAGACATTGGAAGTGGTAGCACATACATTGAAGAAATCACCAAACTGCATCACGAGGCAGGTGCTAACTTGGAATCATGGAGGGAAGCGGAAGAGAAGAAGACCGAATAACACATTACATCGGGAAATAGAAGCAGATGTGGAAAAGATGAATGTTAACTGGGCGAACTGGGAAGGATTTTCTAGCATAAGGTTGGATGAAGAATGCATCTCCATGCTCCTCCATCAGATGTAGCATTCATATGTAAGTAAATAAGGTGTGGCACTGCTCACATAATCATCATCAAACACAAACTTCTCAGTAATGAAATATCAGTTAAAATTCATTGGTCTTGATAAGTATATGGAGTCATATCAAATAATGGTTCTATGTATCATCACTCAGACAAATGTCAAGATATTCTGGTAGAAATGATGATTCGGGTGATTTCCTATATCACTAGACATTCAACCACATGTATTTTCTTATCAGTGTCAACTATATTGATGATGATGTGAGGAAGAAACAAACAGGCAGACAGACAGAGGAAATATTGCAGCTGAATATGCGTGAAAATAGGTGGTTTTTATAATACAACAGCCATAGGAATCATGAGCTGTCGTTAGCGCTTATAGTGATGTCTGACATTTCACAGTCATCTCAAGATGGATTGCCTTCCAACAACTTGATGAATAAATGAGACGTGTACAGTGGTCCGTGCACATGTTTTCCGTTTATATACTCTTATTTATAGTAGAAAGTATGCAAACGTCTCAATGTTGCAATGATATTGCTGTGGATAAACAGATTAGTCACACGCCAATCATCTTTAAACATTAGGAATTAGGTTGAAATAAATGTTGATCATCTGACTGACAGTAGTTAATCTTGAAAATTATATTATACATTTTACAAAATATATGTTGTTCAGTGCACTGATCACCTTCACCTCATCATCTATACATGTGAAATGGAGGAATATGTACAATTGGAGGATAGATTATTAACAGTTAAACTCTTCACAATTACATGATATTGTGTCGTGTTTACAAAAGGAACACAGTGTGAGATAATAATGAATTGGAAGTTCATATATCAGTTCAGGATACCAATTTTAGTACAGTCACTTAATATTCTATAATTCGTTCAGCGCTTATTTGTAAGGATAGGTTTGTTGCTAGATGTCGGTGTTCAACGATGTTAATGTCTAACTACAACCAAACCATTACACTGTGCAACGATCTTCCACTGTCTTATTTGAGTTACAGCCTCACCTCCAACATCGATTGCACTCCAGTGGTCATGGCTTCATACTAAAAATCTGAGAAAAACTTCTCAAAGCTAGTCATTAATAAACACACTGTAATTATCAGCATGACTTTGTAGATGTTGTTAAGTATTTAACTCCACATTTTCAATGATGGTCTTATATTTATCCGTTCATGATTTTAGTCAAAACTCAACATACTCTATAACTCTCTGGTGATACCTCTTTTTGTCTCCAACAATAAAGACATAGTTACCCTCATATACTATTCATGTAATGTAAGAATTTCTCAAAAATTCAATTTTTAATATAAACATTAATCCCTACTGTTCATTTTTCGATATCGATTAGTTAAGGTTAACTGAAGGTGAATAATTTGAATACTGATTTGTCCATAAAAAAATTCTCAACCAAGTAGTAGTCAAACAAATTATTATTTGAAACTAAACAGTTTTAATGTGAAAAAGTATGTTTAATAACATATTTATTTTATCATTACATAGCTTGAACATTATTCTATCTTCGTAGATAATATCCAGTCACGGTTGTTGATTACATTTGATAGAGCTAAAATTATATTTGAGAAAAAAAAGTAGCATAAAGGAATCGTACAGAGATGATTTACATATAAAAAGAATAAGATATTAACATCATTGAATGCCGACTCAGTGATCTAGAGGTTGAGCGTCCGAGGGCGAGATCAATAGGTCCTGGGTTCACATCCAGTGTGGATGCGCACTGCTGACGAGTTTCATAATGGGAAGAAACGGCCATACAGTGCTTCTAGGATTTCACTAGTGGTGCAACATTGATTGATTCATGATCTCATACAAAGGAAGTGTCGATGGTGTTATGTGCCTTAGATGTGAACGTGATACTAATCGTGTTTATGTTTTCTGTTTTCAAATTTAGTCACTGCGGACAAAATGTTATCTCTCTAGAATTCATGTGTAATCAAATGTTCTACAGCCAGTGACTTATCATGATATCTCAAATATTGCCAGTTCCATTTATCTTAAAATGAATTCCTGAAATTAATTATGAACTTCAATTTATTATTATCTCACACTGTGTTCCTTTTGTAAACACTACACAATATCATTTAATTGTGAAGAGTTTAACTGTTAATAATCTATCCTCCAATTGTACATATTCCTCCATTTCATATGTATAGCTAATGAGGTGAAGGTGATCAGTGCATTGAACAACATATACTTTGTAAATTGTATAATACAATTTTCAAGATTAACTACTGTCAGTCAGATGATCAACATTTATTCCTACCTTATGCTAAATGTATAAAGATGATTGACGTGTGACTAATCTGTTTATCCACAGCAATATCATTTCAACATTAGGACGTTTGCATACTTTCTACTATAAATAAGAGTATATAAACGGAAAACATGTGCACGGACCACTGTACACGTCTAATTTATTCATCAAGTTATTGGAAGGCAATCCATTTCGAGATGACTGTGAAATGTCAGTCATCATTAACAGCGCTGACGACACTATGCCTTCTTGTATGTTGTGGTGTTCATGCAGCGATGGACAATGCCACCAGAGAGAAGCTGTTAAAGCTGCATAACAATGCAAGGATATCAGTGATGCATGGACAGTTGGAAGGACAACCTATTGCCACATCAATAAAACCATTAGTAAGATTTATTGTTCACATTCACATTTTAATGAGGCAAATAAAACTATTATATTGTCTGATCACTGACCAGAGTAACATGTGTAAAAAAATAAAACATGTCTCAGTTTTGACCAAGAAATCGATGTATTGTGAGTTCTACTCTATTCACTTAATGATAAATTCCATATAATTATAATTCTTTGGAATCTGACCTCTGCCTTCCCGGATATTGCACTTTTCCAAGGTCTACTGATCATGGTAGTAAATTAGTTTCACATAGAATTCTAATGAACACAATGTGTTAGTTTGTTCAGTTTCATTTACACCGTGACTGAAATTGAGATTTAACTGTTCAGCGGGTTCACTTTCCAAAATCAAACTAATTTCATCACCAGGGAAAATGCATATGCATTTTGATAAGACCACAACGATTTCACTGATTCGACATGCTAAACAACATCATTCGAACCGTTTTGCATTACGCCATTAAGGACTAACTAAGATCACGTTTTCACACACAAGCAATCCGTCTCATGACATTTTGATAGAAATATAGTTTTCGCAAACATGAAAGATCATTATATTGTTCATTAAGTTCTAGTTGATCTGTCTGTAGAAATGGAACATGGAGTTGGAGAAGAAAGCGCAAATGCTGGCTGACACATGTTACTTTGGACCGGATAGTGCAATAGAACGCAAAGTACCAGGCTTTACTAACGTCGGACAAAATTGGGCTGGTGCCAGTACAGTTGAAATGTGAGTGCCTTTTGAGTTTTAGAAGTATTCATCTAACTGTTAAAAAAGAATAAATTTTCAGACGACAAACAACTTTATCATTTGTCCATTGGTTCCCTTGCTAATCTCTGAATTCTTTTTTTCATTTCTCTGCTCATCACTGTTGTTATTGGTTGATATCGATGGAAGTGGGTTCCAACGATGGCTGAATGAATACAAGAATTACGATTTCTTCAACCGACTGTGTCTTGTTGGTCGGTGTAGTCACTACACACAGGTAAGAACAAGTGTGATTTAACCTGTCAGTAGACAATAGGCTTAGATTTAGCATAATTGACGCTAACACACACTAAGGTTTAATAATTTGGATGAGTAAATATGTTGTTAATTAAATCACTAGTTGTTTGTTTTCGAACTGTGTAGTGGTTGACCGTCAAGTGGAGACAGGAACATGTGCACACGATAGAAAGCTATTCAAGTACTTGTCGTCTGAACAACCTGTTCGTTCATGTTTCCTATTGCTGTTGTACTATAAAAACCACCTATCTTCACGCATATTCCTCAGAAATAATCCCTCAATCTGTCTGTCTGTTTGTTTCGTACAGATCGTGTGGGAGAACACTACAGATATCGGATGTGGTGTTGCTACATGTCCTCATTCCCCATTCAAACTAAGCATTGTGTGCAATTATGGTCCAGGGTAAGTCAATACTGAAGTATCTTCCTCACATCATCATCAATATAGTTGACACTGCTAAGAAAATACATGTGGTTGAATGTCTAGTGATATAGGAAATCATCCGAATCATCATTTCTACCAGAACATCTTGACATTTGTCAGAGTGATGATACATAGAACCAGTCTTTGATATGACTCAATATACTTATCAAGACCAATGAATTTTAACTGATATTTCATTACTGAGAAGTTTCTGTTTGATGATGGTTATGTGAGCAGTGCCACACCTTACTTACTTACTGATGCATGTTACCTCCGTTGGAGGAGCATAGGCCGCACACCAGCCATTTCCCATCCAACCCTATGCTAGACAATCCTTCCCAGATCTTTTCTGTTCATATTCATACTTTCCACATCTGCTTCTATTTCCCGATGTAATGTGTTATTCGGCCTTCCTTTCTTGCGCTTCCCTTCGAGATCCCAAGTAAGCACCAGCCTCGTGATGCAGTTTGTTGATTTCTCCAATGTATGTGCTACCCACTCCCTATGTCTTTTCCTAATTTCCTCTTCACATGAAGGCTGGTTTATTATCTAACACAATAGGCTGTTTCTGATGGTTTCTGTTCAGTGTATATTCAGTATCTTGCCCAGATAGCTTTTCATAAATATTGTTAACTTCTTGACGATGTTTGTAGTAGTTCTCCACGTTTCAACCTCGTTCAGTAGAACTGTCCTGATGATCGTATTGAATATTGTGCATTTGACATTGATTGACAGTTGTTTTGAGTTCCATATGTTCTTCAATTGTATAAATGCGGTCCTCGCTTTTACATCAGCATCAGATCCTCCTTGTTCATCAGTCATGCTTCCCAGGTACGTGGGTGTTTCCACATCTTCCAGAGTTTCGCCATCGAGTGTGATTTGTCTGGTGTTCTCCGTGTTGTATTTGAGAATCTTGTTTTTTCCATTGTGTATGTTTCGGCTTATTGATGCAGAGGCTACTGATTTATTAGTTGTCTTCGTCTTTATTTGTTGGTGTGTATGGGATAGGAGGACTAGATCAACTGTGAATTTCAAATCGTCCAATTTATTCTGGGGTGTACGTGATTTTCTGTGCTCCGACTCAGATGTCGAAGTCTTCATGATTCAGTCAATCACCAGAAGAAGGTAGATGAGCGAGAGTATACAGTCTTATCTGACTCCGGTCCTTACTGCAAAATGCAGCTCTCAGCTGAACTTCATGCGCGATCTTGCACTGTAGTCTGTCGTATGAGTTCTGGATAATGTTGACAATCTTCTCAGGAACTCCATAGTGTCGAAGAATGTTCCATAATGTTATCTTGTCCAAACTGTCAAACGCCTTCTCATATTCGATGAATGTGATGTATAGTGACGAGTTCCACTCAACTGATTGTTCGATGATGATCCGTTTGGCTGCAATTCAGTCTGTGCACGACCGATCCTTACGGAATCCAGTGTGTTGATATCGAAGTCAGGCGTCTACAGCTTCTTTCATTCAGTTCTGCAACGCCTTATCGAAAACGTTCCTTGGTACTGACAGTAGTGTGATGCCTTTTTTGTTCACACATTTGCTCTGATTGCCATTTCTTTTTTATCTTGATGAGTTGTCTTTCTTTCCAGTGCGTCAGTGGCACACATTCAATCAGTTTAGTTCTGTTTCACAGTCCGACATTTGAATGTGAGTAGGTGTCTATCAAAGAGGTTGGTAATGTTACTGATTCATGGAAATCAAAGCACTTCTCCTCTAGTCGGGACTCTGACAATGTTCGAGTGGAGTAATCTATCAACCGAAGTTTGTCAATGTGCACTGATAAAACCGGTTTACTGAGTGACTGTATAATTTTTCTAGACTTCTATTTGGGAAATTTACAAATAGTAAATCATTCAGGTGTCTTAATCATGGGTTTGTGCCTATTTCGCATAAAAAAGTAACAGCTCAACAATCTCATGTAGCTCACATCATAGTCTGATAGTTGAAATTTGTTGTTTAAATTCGTGTATTAGATGGCCTGCTTGCATATCTGGGCTACTTGTTCCTTCCATCTAGATACTTCGAAAACTCATCTAATTTTGTTTGTTTTAATACATCATTATGTCCATTATTCGCAATACTTAGATGTCGATTGACTGGACTGCTAACTTCCATCTGACGATCACTCAATATTTATCGTCAGGATAGATCAAGAAATAAAAAACAAAAACTTGTTGAAATATTTTGTGCTGGGAATTCTGTATTGTACCAAAAATATAATATTGAATAAACCTAATAATAATAATAATAATAATAATAATAATAATAGGTATTCATATGCGTGTCCATGAGAGAGGGAAGTAGTAAATGGTGTGAGTGACAAAGAGAGGTTGTGTTTGTGCATAAAACAGATTGATGCTGTTTGAAAATCATATATTGACTTGTGAGACCACTATCCATTCGTTGTTGAAATTGCAAAATGTTCATCTTTTTTCCTCATCTCATCTCAGAGGTGGATGCCCACGTCAATTTCCGTATAGTGTAAAGGGTCTATACAGACAATGGACTATAAAGTATGGCAGAAAATGGTATAGCTGGAGATACGGAAGAAGATGTCATCGGGAATACGTGAAACAAAGGTGTAATCATACAAATGAAAGACAACTGAATCAGACACCTGTAATTCAAACGAAGGGGTACAAACTCATAAAACAATACCTCTGCCCGAATAAACAAAAAGTGTGATGCAATAAAAACACACATAAATTCTTCACACATCATCACAATTGAAACCGTGTTCACATCTAACAAACACCACATACTTGAAACTTCCTTTTATCCCCAACATTAAAGACAATGCTACCCGCAAATGTACTGTTTTCTTTCTCTCTTTAAAATGTTGACTGGTTATTTATTTATTTACTTTTATAAACACATACATATTGTATAAAAGTACACCAGATACATATGCGGCACACGAAATAATGAAAATAGTAAGAGAAAGGATGAAAAGATAAGACGGACTGAAATGTACAACCAGGAGACTCTTTCAGTTAAGAAAGTTAGAACCACTCTTTATGTAGAAATAAAAGAAGGTTGCAGCAGGACCGCCACTGGCTTCTATTCTGAGCCATATCCTATAACGTCTCTAGCCACTGTGTTGCACCATCTCTCGGACCCCAGCCAGGGAGTCTTGAAGGTCCAACAGAAGCTAGCCCTTTGCAGCTCTCTTTCATGCCATGACACCATGTTGCTGTTTACTAAATAGATCGTATTCTTATTTCATTGATGGATAAATTTGAATTTGTATCACTAAATCCTATCTTAGATAATGATTATATGTTTATATAATGTATGGCATGGGTTGTCAGAGAGACAAACAGTTGAATTGCAATGACCAGAAGATGAATTATTTTCTAGCAAGTGTAGATATACTGGAATATGGCTAGATGTGTGTATTCATATTAGGTATGTGTTCATCAGTAAAATAGCTATGATTATTGCCTATATTATTCTTGTGCATAGACCGGTTTCTCATACACGTTGTAGGGCCTGTGAAATGTCACTGAACCCTAGCCAAATCATTCGGCAGTTGTGTCACTGAATAACGAACAGATCATCGATCGTTGTCAAGGTCAAAGACAGTCAACGCGCATCAGTCAATCATACGCCATGGACCGGCCCATGCGACAGTGGTTCTACTTTCGCTCGTATCTCCTTTAACTAATATATTCTTGTAATAACGTCCTTCGTGTTGTACAGTCTTCAGAGCATCCATGATCCCTTAATACGTCGATGGGGCAATCCACGTAAGGTGCTGGTCGCGAGGTTTAACTTCGAAGTTAGCTTATTCGTTACACCGTCCCCGTCTAACTCGAGTAAGCCTCCAATCATCCGACATAGATCATCAACGTTGATGGTCTACAATGTTTTCAATGAAGCGTTTCTGCTTTGTACTTCTACATCTACTATGCATGATTAAGTAAACAGATACTAGAACATTTCAAACAATGTTCATCTTTAAAAAATTTCCTTTGTTCAATCGTTTACTTTCTTAACATGGCCATCAATACTTAATTAGGTCGTAAACTATTGTTTTCATTAATGTTAACTTTATTGGATGCTCACTGTTGAGGAGTTCCATACTAGGACGAAAGTGCGGTCCAGTGCTTCCAGGTCTACAATGGTGGTTTAGCTTTAATTTACTCATGAATTCAACTATTAAACTTTAGTTTACTCGACACTATACAATTTTTTCAAATTTAACCATGTTTATTATTCCTATATATGTATATATGGAGAGTGAGAGAGAAGGTTGTAGGGTAGTCTGTCGATTTATTCACCCCTAGAGAAGTGAAAATAGATTAGAATTACCTACATGCGAAATACAAAGTTGGAAATCGTAATAGAGCACTAAATAAAGGTGCAGGACTAAGAAAACGACACATCAAAACTTTGTTTACTCCTTATATATCAAGCTTTTTTTTATCATCGAAAATAAACAAAGTAATCATTTCAAAATACGTTGGTTGATTATCATTTGTGACAATGCAACAATCCAGCGACACTTTTCGATACTCGTGACAATCTTGTAATGACACAGAAACCGATTTGCTGTTTACTAAATTGAACGTATTCTTTTTTGAATGATGGAGAAATTTGAGTTTATACCACCATTGATTTACCAAAGCTTATCTTAGACAATGATTATATGTTTACTTAATCTATAAGATGGGTTGGCTATGATTATTGTCTACATTATTCTTGTGCATAGACCAGTATCTCATACACGTTTTCAATGAAGTGTTTCTGCTTTGTACGTCTCCATCTACTATGCATAATTAAATATACAGATACTACAACATTTCAAACAACTTTTATCTGTAACGATTTCATTTGTTTTAGTCGCTTGTAGCTGTAAATAATTCCCCAAAATCAATAGCTTTGTAAGTGTTTGACATTGGATGCTGACCACATTGTTTAAAGCGGACTTGTTTACTGAAAGCTCACGGTCATGCATCCGAACCAGATCACGTTACGACTCAGTGTGGGAGACAGCTCTTGCGTTCACTAGTCAGATTAGAGTAACCGCTTCTCGATATATTGATAACGCATCAAATATTCCTTTCCTAACTCTTCACATGTGAATCCTGATTTTAACCCAGTGGGGAACAATTCGAATATAGGTGTTACTGGTTAATAGTTGTCAAACTAGTATACTAGTCGTATCTTCAGCTTACTTTCTCAACATGGCGTTCAATATTTAATTAGGTCTTAATCATTATAAACTATTGTTATCTTCCCTTAGAGAAGTAAAAATAGATTAGAATTACCTACATGCGAAATAGAAATTGGGAAATCAGAATAGAGCATTGAACTAAGAACACAATATCTCTAGCGTCAAGATTCACATTGGCACTCGCTGGAACATTCAGGAGTGAACAACTCTCATTACATAGTCATTCAAATGCAGTGCTAATAGGCGCAATCGGGAATTGTCTCACTGTAGAGTGTCGAACACGCATTTCTTTCCATTGAGGACTGATGTATACTTGCGTGGTTGTTTACACAGATATCAGAACACAATATCACCAGCTTCAAGAAACAACTAATTACTCATCTAACTGGAGAGACCTTATATACAATAGCTTGTACAAGTATGAATAATTTCCCGTGTTGACCGCAATCGCTCGAATCTCTCCATTGTGATCTGCAATGCATATTGTACGAATGTCATAATGGTTGAAACTTAATGAACAAGGGGAATAATCTCATCAAAGACAATGAAGACCAACAATTCGAACTGAATGGAACTTTGTCTTTTATCTATCTATCTATTCACTTTGGTTGCACATTTTCTTATTGATATTTTTCAATGTATAATCATTTGGCAACAACTCAATATTTTGGATAACGATAAAATGGCATTATTATAATAGACTCAGAGGTGCAGGCAATCAGTTTTTGACCTGTTCCCTTTATTTCCCACGTTCCAGAAGTTGGGTTCGCGGCACTTGAATTTCAACTCGAGACCCGCCGCATAACGAACTAACTGCAGAAGTATGCTCACGCTTTGAAAAAGCTGCCTGGGTATCACACAAGTGCTGTTTTTGAGGTTGTCCTCAATGCAAATATACCTGACCTTTACAATCGTCTCATGGAGGCGATCCTTAGACATTTCCTCCCTTCGAGAGAAGAAGGATTGAGGACCTTATTAACATGTCACCCCATTGGTGATGCTGAACCGTGCCATCAGCTCACGCGCCTGCAATCTTTTGCAAGAACCATGACAGTCGATTTCAAAATCGTTAGAGAATTATGGCTCGAATCTCTATCACATAGTATCCAACCTGCTCCTGGACACTACGATAAATGAAATGGCCTTCATAGCAGATAGGATTTTGGGAAGGACAAGCAACCGAGACAACTATATAATTGCCTCAACATTACATTCAAACACCGATCTCGATGCTAGTCGACCTATGGCTAATGGGGATAGAGATAAGTGTATTCACACCCATCTCAACTTCTGAGACCTATTTAACGCGCCAGAACCCTGTTTCCCCCACCCAGGTCACGTTCCCGTAAAGCTGTAACGACTCGCCCTAAGTGGGTACCCTCTAAGCCACGCCAAAAGGTGGCTTCGGAAGCGAGTTCGGGTTAGTGCTGGTTCCACCGTGCCTTTGAGACAGGTGTCCGTCATTGTCGAGCTCCCTGCTCATACAAGGCGGGACGCTCCTGAGCCGGCGAGTAAATACGGCCGTATTCGCCGGCCCTACACCTCAGGTTGGCCGTTTATTTTATGTGCACGTTTATCGCACTAATGCTACGCACCTAGTGGATACAGGTGCTTAAGTTTCTGTCGTACCTATCGGTAACAGTAAGTCTCAAGCTACGATGCTTCGACTATGCGCTGCGAATGGTCAAGTCATTCTTACCTATGGCACACGACAGCTTACGATCAACCTGAACAGTCACTGACAGTATTTGTGGACGATCATCACTGCTGATTTTCCCACAGCAAAACTCAGTATCGATTTTTTACAGCACTATGAATTGCTAGTCGATTCACGTAGGCTGCAGCTAATCGATACTTCGTCGAGCAGGAATATCGTGGGTTTTAAAGCTCACACGAACGCTTAACGAATCACAGGTATATTTCGTTCGCGTGACTATGTAATCCACGCTTTGTTCCAGAAATGCCCCCATTACTTTTATTAAGGCGGAGACAGTTGTTCACCGATCCCTAGAACGATGGAAGGCGCAGTACGGTTGTCCCTAACTAACCAAACAAGGACAATAATTCGAGTCCGAATTATTCCCCTTGCTGACCCGGCTGTTTGGTATCGAACGCATACGCACTACCGCCTACCAACCAGCATCAAATGGTTTAGTTGAGTGGTTTTATCGTCAACTGAAGAGTTTTCTCCGAGGACACGAAAACAACAATTAGTACGAAGCCATATCGCTCGTCTTCTCAGGTATCAGAACGAGCTTAAAGGTAGATATTCAATGTTCCACCGCTGAACTTGTTTACCGCATGACATTGCGTCTGCCTAGGGAATTTTTCACACCACAGAGCAGTAGCGATTTCAGCGAATGACAAAGAAGAGTAAAAGTGCCTAAGAAGTCCGAATCGTTCAGTCACAAACAGGCTGTTGATTGTATTTCGTACCTAATCTGAGATGTAGAGGTCTTCATAGTTCAATCCATCACCCGAAGAAAGAAAATGAAGAGAGACGACTGAAGTTTCTGGCAGCAGTCCTCATTTCGAATTCATCAGTCGGAATTTCGACTGCTCCATCTAGGTGCTCGGATAGCGATGTTCAGTGAGCTTATACACTACTGAAAAATGTGTTTCAATTGTTACATCACTTGGAAAATCACATGTTTGGTGTCTTAGAACAACGATGAAATGAAAATAAACTGAATGTTTTGGTACGAAGGAGGACTTATCTATTTTATCGCCATAAATGTTATACTCGTGGTATCCCAATGAGTGGAAAAACACAGTTTTCGAAATTTTCGGCGTTTCGACTTTGAATATTGCAAAGGAACAAGGCAAGAATAGTTGGTGAGATCAATCAAAAACAGGTTTGAGCAAGTCAATGTCATGTCATTTTGGTGAATGTGAGGTCTTCTTTCCCATTGAGGGTGGTTAGATTAAACAATATATAAAAAGCTTCAGCTCTTCACCTTTGCAGTTGAAAGAGCCTATTTGTATTATGTTGATGTTTTTATTGTCAACTTCATGGCTCTTGGAAATGGCATGAAGTGTCATTTCTTTATCGATCTGCAGTCTTTCCAGTTCCATGGGCTTACTAGGTGGTTACTTCGTGCACCTTAGATGTTCTTTTGTTCCAGTCAATATTCCACGAGATGACACTTCAATGTAGATGGAATCATCAAGAATTCCTGATTTGTTCTTTTAAACCGCTCAGACTTGTGCTAATTTAATTTGTTTAATAATTCTTTGAAGATCCGGCTTATAATGGGTCACAAAACGTCAGAAAATCTAAAGATTTATTTATTCTACTCGAATGTAATATTACAGATATAGTATTTAATTGATGATATTTCAAGGAACACTTTTTTGTCGGAAACTTGTTAGATTTTCTCCTTCAATAACGTAGAATACAATTTACGACTACGACACTCGAACGTTGAACCGTCGCAAATCAGAAGAAAATTTGAAGAAGTGTTTGATCGGTAAAAATCAAAATGTACAGAAAATCACGGATATTTATAAATATTTACATCTGTTAAATCAGCATTGTGATTCGTCCAATCCTCAAAGAGACATGTTATTTTACTATTCAATATTAGCATGCGACGTTGATATTCTAGAAAGTTCCATCATGTTGTGATGGAACGGAAATCCTTCAACTCCTTCAGTGCTTCTTGAGGCTTCACTGTAGTTCAAGGAAGCCGAACCAACGAAATTATCAAGTGAAACCGCGGTATTGACTAGTATAATCTATTTCGGCGAGTTTCAATTGTGAGTTGTTAAGTTGCATTATTTTCGTAACTAACAGCTGCAAACCAATTTATGACTATAACATACGGCCTAACTACACAAAGCGAGAATAAGAAGATTTACAGAACAAAATCGAGGCTTCTCAAGTGGCGTAAACGGGCCAATATAACAACTGGCAATATTATTCAAGACAATGTTTCCCATACAAGAACTGAGGAGGTTGTTTTGGAATCGACACAAACAACTGAAACGAACGCAGATGTCGATACATAGCATTTAGCGCAGTAGTTAGACTTATCACATGATTATTCAGTTGCTAAATTTGTTCATGATACTTGTTTGATAATGCTCCACAGTGAATAGGATGAAAAATTATGAGGCTACTGCTACATTAGTTGTCTTCGTCTGTATTTGTTCGTTTGTATGAGATGAGGGAGCTAGATCATCTGCATAGACCAAATTGTCAAATTCATTTTGAGATGTCCATTATATTCTGTGCTGACGCTCAGATATCGAGGTCTTCATGACCCATTCAATCACCAGAAGAAAAAGGAAGAGAGAGAGAATAGACAGCCTTATCCGACTTCGGTCATTACTTGAAATGCATCTGTCAGCCGTCCTACATGCGCGACCTTGCACTGTAGTCCATCGTATGAGTTCCGGATAATGTTGACAATCTTCTGAGCAAATCCATGGTGTCGAATAAGTTTCCATAATGTTATCCTGTCCACACTGTCAAACGCCTTCTCATATTCGATGAATGTGATGTATAGTGACGAATTCCACTCAACTGATTGTTCGATGGTGATTGGTTTTGCCGCAATTCAGTCTGTGCACGACAGATCTTTACGGAATCCAGTCTGTTGATCTCAAAGTCGGGCGTCTAATGCGTCTTTCATCCAGTCCAGCAACTCTCTGTTGAAAACGTTTCCTAACACTGACAGTAGTGTTGTGTGTTTGTTTGCTCACATTTGTTCAGATTTCCTTTCTTTGGTATCTTGATCAGGTGTCCATCTTCCCAGTCCGTTGGCACTTGTTCATCCTCTCATATATTCTTGAATGGAAGGTGAAGTGTGTTTGCAGTTACTTCATTATCTGACAATAGTGCTTCAGCTTATATATTGTCCGTTCCTGCTGCTTTGCGATTCTTTATTTGTCTGGTGGTAATCTTGACTTTTTCGATCGCCTGCAGCTCTTCTAGAGTTACTGCCGGTCCCAAGCTCGGCTACAGGAGAAAGGTCGGTTATGGTTTAGCGATGGCATATCGTGGAAAACTAACTCGCTAACAAACGCGGAACAGAAAAATACAATTCTTCTCACAAGAGTCCGTGTACTATCAATCGACGGTGAATAAGAGCACGAGTGGACGGTTAAGAATATACGTTTTTTATTAAAGTTATAAAAAGTTGTTTGCAAGATAAATGAAAGGAGAAGGTTCAACATTATAACATTCCTGTATTCACCTTAAGCCTGTCGAAATAATAAGGTACAAATACAATTGAAAAAACTATTGTAACCTGAGTGAGAACTCTGTGAGGACAACTGATATGTAATGTGGTTGTGTGAGAGTATTTGAGTCTATGATACTGAATTCACATGTGAGGACAATATCAAAATGACCAAAGGCATAAATATGACTGCGTCTTCGACCGAAACCAGATATCACAGAATGGTGCTCACACTACTGCTTGGCATTTGTTTCTTAGAAGCCGTCTTCGGGATGACCGCAGAGGAAGTGCAACTCATACTGCAAGTACATAATGAGCATCGAGCATACCGAAACCTGTGTGACAAAAAGGACATAGTACCAGCGGAGGAAATACTACAGCCTCTTGTAAGTTTGAGATGATGTGGAAGCCTCGTGCTTTGCACTATAATCTGAATGCGTTTCTTCACATTATTCATGAATACACAATTAATGCTTTTCTTTGGTTTCTATGCTTGTATCAGGAGTGGGACGATGAACTGGCTGCCGCTGCTCAACGTTGGTCTAAAAAATGCAATCCATTTGAAGAAGAACCGATTGGAAATGTTGGTAAATGGAATTCAGTAGGTCGGAATTCCGTTATTCAATCCGAGTTGGCAGAGTAGGTTTCCCAAATGTTGGATTGTTGTGATTGTGCATGTTGTAGAGCTGTTGCATATTGGATGGAAGAATCGAACATTTATAAACACAATACAGACTTCTGTAGTTCAACGTTTGGGTGCAATAGTTACAAGCAGGTATGTGTATACACAAATTATGTGACTGAAGAAACTGCCAAATATCTACATTAATCACTGGACGAGCTTTCCTAAATTCGTTTCTCTAAAATAAATCTAGATAGTTCAAGCAGAAACGGCGTACGTGGGATGCGGTTTTACTAGATGCAGACAATATGAATATCCATCAAGCATGTTGATCGCCTGTTACTATTCACCCAAGTAAGTTTTCAGAATTTTCATCCGTCAATGCACATTGTTTTCCATTTCGTACATTTACATAATCACGATTTCATGATTTGTTTTGTTTTGAACGTGAGTGGTTTAAAAGCGTTCCGATGATGTGCAATTCTCTTCATGCTTGCATTCAATTTGTCTCCTGAGTCTGTCAAGCATTTCAAATGTGGATATTCGACTCCCTTCTTACATTTTGCCCATAGATCTGTCTGGTATAAAGATACATTCGACTAAGTAAAACGTGTGTGCAAATGAACGACGGATAGTCATAACCTCTGTTTGTTTTGGTTGTTTCTATTTTAGAGTGAAGAGTGGTCCACCATACACTGACGCAACGAACAGAAGATGCAAGTATCTGAATGCGAATCTGAATAAAATAAAAGGCAAAGGGAAGTAGGAGTTAAAGGAAGAGAGGTGAAAAATTAAATCAGTTGTTTCGTTATATTTAATGACAATTTAATCAGTACTAATAATTTTAAATAAATAATGATGCTGCATAATGGTACACTCTTTCCTTACCAATTGTACAGAAAAACATTTCTTTTTTCAATAATCTATGTAAAAGCGATCGATAGTGAATAAGATCTTTGATTGACAGTTAAGTACTCGTCTCCCTGTTACTGTAAACAAACAAGTTTGTGTAGAATATTGATTGTTGTAATCTGAACATCGCTTACACAGTCTTGAAACATAGTAGACACTGGAATCACGATTGCGGATATGAATGAGTCTTAATAATAATAATAATAATTATAATTATAATAATAATAATAATTATAATAATAATAATAATACACATTCTGAAAATAATATTTACAGAATTAACACCAGTTTACAGGCATGATCAGATTGTTATAAAAATCAACATTTAATGTAGAGAGCAAACATGAAATATAAGAAAGTTTTATGTTTGCTGGTTTAGTAATTGATAAATAGTTTATATATTGCAGGCTAATGCAACACCAGGGAACTTGTCATTTATTCTTAAGTGGATAGCCTGATGTTCTGTAAGGTTATTTCTAGTGCCAAAGCGAGTTATTGATAATTATCTACAACTAGAGAAAGTAAGATTAAAGCAAAGAGAACGGAACAACAAAACAATGATAGCAAGTAAGAGGTTAAACACCAAAAGTTCCGACAATCTCACTTGTGGAGTAAGATACACTTGCAGGCGCTAGAGCATATAATACATTTTCAGAGGAGCAAAAGGCATTAATTGAGCGGACAAACAATGGGAGAGAGTTTAACATACGGATAGTTTGAGGTAAATAATTCCAGAGCCTAGAAAACTTACAGGCAAAGTAATTCATATAGAGAGAAGATTTAGAATATGTTTGTTTCGCTAAGGACAAGGAGTTACGAATGTCGTAATGTGAGGCTTTAGCGTATTGAATCGCCTGGTTGGATGTGAAGGAGAGTTTGTTAAGTATTTTGAAAAAGAAGATAATGTTAAGTTTGAGTCTCCTCTTCCATAAAGAGTCAAGCCCTAGTTTACTACACCTCGAATTATATGTCAAGACACTATCAGTTCCAAGAGTACGAAGTGTAAATCGTCTCTAAACTGATTCCAGTCTTAAGTTTTCGAGTTATGTAACCTATAAGGCGTTGAGACTTGGACGTTTGTTTCATTATCTGTTCAGTTAACGACAAGTCGTCGGAGTACCTAAGTCTTATATCTACTACTGAGTGTATCCTAAATAACATTCCACCATTTATGGTAAGATCGAGGTTGAGTGATGTATCACCGAAGCATAACCATCCACATTTAGCTGTATTGAGCTCCAGTTATCATTTTGAGCACCAATGTGCTACCTTGTTAAGCTCCGTGCTGATACAATTTTGAATATTGTTCAGCTCATTTGGAGAAAATGAATACACTACCTTAAGATCGTCTGCAAACATAAGGGACTTACCCACACTAAAACACTCACAAATATCATTAATGAAAACTAAAAAGAGCAAAGGACCTAAGACACTACCCTGAATTACCCCACTTCTAACAGGGACGGCATTCGACAATGAAGAGTTCATTTTAACTATTTGATGTCGATTGCTGAGGAAGGAATCAAACCAGGCTAGTAACGGGTTTTGGACCTCATAAGATGCGAGTTTACCTATGAGAAGTTGGTGGTTGACCATTTCGAAGGCCTTAGAAATGTCCAGGTATAGCACTAATACTAGATATCCTTGGCTACGAAGAGAATAGACTAAATTAAAGAAGTCAAAATGACATGTCATACAAGATTGATTTTTAAGAAATCCATGTTGCGAATCATCAATAAATTGTTCAGTCAATAAATAGTTGGATAGTTCGTCACTAATAATTTTTTAAATAATCCTAGAGATAACTGGAGTAATATTTATTGGCCGATAGTTGTTCATGTCAGTCTTATCTCCGGATTTGTAACGTGGTATGATTTACGCGGTTTTCCAACGGTCAGGATAAGAGCCTGATTTCATAGAGAGAGTAAACAGCTTAAGGAGAAGAAGTGGATTATCTGGACCACCATATTTGTAGAGAAATGATGAAATCCCGTCTGTTCCGTGACCTTTCGAAACCTTAAGCTTATTTATAACCTTATTTATAACTTCCACTATTATCTGGTGCAACAGGAGTTGCAGAGCATGGGGTATAGGTAAGAGCAGAGTTGTTAATATCTGAAGAAATAGAACTTTTTCGAGCTCGTTTTTGTGTCAGTCGAACCATTTTTCTTCAAGGGTTAACTGTATGTTAATATTGATTTATAAACTAGCATATAACGATTTATAAGCACTTTGTAATAAATACCGTGTGATCGTAACGCAAAATTCAAACGTACCGGAAAGGTATAAACATTTATGAAATAATTGTGGTTCATGTATTCATCGATCCACAAAATCAATGCAATGCAAACAAAAATCAAAACGTGAACATAAATAAACGTAAAGAGTAGACACAGTTCACTATCGCCCCACGGAGCAATATAGACAGTAAGGAGAGAATGAGACTTTTGAGAGACTGGTGCATGGATGTATTTTTGATAACATGGTTACAGGTAAGAGCATTTGCAATCAGCACAGCACTCACTAATACAAAGGTTGATTGGACATTTATTTTTGATGGTCTGTGATTCGAGATTGAGTAACAGGCTCAGGTGAGTAACAATGTACAAACGTTTATCAGATTATGGTTTGTACATATCGATAATTATTCAATACGAAATTAAAAATCGATACCTTTTAGTTGTCGAATTCTAACATTTACTTTGGAAATGTCTGCATACTGAACTACCTTACCCTGATAGTTTACTTGTGTGTTAATAGATATTTAATGATGACTGTCCATACAAATCATACATTCATTGATACGAATCAAATGATTAGTGAGTATTTTATATAATGAGAAAGATACAATACAAGTCCACTGCTATATATTTAACCATTGATTCGAAAATCAATCTTCCATGTAAAATGCAATTTTAGAAAATTAACTGAATGATGTCATGCAGTGATAGGTGCCTGGTGTGTCTTATTGTTATTTCCTGGAATGATGATAGTGACACCCAAGTACACTGAGAACCTTTAAACTGATTTTCATTAATTTTCAATGTAAGGGATTGCATGCACAGTAATCAATGTGGTTATAGGATAGGTTGAGTGAAACAATTTCGAACTTCAATTTGACCATTCATTGTGAATGTTTGTCCAACAGATCCGGAGTTATCAAGATAGAAATTAGACGATCCAGTCATATACATAACATAATTTCGTACACATCATGACATAACGACAACAGATATGAATGACAGACCACAATAATACTGTTGTGAAACTTAATAACCGGGTTTCAGAAACGAAATCCATCGGACTGTTACTGAGTAGCTGAGTGGTTCGCCACTTACCTCAGTACCTCGAACTCAGGTCTCAATTTCGCATGTGATAATGTAATTGTGCTCCTGTAGTTTGTCGAATGAACGTTTTTCTATTTCTGATATTTTGATAACTTTCATTGCTTATATATCGACTAACAGTGTAATATAAACTGTAGTATAATGAACTCATTCGTCAACTAATATTAAGAAAGGATAAGACCGATTCATTTACTTATCAAATTTCCAATTAAATAATACCTCAAAAAATAGACACATTTTATTTATTATCATCCCTCAATAAGCAAAAACAGGTGAACGTTGAGTTGTCGAAATCCACTAAACCATTGAGAATGATATTTCGAGTGATTTGATGAAAATCATAAATTATTTAGTCCACCACATGGAAAATATTCAAGGTGTTAATAATAAGGCGAGAAGTTAGTTTGTTATCATGAAAGTAATCGCGAAAAAGCATTGAAATGGTAACGAGAAATAATGATGACCATCACTTAATCTGTTTTACAACATTTCGTCGAAACCTAATGGTAAAGGTGCAAGAAAAAAGGCGATTATGAAAAGATCGGGAAAAAAGGGTCGAGAATGAAAAGACCGCATATTAACATGGATAAGTATGGAAAAGTGAAACAAATGTGTTAAGGATTTCGATTTTAGTTGTTTACTGTCTTTTGCAAGTACAAATAATCCAGAACGCAGTTTTTGAAACGTTTAGTGAAGAGTCTACTTTCATTGAAAACTGTAATTATTTCAAATTCGGTAGTATTTGTTTTGTTCGAATTATCCCACTCATATTATCTGATACTTCTATTCGGTAAGGCAAAGTTAAGAATTTAGTTAGTCTGCTTGATAATTAACTTCAGCTTCAACAGTAGTGAGGTCTAAACAATGAGTCTTTTCACTCAGTGTTGAATGCAATTCTCATTGGATATCCGCCACCTGGTAGTTTAAAAAAAATGATTAGGTTAAACATTTTATGATAATTTCCATAAGTATATACAGCAAAATATGGATCTTCCTCCACTAGATTTTATTTTGAAAGTGATTCATTATTAATTTTAATCATGATTACTTACGTGTGAAAACCTGTTACGTTAACCACATGGTTAACACAGAATATGATATACAACAAACTGCACTTGGACGTATAGAATACCAACAATCGCAAAATAAAAGAAGAAGCAGAAAAGTGATTGCTTGATAAAAGTCAAAAATGTATAAAAAATCTTGAGAATTTCAAGATAATACTGTTTGCTATCAAAAAAATTTGGCCAATCTGCAAGGATGACAGTTAGATTACCGTCTCTCTCTTCTTTACCAGTATTAACAATCGCCTTTAATGTTTATATTATTTGATGTGCTTTCAATCAGCTAGTAAACATTTAATCAACGTTCAAATTATGTTTGAGATCATTAGAAAGTTTTGCTCGCTCAATTCACGGGACTCATGTTCATTCTTACGTAATTACCATTTCATCCATCTATCTCATCCACTTTATATTATTTTATGTGTCTATGTGTGTCTATGTACACTTACACAGACCCATCTCAGTAGTATGTATTCTTTGTTACAGTATTAAGCTAAAATACATTTCGAATGTATTAAAACTTATAACTATAATCCTGTCTCATACTTTATTACATACGGTTTTAGCGTATTAACACATACCGATTATTCAACAAATTTCGTACTCTATTACTATGATCTACGTCAATCAGTAACTCCGCCTGTAGCTCCTCTGGGTGTTACTGCCGGTCCCAAGCCCGGGTAAAGGAGGAGGGTTGGGTATGGGGTTAGCGACCCCATCCCGTAGAAAATCAACTCGCTAAATAAACTCTAACCAGAAAAAATCATTCAAACCATTCAAACTCTGCCCTGGCAGTAGAAAGAATAATTATGACGTCTCATGATGAAAGCCGAGTTCCTTCGGAAGTCATGAGGCCGATGCACCTTCTTACAACCAGAGCGACAATTTTTATAGGTACATGGAATGTCCGGACAATGTCGGAGACCGGAAGAGTTTTCCAAATTGCTGCAGAAATGAGAAAATACAACCTGGAGGTTCTTGGAATCAGCGAAACACATTGAACGTGGGTTGAATAACAACGACTGTGTTCAGGAGAACTTCTGTTACACTCCGGTCATGTAGAAGAAAACGCCCCACATACACAAGGAGTTGCATTGATGCTGTCCAGAAAAGCACATAATGCGCTTATGGATGGGAAACTCATGGACCAAGGATCATCAAAGCCTCCTTCAAAACAAAGAGAGAGGGCATTACAATGAACGTCATCCAATGCCATGCGCCTACCAACGACTACGATGAAGACGCTAAAGACCAATTCTACGACAGGTTGCAGTCAATGTTCGAGAAGTGCCCAACCAAGGACCTCATCATTCTGATGGGAGATTTCAATGCCAAGGTTGGAATGGACAACACTGGATACGAAGACGTCATGGGACGACATGGACTGTGAGAAAGGAACGAAAATGGTGAGAGATTTGCAAACCTATGTGCCTTCAATAAACTGGTCATAGGTGGCACCATATTCCCACACAAAAACATACACAAAGCCGCTTGGATTTCACCGGATCACACTACACAGTATCAAATCGACCATATCAGCATCAACAAAACGTTCAGGAGGACGACGGAAGATGTGAGAACCAGGAGAGAAGCTGGTATGACATCCGATCATCATTTGCTCATCGCCAAGATGAAACTAAAACTCAATAAGCACTGGACAGCAGCGTGGACAACATCACACAAGTTTAACAAGGCCTTTCTTCGAGATGCTGACAAAATCAACAAATTCAACATAGGCCTCTGCAACAGGTTCGAAGCCTTTCATGATCTACTCAATGGAGAGGGAACTACCATGGAGAGCAACTGGAAAGGTATCAAGGAGGCAACCGCTTCAACATGTCAAGAGGTCCAAGTGGGCCAAAAGAAGCACCATCACAAGGAATGGATCACTGTTGGTACACTGGATAAAATTGAAGAAAGAAGGAACAAGAAGTCAGCAATCAATATCAGCCGAACCAGAGCGGAAAAAGCCAAGGCACAAGCCGAATACACAGAGGCAAACAAGCAAGTGAAGAGGAGCATCAGAACCGACAAACGTAAATATGTGGAAGATTTAGCGATGACAGCGGAAAAGGCTGCAAGAGAGGGAAACATGAGACAACTGTATGATACAACAAAGAAACTTGCTGGAAATTACCGTAAGCCAGAAAAACCAGTGAAATGCAAGGAAGGCAAAGTAATCACCGACATTGAAGAACAACGAAACAGGTGGATAGAACACTTCAAGGAACGCATGAATCGACCAACTCCACTGAACCCACACAACATCGGAGCAGCACCCACAGACCTCCCAATCGATGTTGGCCCACCAACAATTGAAGAGATCAGCATGGCCATTAGACAAATCAAGAGCGGCAAAGCAGCGGGACCAGACAACATCCCGGCAGAGGCACTGAAAGCAAATGTAGCAGCAACTGCCAAGATACTCCACATTCTCTTCAGTAAGATTTGGGACGAAGAACAAGTACCAACAGACTGTAAAAGAGGACTTCTGATCAAAATACCAAAGAAAGGCGATCTGAGCAAGTGCGACAACTACAGGGGCATCACTCTCCTCTCAATACCAGGAAAAGTCTTCAACAGGGTATTGTTATACAGGATGATGGATTCCGGCAAAGCAGCGGGACCAGACAACATCCCGGCAGAGGCACTGAAAGCAAATGTAGCAGCAACTGCCAAGATACTCCACATCCTCTTCAGTAAGATTTGGGTAAGAACAAATTGTTTTTGAACACGTAAATGGGGTTTCGGTGAAGTTAGTACACGTCCTTGAAGGCTTTTGTACTACACTACAAATGCTCACTTGTTATCAACCTTATGACCAGTCTTAATGAAATGTTTCGCAATGGAGGATGATGTCTCTCTATCCTGTGGTCTTATTTCACCATTGCAATTCATATGTTTCTGTAGTCATTAATTGTTGATCTGGATTGCTCCTTTCTATGAATGTGTTTCCGCACATACATGTTAATTTATAGACACAATGGGATGTGAAACATCGCTTATATGCTGTTTGAGTTTTTGGTGAAACATAGACATTGTTTTTTAAGTAATGACAAGTAGGACAGCATAAAATGTCATGTTGATGGCTAATACTATTCTATATTTTTTGTTTCACTTCCTAAGAATTTTATGGATTAAAATTTATACAATAATAATATAAGTTGATTGCTTGTGTACATTCTAGTCGAATGAAGAATATGAACCATGATCTTAAATGGAATGATGGAATGAAATCTCTCTCTCTTTTCTTCCATTTCTCGACAATCTACCTGAAAAATATCTATTCAGTAATTGAATTTGCGTCTCGAAGATTATTACTACATAATGTATTCACGATACCGTTGAATTTCAGCAAATGATGATAATCAGAGACAAAAGAGAAAGCAGGAGAATTTCAAAATAGTTCACGCACATATTGGATAATAATATTCGACCTCTTAAAACTCAAAATAAATTGATACATAATTACAATTTGTGTTGATTTTATTTGTGAATATTTTTCATATTTCTACATAAACAATTCGCGATCGAAGATAAGCGGGAATATCACGGATCATACCACTTACGTAGATTTCTGTGAAAATCATTACTTACTTCTGTTACCTCTCGAGGAGAAGCATAAGCTACCCACCAGCAATCTCAGTACAACACTATTCCAAGCAAAACATCACAGTTCTTTCCAGCTGCTATTCATCACAGTCATATCTGCTTCCGATTATCGGTGCATTGTTCAGTTTGGCCCCCCGCATTTATGTTTCCCTTCAGGATTACAAGTTGACATTTGCCACTAAATGCAGTTACATGATTTCCGTTATATACGTCCTATCCAGTAACACTGTCTTTAACTAATTTCCACATAAGATGGAAGCTTATTTTTTATCTCAGACATAATAGACTGTTATTGATTGCGTCCGGATATTGAGTATCATGCACACGAAATTGTTTTTAAAGACTTCTATTTCAAAATGATTGTGGTAGTTCTCCATGTTTCAGCTACATACAATAGGGATGTCTTGACGTTCGTATTGAAGTATGTGACTTTGATTTTGGTCGACAGTTGTTTTGAGTTCCATATGTTCTTCAATTGTAGGAATGCTGCCCTTGCTTTGCCAATCCTCGCCTTTGAGTGAAAATCATAGTAAATTAATATTACATTATTCTCAAATAAACTGTAAATTTCACAAATATTTTGTTCAATCAAAAGAATAAACGGGTTCTAATCAATCTGCATAACTATCTCGCCTTAAATGTTTTAACAGTTAATATTGAATTTGTTCTTGTTCAAACCTCCGTTGTATCATTTTATTTGATTTAGTTCATTCCTAATGTCACATTCTATTGTTTCAATTGACTTGAATTTCAGATCATGAATGTCATGAGTCCTTGTAACCTTGACTCTTTTGACACATTATCTGATTCACTCAAAACGTTCTAATTATTATTACAATTCTCTGACTGAAAGCGGCTGAAATTTCTCCTCATTTATTGCATTAAATTTACATGATTTGTTGGATCATGGCCATTGTTAATGAACATCATAAACAACATTGTCCAACCTCTTACTCAAAACATCTTTGACGTTCCCATATGAAACACTTTGAACGTATTTATGCTATAACTAATGTGAAAATTCATTACTGCAACACTTTACATTCCAAACACAACTTATTTCCGTGAATGGTTATTGTGATCAGAAGTTAACACAGTCATTGTGGATTTGCAACTGTGAAGCCTAATGATTAGTTAGATCATTGAAAGATTGTTGCGTGTAGAGCCAAACCAGTCAATTTGTTATCTATACTCGGTGATTAGTGAAAAAGGTAAACAAGGACTAACTTGTCGTAGGGAATGGTATTATCTGATTCCATTCGACAAATCCAGATAGATCAACTCGAAATGACAAATCTCGAAATAACATCGTAGAACACAAGAGATTTTGATATTATGCTCGGTACTGAATATAGTTCATATTATTTAGTCTCTTTCACTTATAATATACTGATATTACACATATTAGCTGTGAGTTTGAAAAATGTGGAAGCCTCAAGTCACCAAATGAAATTCCAGTTGTTTGCAACTATGGATCGAAGTATATGATTAGAGGAGGATTTATCCATTTTTATTTAGTAGCGGCCAGTATTCAGGGTAACCTGAACGATAGCGAGAATGGTACAGGTCAATTTGTTTTCACTAACACAACAATTTCTTTCAAAGCCAATAAGTTTTCTGCCAAACGATGCCTCTAAATGAATCATTTTACACTGGCAGTACGAAATAAGATATGATAATTTTTCTGTTACGACATGTCCCTGTTAAATATCACCTGACAAAATCGCTAATCAGAATATAGACATCTGTGACCTTGTCCTCATGCTAAACCAATCATTTGTTAACCAGCACGAACAGCCTTGAGTCATTACTGAGTGCTTATTAATTCTCTGTGTACAAGCTCTTAGCCCAATGCATCCCGTTTAGTTCAGAACAAAAATATCAGCCTCTACTGCATGTAGAGTATTTTTCAGACATACGTGGTTTATATACAAGCAGGTCGGACTGCAGCACACTATTAAATTAATAGTAATTATTATACAAAAGCAAGCTATATATATATAAACAGTCACTTAATATCCAATAAAATTATATGTAACAATGGTCGACAAATAATTCTTAGTGGTTATGATTCAATAATTCTTTGTTTGGATATAGCACCTGCGTTCTAATCACCTCACATAAAAATTGGTTTTCCTTCTGAACTACGTTGGATGTTAGAGGTAGTGACTCAAAATAATATCCATTTCATACTAAAAAACTTTAGCATCTATATGTCAAGGCTAAATACATGTAGCAAAACAGACAGTACTGTTATATCAGCGTCGCTTATTCTTATACTCAAAGGAATGAGAAACAACTGAAATTCTCATGACAAAAAGTACGAACACCAAGACTGGTACTAATGAAGAATTGTGAACTTCAATTCAAAATCAAAACAGTCATCAATACAACGGAATCATTGATTCATTCAAATACTACATCCTTCACAGCCGAAATTGGAGTGTAAATGTCTGTAATCGATTGTACGTCATCTTCTTAAGCCCACCTTACATCTGTCCGACAGTGTATTGGATGCAGACTCCGTATTATCTAGAATGTCTTCGTTAGTATTAGAATGAACAGCCGAAATCGGAACAGACTTACCTGATTCATGAAATTGTATACTATTATCAATTCAGTTGTGTAGTGAAATCACTGATATTTAGAATTTGCATCATAGACTGACCAACACTATCGTCGCCCACGAAATAATGTTCTGTCCTTACGTCGCAATGTTATAGCCATTTTGACTTTCCCGTTTTGCATTATCTTCTCAAATCTCAATTACTGTATGTGAGTATTTAAGGATACACGCTGATATACATTTTGAGGCATTCCATCATGTGAATTTGACTTGAATAAAAATTATGATACATATTGTTTTTGTTTTTCCTATTAGAATACACAGATAGATATGCATTGAAATGTGTAATTAACACATGTGCCTTATCTGGGCTTGATTTACCTGCAAAACAATCGAGTGGAAAACATTCATCTACCTCATGCTGATTGGGATAACCTTGTACTTCATTTGGATTCTCTGCCTGTGCAAACTCCATATCTGGGCAAACTGGTTCTCTGACTGCTTTGGGAAAACTTTCTATTCTCTTTGATTCGTCATACCACTGACTAAGGATTCTACTCAACAAACATTGTTTTTGATAATATTTAACATCTGATACAATAATATCAGAAATATGACCAGAATTCGACTCATTCGTAGCATAGTTGTCACATTCATTAGGAATAACATTGGAGATAAATTCATTGTGAGGATCAATGACACTTGATATGATATCAGAATTCGTTACTTCTGAAATACTTCTCTCAAAATTTTTAAGAGTTTCATTAGAGAATAATGGATCATTAAGAAAATCGGCATCTACGGAAACTGAATCTGGTTTTGGTCATGATTTGACTCACTCAACGTATTATTCTCAGACTTGTAAGAAATTTAATCAGAAATATGCAAATTATTACGTCAACCATATCTGGTACAGTAACATGAGAAATTTGATAAGGAGTTAGTTGATAATAAATTTTTGTCTCACAATGATTCTGGGTTTTATTCAACTCTGGACTGTTATTTGACGTTATACCGCTTCTAGAAGTCGTGAATAAGGACAAGTCATCATTAGTAACATCCACTCTAGCATCAGTTTAAGCGAAATGAACCATGGTATTACAAACTGACTGAATGTGTCCAGTTTAACCACATTTAAAGCATTTAAAATTACGAAATACACATGAATTATATGGGTGAAACTTGCCATAGAGCAAGCATTCACCGAACTTGTGCTCATCTTCGTGAACTGCGACGACTTAGTAAAGTAGTGGGATTCCCGATGTTCTGGCAAGTTATTTTATCGAATTTTTCTTCTTAACAGCCTTCCAAATTTGTATGCTTCACATGATCTGACAGTAATTTCTTGAGGGTTACACAAGGGAGTGAAATCGGTTTGTCTGGACGTGCCAAAGTCTTTATAAATTTGTATGCTTCTTTTTTCCATGAATGTAAAGAAATGGGCCACAATCTTAAAATTCTAATAATTCTCCTTGATCATAACCCAGATTTGAACCTCTCCATGTAATCCTCAAAAGCTATAAAATCTGAATGTATATCCAACTGTTCAAAGACAGGCTTCATCTCGACGCCAATGTGATAATTTGAAGTATTTGAATTATTGTATGAACTAAGAATCTCAGCAATAACGCAATTTAATCAAGAAGTATATGATCAGCACGAACGCATTAACTGTATTTGGAATTCAAAATAAAAACAGTCATCAATACAAGGGAATCATTTGATTCATTCAAACACCACACGAACCCATCCGGTAGAAAACCAACTCCCTGAAAAACGCTAACCAGAAAAAATAATTAAAGCCATTTAAACCCTGCCCTCCCAGTTGAAGGAAGAATTATGGTGTCTCATGATGAGGGCCGAGATTTTTGGAAGTCGATGCATTTTCTAACAACCAGAACAACACTCCTTATAGGTACATGGAAAGTTCGAACAATATGGGGGACCAGGAAGACCAGTCAATTAGCAATTTTAAATGAAGAGATACAAAATGGCAGTACTTGGAATCAGCGAAACCTATTGGACACAAGCTGAACAACAAAGGCTATGTACGGGTGAGATGCTGCTGTACTCTGGTCACTAAGAGTGAAATGCACCACACAGTCAGGCAGTTGATCTGATGAATTGGAAATTAGGAAATCATCAAACTGGACGTGTACTAAGTTCGCTGAAAATCTCATTTATGTGTTCAAAAAAGCAATTTATTCTTAACTTTAACCTACCCTGGCGGTACTGATTTATTATCCAGAGTGGTTTGTTTTTGTGTGCTTTATTAATCATTGTTACGACATACCTTTAGCCTGTACAGCTGATCTTTCAATCTTCAGTTGAAAATATCTTCACAGGTATACTACGTGTGATCAGATTGTTCGGAATATATTGCATATATATATATATATATATATATATATATATATATATATATATATATATATATATATATATATATATATATAAATCACATAATCCTGATCACCTTCTTCTCATTTCTCTATCGAAATTTATAAAAAGGGACTAATTATTATAAATACTATTTGTGTACACTACACATGATAAATCTAATTCAATTAGAGATTGAATTTGTTAAACATTACTAATCATATTACATATAAAGTAACAAACATAAAATACCAACTCAAAACAGATCTATGTAAACAAGTTATATAAACAGAAGTGGTAAGATTAATTTCAGGATTGTACTGATTGACGTAGATCATAGAAATAGAGTACGAAATTTGTTGCATAATCGGTATGTGGTAATATGCTAAAACCGTATGTAATAAAGTATGAGACAAGATTATAGTTATAAGTTTTAATACATTCGAAATATATTTTAGCTTAATACTGTAACAAAGAATACATATTACCGAATTGGATCTGTATATGTACACATAGACACATACGCGTCCAAGGTCAAGAGAAGTTACACATAGTATATATAAAGTGGATGAGATAGATGGATGAAATGGTAATTACGTAGAAATGAACATGAGTCCCGTGAATTGAGCGAGTGAAACTTTCTAGTGAATTTGAATGTTGATTAAATGATAACTAGCTGAGTAAAATCAAATCAAATAATATAAATAATGAACGCCACTGTTAGTTATGGTAAAGGAGAGAGATTATTATGTGTGTACATACCTTGTGGAACAGATCGTCACATTTTAAGTTGAGAAGGCCATTTGAGTTCTTATTCCATCACTCATTATCTTATTGAGATATAAACACAAGCCTTATCTATAAATAAGTCACTTTCTGTTCGTTATTTATTCTCGGTTGAATTATTTCAATAATTGAATGCTATCTTAAGCCAAAACATATATCCTTATTTACTAGTGTTTACTGTACCTACTAATTTTTGTGTGTCCAGCCTGACTGTTTTTATTTTCTAACATTTCTCCTTCTAGTCTAACCCTGTAGCCAATATTCCGAAGACGATGAATAAATGCTTGAGTAGGATAGTGAACATTTTGAGAGTGAGATGAGAAGAATATTTTGAAAAATGGACGGATAATTTGAGAATTTAGTTGGGACAGATTCCGAGAAGCATGACGCACTGTTCGTGGGCTCTGAAGGAACCGAAGCGTTTCCACCCACTCAAGACTGATGGGGATTTCTAGAATATGAACGCGGTATGCTACGATTGGACGGTAATAATATATATATATATATTCTGAAAATAATGATTACAGAATTCACACCAGTTTACAGGTATGATCAATTTGATATAAATAGCAACATTAAATGTAGTCGACAAATATGAGATTTAAGACTGTCTTATGTTTTCTGGTTCAGTAATTGTTAAGTATTTTATTTATTACATGTATCATTGCAATCCAATGCATCAGAAAGGAACTTTTAATTTTTTCTCAAGTGGATAGCCTGATGATTTATGAACGTATTTCCTTAAGGTTAATTCTAGTGCCAGAACGACTTATTGATAAATATCCTCAACTAAAGAAAGTAAGAATTAAGCAAAGAGCACCGAACAACAAAACAATGGTCTAGCTTCAATTGATTCACGCTTTCAACTATAGTAAATACTAAATCTCCACAAAACCCCTTCTATAATTAAAACAATGATTGTCAATATATGTCTGTCGGGGTTACCACTGTTCATGTTAGATACTATTCAAAACGAGTGAAGTTCGATGTAAGAGAACAATTGGTTATCATTCGTCATCAAATCTATTAGTGAAACATTCATATCGACTGGTCGAATTGAAGTTCGAAATTCTTCCACTCAACTCAACTTACAACCACATAGATTGTTGTGCACGCAATCCCTTACAATGTAGAAATAATGAAAATAAGTTTAAAGTTTCTCAGTAGGATTGGGTATCACTATCATCATTCTAGGAAAACACGATAAGACAAAACAGCATCTATCACAGTATAATATCATCCGCTTTATTTTCCTAAATTGCATTTTACATGGAAGATTGATTTTCGAATAACTGGTTAAATAAACAGCTGTTGATTTGTATCGTATTTCTTCTTCAACGCCATAAACTCCATAGAAGTTGATCCTTATACCTGACATCTTACGTCATTTTGTGAAGCGTGAGAGATTGAGATTAATACGTGTAATAGGCCTTTCCATGGTGAGTAGCTCGTAGGACACCAGGATTTACTACGAGTTTGAGAGTTTTATATCGCAGTATTTGACCAGTGAAAAAGATCTCCAGTTTCGCCTTATCTATGGCGTTACATAATATGAATTATTCATGAATCTAATTAAAGAGTAGAATTTTGGAAATTAACGACTGCACATAAATAAATGTTTCGATTGAGAGAATGTCTGATGTGATTGATTCAAAGCAATACATTTGATTATATCCGTATATGTATTATCCTCATTGTAATGTTATGATGAAATACACTATGATCGGTCGGAAACAGTAGTCAGACACGTGTGCATGACATAGTATCGTTATCCTAATCCAGAGAGGTTTATTCCTATTGCAGAGTTTGGGAAGAAGTATATGACATGTTTCGCACACACTTAAAAAAATAAATACACTCAATAAATTCCGGTAATATTGTAGTGGACGACAACTTGTTGGAGAAAACCAAGCTCAAAGTATACACTGACAATAAACCATCTTAACACTTCTTCATCCAAATCTGAGGTAAAAATTTGTCATCAACCTGCAAATATTCATTGTATCACTGCGAGGAACTGATGAAAACACATTTTATTGAACCATAGTGCGAAGTGCTAACGATTATTTTCAGAATGTGTATTATTATTATTATTATAATTATTATTATTATTATAATTATAATTATAATTATTATTATTATTATTTAGTGTTTACCTGAGTTGGCATCGTCATTCTAGTGTCTACAATGTTTCAAGACTGTGTAAGCGATGGTTTATTTCCAACAATTAATATTCTACACAAACTTGTTTGTTTACAGTAACAGGGAGACGAGTACTTAACTGTCAATCAAAGATCTTATTCACTATCGATCGCTTTTACATAGATTATTGAAAAAAGAAATGTTTTTCTGTACAATTGGTAAGGAAAGAGTGTACCATTATGCAGCATCATTATTTATTTAAAATTATTAGTACTGATTAAATTGTCAATAAATATAACAAAACAAGCGATATAGTTCTTCATTTCTCTTTCACTAACTTTTTCTACTTCCCCCTTGCCATTCCTATGTCATTCAGATTTTGCATCTTCTGTTCGTTGCGTCAGTGTATGGTGGACCACTCTTCACTCTAAAATAGAAACAACCAAAACAAACAGAGGTTATGACTATCCGTCGTTCATTTGCACACACGTTTTACTTAGTCGAATGTATCTTTATACCAGACAGATCTATGGGCAAAATGTAAGAAGGGAGTCGAATATCCACATTTGAAATGCTTGACAGACTCAGGAGACAAATTGAATGCAAGCATGAAGAGAATTGCACATCATCGGAACGCTTTTAAACCACTCACGTTCAAAACAAAACAAATCATGAAATCGTGATTATGTAAATGTACGAAATGGAAAACAATGTGCATTGACGGATGAAAATTCTGAAAACTTACTTGGGTGAATAGTAACAGGCGATCAACATGTTTGATGGATATTCATATTGTCTGCATCTAGTAAAACCGCATCCCACGTACGCCGTTTCTGCTTGAACTATCTAGATTTATTTTAGAGAAACGAATTTAGGAAAGCTCGTCCAGTGATTAATGTAGATATTTGGCAGTTTCTTCAGTCACATAATTTGTGTATACACATACCTGCTTGTAACTATTGCACTCAAACGTTGAACTACAGGAGTCTGTATTGTGTTTATAAATGTTCGATTCTTCCATCCAATATGCAACAGCTCTACAACATGCACAATCACAACAATCCAACATTTGGGAAACCTACCCTGCCAACTCGGATTGAATAACGGAATTCCGACCAACTGAATTCCATTTACCAACATTTCCAATCGGTTCTTCTTCATATGGATTGCATTTTTTAGACCAACTTTGAGCAGCGGCAGCCAGTTCATCGTCCCACTCCTGATACAAGCATAGAAACCAAAGAAAAGCATTAATTGTGTATTCATGAATAATGTGAAGAAACGCATTCAGATTATAGTGCAAAGCACGAGGCTTCCACATCATCTCAAACTTACAAGAGGCTGTAGTATTTCCTCCGCTGGCACTATGCCCTTTTCGCCACACAGGTTTCGGTATGCTCGATGCTCATTATGTACTTGCAGTATGAGTTGCGCTTCCTCTGCGGTCATCCCGAAGACGGCTTCTAAGAAACAAATGCCAAGCAGTAGTGTGAGCACCATTCTGTGGTATCTGGTTTTTGTCCAAGACGCAGTCATATTTATACCTTTGCTCATATGGATATTGTCATCGCATGTGAACTTTGTATCACCAGACTCAAAGACTCTCACACAACCACATTACATATCAGTTGTCCTCACAGAGTTCTCACTCAGGTTACAATAGTTTTTTCAATTGTATTTGTACTTTATTATTTCGACATGCTTTGAGGTGGTGGGATTGAGTACATATCAGTTGTCCTCACAGAGTTCTCACTCAGGTTACAGAAGTAAGTGTTTTTCATTTTATTTGGACAGCCGCATTTCACAGTAAGTTCCGGAGTCAGATAAGGCTAACTACTCTTCCTCTTTCTCCCTGTCTTGTGGTGATTGACTGGATCATGAAGACCTCAACATCTGACAGGAAGTATGGAATACAATGGACAGCTCAGAATTAATTAGACGATTTTTACGTCGCAGTTGTTCTGGCCCTCCCATGTCATACTCGCCGACAAATACAGAAAAGCGAGAACCTCGAATACAACACCTTATTCACTATCGATCGCTTTTACATTGAAGACAGAAATATCTTTCTGAAAAATTGATGAGGAAAGAGTGTAACATTATGCAGTATCATTTATTAAAGATAATGTCACTGAACACATTGGACCGAGAAAGGGGGTCAGACATGAGTAAAATTAGAAAGGAGTGCCCAGAACAGAGTGGGTTGCTGAATGTTTGTCAGTGGACTATGCTCCATTGGGCGTCACAGGCATAGGTATGTAAGTAAGTAAGCAAGCACTGATTTCATTTTGAATAATTATAACAGGACAACTGACCTGATGCCGGTTCTTTATTTGACCTGTTTGCAGCATCAGTCAAATTACGCTTGACGGAGAAGATTTGGAAGATGTGAAAACCCTTACATATCTGGGCAGCATCATTGATGAACACGATGGATCAAATGCAGATGTGAGTGCGCGGATCGGCAAAGCAAGAACAGCATATTTACAAGTGAAGAACATCTTGAACTCAAAACAACTGTCAACCGACACCAAGATCACAGTTTTCGATACAAATGTCAAGACAGTTCTACTGTATGGCGCGAAGACGTGCAGAACTACGAAAGTCATCATCCAAATGATACAAGTGTTTATTAACAGTTGTATACACAAGATACTTCGGATCCGTTAGTCATACACTATCAGCAACATTCTGCTGTAGGATAGAACAAACCAGAATTCCAGCAGAGGAAGAAATCAGGAAGAAGCTCTGAAAGGAGATAGGAAACAAATTGAGGAAATCACACAACTGCGTCACAAGTCAAGCCCTCACATGGAATCCTGAAGGTCAAAGGAGAAGAGGAAGACCAAAGAATATATTACGCCGAGAAATAGAGACAGACATGATAAAAATGAACAAAACTGGATAGAACCAGAAAAGAAGACCCAGGAAAGAGTGGGTTGGAGAATGTTGGACTTTGGCCTCTGCTCCATCAGAAGTAACAGTCGTAAATAAGTAAGTAATTAATTTCCATAATTCAAAATGTTTAGTGGAAATGTGGCCATTTTGAACAGAAATTATTCAGTATTGTTGATTATGAGAGTCATGATATTTGATAAATTTTGACAAATACTACATCCTTAAAATGGTTTTACGATAACTTGTATTATTTGTCTTCATGTGAAGATTGTAAGACTGACAAAATATGGTTTAATTCGTTACTAGTACTGCTCTAATAATGAACCTAGTCGTAAAGCTGTAGTCGTAAAGATTTCTAATTGTCGTCAGATTTCGCCCTAACAGTTATGAAATGCTCATCTTATGTGTATAGTATTTCCGTGAACGACCAGTTACTAGTCAGTGAAGGTCTTTCGTTTCACGCCTGTATGTTAATGATGGATAAAGACATTTGTCGACAATGTTCGTAGCAATGTAAATGCTGAATTACCCTCTCATAATTGTCACGTATCATATCAGTTTTGCACTTGTTCAAATAATGACCTCATTTAATGTCCTTCACTGAACCATAGTAAAGGAGAATCGAAATAAAAGTGTTAGACTAAACATGAGAAAGCATTGCTGAATACTCTGACATTTCTAGAGTTGACATGATACCTTGACCAACTGATTTTCATCTTTCAGCCTTGTTTCAATTGAGATTTACAGTTTTACGATTGCACTGTCTTTTCCAGTTCTTGTCATGTCCCTATAATGTATTATCTAGTTTACAATGGAAATGTAAATTCGAAGAAAAGAGTATCTTTCCGAAGGTAAAGCAATATAAAATCCACAATAATTTCGATACTCACCATATGGAAATATATTTACGTTCTAGTCAGGCTAATCACGTGTTCTTGATCTGCGTTGTGTTGCTGTCCTGTAGAGTAGAGACTAGGAGGGAATCTAGTGTAGATATTCGTCTGAAATAAATTAACGTCCCACTCGTGTAGAAAGGAAAACGGACTGTAACTACAATAATCATTGTGGTTTTGTTGTGCTTGGAAAACGTGTCAAAATATTTATACTTAACCATTACTCCGAAATGAATATGTGACCAATGATTGGTGTCCTTGGTGAGTATTTATAAATAGTCGAAAGAATGTGCCAATCAATTTTGATGCATAATGAAGTTGTTGCTGTGAATTGAAAATATCCTCTCGTCCTCACTGTTTGTTTCGTTGTGCGTTTTCATCTGTGTAATGCGTTTACTAGAATGATGCCTCGAAAGTGCGCGTCACTCTTGAAGTTCAGACCTTGAGATCGATAATAACACTTGGAAGATAGACGGTGACCCCGCCTAAATATGAAGTTGTTGGTCGTGGATATACCATCCATGGTATCTTCAAAGGACACGTGATATTAATGTGAGAATCAAGTTCACGATCACCATCAGATTACCCTTGATCTATTGAAGTAACGGAAAAGCTGCCACACAAGACAAATAATCACAAAACATAGGACGACAACAAGATATCACTGTGAAATTAGAAAGATTGCTGCTGACAAATGTACAACACTGTAAAAAATCGAAAACGATTTTTGTGGTTATACACAGTGAACATGTAGCAAATAAACACGATGGCTAAAGAGCTATTGTTAATGACATTGATTAGTAATCTTTGTTTATTAAATTGCACTTTACGTGACTGTTGCTCATTAATTTATCACAACTGGTCACAGCTAGGTCGCTGGATGATTTCAGAGGGGCACTGACCAACAAAGCACTGTTTTTAATTTTTTCAACAGTTGGTACTTTCATTGACCAGTTTTGGCACTTTGACGCTGATCAATTATTTCAAGCACATAGTTTCATTTATTATCTCAAAGTGAACAAAAACAAAGATTGGTGCAAAACAATACGAATTCATTTTGTTTCGTTAGGTTTCCGTCAGCTTCTTACAACCTATAGTAATGTTGAATCAATTTTTTTACAGATATTGGCACACTTATAAGTAGGAAGATGATTGGAGGTGAATATGTGTAACATGATGTAGCGAAGATTCCAATACAGTTATTAAGGCCATGAAAAGGTTTTGTTTCAGATAAATAAGTACAGTTTGTAAAGAAATGTCACGGAACATTGAGCTGGTGATAAGAACTCACAGAGTTAACAAACATGATTGTGCAATGAAGTAACTGAAAACAGATTAATGGTAACACAGAACTTTTCGGGTTGAAATTGTAGTATCGTTTGTCATGTTAAGCCTATATACTTTATTCTAATTACTAGCCAGTCAAATTGGCTTGATCAGTAGCTAGAATAAAGTATGTGGGCTAAACATGACAAACGATACACAAAATCAGTCAATTAAAGAAAGAAAAAAGAAAGGTGACAACTATGTAAACAAACCTCTGAAAGAATTGAAACGATGGATGATGCAATAAAAAGCATATGGTGTTACCAGAGCAGAGGAAAATTTTTACCACTTCTAATCTGACACGCAGATCTTGTTTTTTACATCTAATCACTATGGCTTTTACGATTTTCGGAAGATTGTAGGTCAGTTTTTCATTGTTCTTGTTGGAGAACTTCAGTTTATCGGCTTGACGTCCCGTATCAAGGAAATCTCGTTTCAATGTATTCACCTCATATTGAGTGTTCCATAACTTGGATAAGTTGGTACTGTTTATTTTGTGATAAACCACGTCTTGTGTGTGTAACTAATGCATAATATGTAGACAACATTATTATCGCCAGCTGTGTTGTGACAAAACCTCCGCCTGTAGCTACTCTGTGGATTACTGCCGGTCCCAAGCCCGGGTAAAGGAGGAGGGTTGGGTATGGGGTTAGCGACCCCATCCCGTAGAAAATCAACTCGCTAAATAAACTCTAACCAGAAAAAATCATTCAAACCATTCAAACTCTGCCCTGGCAGTAGAAAGAATAATTATGACGTCTCATGATGAAAGCCGAGTTCCTTCGGAAGTCATGAGGCCGATGCACCTTCTTACAACCAGAGCGACAATTTTTATAGGTACATGGAATGTCCGGACAATGTCGGAGACCGGAAGAGTTTTCCAAATTGCTGCAGAAATGAGAAAATACAACCTGGAGGTTCTTGGAATCAGCGAAACACATTGAACGTGGGTTGAATAACAACGACTGTGTTCAGGAGAACTTCTGTTACACTCCGGTCATGTAGAAGAAAACGCCCCACATACACAAGGAGTTGCATTGATGCTGTCCAGAAAAGCACATAATGCGCTTATGGATGGGAAACTCATGGACCAAGGATCATCAAAGCCTCCTTCAAAACAAAGAGAGAGGGCATTACAATGAACGTCATCCAATGCCATGCGCCTACCAACGACTACGATGAAGACGCTAAAGACCAATTCTACGACAGGTTGCAGTCAATGTTCGAGAAGTGCCCAACCAAGGACCTCATCATTCTGATGGGAGATTTCAATGCCAAGGTTGGAATGGACAACACTGGATACGAAGACGTCATGGGACGACATGGACTGTGAGAAAGGAACGAAAATGGTGAGAGATTTGCAAACCTATGTGCCTTCAATAAACTGGTCATAGGTGGCACCATATTCCCACACAAAAACATACACAAAGCCGCTTGGATTTCACCGGATCACACTACACAGTATCAAATCGACCATATCAGCATCAACAAAACGTTCAGGAGGACGACGGAGGATGTGAGAACCAGGAGAGAAGCTGGTATGACATCCGATCATCATTTGCTCATCGCCAAGATGAAACTAAAACTCAATAAGCACTGGACAGCAGCGTGGACAACATCACACAAGTTTAACAAGGCCTTTCTTCGAGATGCTGACAAAATCAACAAATTCAACATAGGCCTCTGCAACAGGTTCGAAGCCTTTCATGATCTACTCAATGGAGAGGGAACTACCATGGAGAGCAACTGGAAAGGTATCAAGGAGGCAACCGCTTCAACATGTCAAGAGGTCCAAGTGGGCCAAAAGAAGCACCATCACAAGGAATGGATCACTGTTGGTACACTGGATAAAATTGAAGAAAGAAGGAACAAGAAGTCAGCAATCAATATCAGCCGAACCAGAGCGGAAAAAGCCAAGGCACAAGCCGAATACACAGAGGCAAACAAGCAAGTGAAGAGGAGCATCAGAACCGACAAACGTAAATATGTGGAAGATTTAGCGATGACAGCGGAAAAGGCTGCAAGAGAGGGAAACATGAGACAACTGTATGATACAACAAAGAAACTTGCTGGAAATTACCGTAAGCCAGAAAAACCAGTGAAATGCAAGGAAGGCAAAGTAATCACCGACATTGAAGAACAACGAAACAGGTGGATAGAACACTTCAAGGAACGCATGAATCGACCAACTCCACTGAACCCACACAACATCGGAGCAGCACCCACAGACCTCCCAATCGATGTTGGCCCACCAACAATTGAAGAGATCAGCATGGCCATTAGACAAATCAAGAGCGGCAAAGCAGCGGGACCAGACAACATCCCGGCAGAGGCACTGAAAGCAAATGTAGCAGCAACTGCCAAGATACTCCACATTCTCTTCAGTAAGATTTGGGACGAAGAACAAGTACCAACAGACTGTAAAAGAGGACTTCTGATCAAAATACCAAAGAAAGGCGATCTGAGCAAGTGCGACAACTACAGGGGCATCACTCTCCTCTCAATACCAGGAAAAGTCTTCAACAGAGTATTGTTATACAGGATGATGGATTCCGTGCACGCCCAACTTCAAGATCAACAAGCTGGATTTCGTAAGGATGGATGGTGCACAGATCAAATCACAACTCTGCGGATCATTGTGGAACAATCAATCGAATGGAATTCATCACTCTACATCAACTTCATCGACTACGAGAAGGCATTTGATAGCGTGGACAGGACGACACTATGGATGCTTCTTCGACACTACGGCGTGCCTGAGAAAGTAGTCAATATCATACGGAACTCCTATGATGGACTAAACTGCCAAATCGTCCACGGAGGACAACTCACCGACTGGCTTGAAGTAAAGACCGGTGTTAGGCAAGGTTGCTTACTCTCACCCTTTCTCTTTCTCCTGGTGATCGACTGGATTATGAAGACGCCAACATCTGGAGGAAATCACGGGATACAGTGGACAGACAGGATGCAGCTTGACGATTTAGACTTCGCGGATGATCTGGCTCTTCTATCACAAACGCAACAACAAATGCAGGAGAAAACGACCAGTGTAGCAGCAGCCTCAGCAGCAATAGGTCTCAATATAAACAAAGAGAAATGCAAGACTCTTCGATACAACACAATATGCACCAATCAAATTACAGTTGATGGAGAAGATTTGGAAGATGTGAAAACCCTTACATATCTGGGCAGCATCATTGATGAACACGATGGATCAAATGCAGATGTGAGTGCGCGGATCGGCAAAGCAAGAACAGCATATTTACAAGTGAAGAACATCTTGAACTCAAAACAACTGTCAACCGACACCAAGATCACAGTTTTCGATACAAATGTCAAGACAGTTCTACTGTATGGCGCGAAGACGTGCAGAACTACGAAAGTCATCATCCAAAAGATACAAGTGTTTAATAACAGCTGTCTACGCAAGATGGCCAGACACTATCAGCAACAAGTTACTGTGGGAGACAACAAACCAGAATTCCAGCAGAGGAAGAAATCAGGAGGAAGCGCTGAAAGTGGATTGGGCACACTTTGAAGAAATCACCTAATTGTGTCACAAGTCAAGCCCTCACATAGAATCCTGAAGGTCAAAGGAGAAGAGGAAGACTAAAGAACATATTACGCCGAGAAATAGAGACAGACATGAGAAGAATGAACAAGAACTGGATAGAACTAGAAAAGGAGGCCCAGGACAGGGTGGGTTGGAGAATGTTGGTCGGCGGTTTATGCTCCACTGGGAGTAACGGGCGTAAGTAAGTAAGTAAGTAAGTGTTGTGACAAAAGATGGAAAGAAATGATACTGTAGAATCTAACCATCATACTCATCCTTATCCGGCATGTGCATGTGTGTGGCTATGGACAAATTGTGGCGATTTGAAAAGGCCCTAGTTCACTGTACCTACTGAGAAAGTGAGTATACAAATTTGAAACAAATTAAGATCGTGTTTCGCTTCGACTTGATGTTGCCTGCTAACAATGATTGAAAAATCTGAAGCTGACACATCAGTATCAATGGTCTCAATTGTATTCCAACTAATTGCACATCACTGTGAACGACAAATGGCTTTGTGGTAGGCTAGTGAAACACAACAGTTGTTTCCTTTATGAATTTCAACCGTAGTTTCACGAGAAAAATATACTATAAGAAGGGGTATTTTGTGGTGATTATAGTAATTTCAATAGTTGAAATCATTAGACAACTGAAGCTAGACCTCCATGGAAAACCTGGAAACCATCGAAATATATTTGTCTAACTAAATGTAGAGTAAGTCGAGATATGTCAGAAATAATATTCATTGTGTAGGAAGAGAAAGAAGTCGGTATACTGAATTCGAAATATTCATACGTATGAATTCATATTTCATGATTATAAGCGACGGTTGTTATGCATGTTTTCTGAAATTATAAACCTGTTACATTTATAAACAAATCCAGACATAATGACTTGATGAAAATTGGTGTTCGAACTGTTTCAATGAATCTGAAGACTGGTTCATATGTATCTTTGATGAACTATTTCCGTAAGTGGTTTTTGTCACTCATAAAATGTGAGAGTGATTACCAATGATTCATACAAACAAGGTTGTATCCTATATAATTGACTGTAAAGCAAAGTACAACCTTCGAAATCTCACTTGTTATTTCATTTTGTCTTATTTCTTTTTATCGAAATGTCTAAAGTCTTCCATATCATTGTTCTAAACTATTACTGCACAAAATGTTTAGTATTAATATCAAGTTGTAGTTGCAGTTCTTTTGACGCGCTTTGGTGAGGTTCAATAGAGACAAGCAATCGGTGGTCAGGAACTAATGAATTTAAAGTTCAGATCTGTTCATAATAATTATTGTGGTAAATACATAACCACCCAGTCAAAGACGTCAACCTTCACGTGCTATTTCTTCCTCTAGATAGCAATTCCATATAAATACAGAATGTATTAGTGGCGGGGCAGGGAGAAATCACATGTTCCATATATGTTATCAGTGGTATATGAGGAGGGTGCTAAAATATAGAGATAAAAA
>NC_031500.1:13025394-13039804 GCF_000237925.1 Schistosoma mansoni | reverse complement strand
TAATTATCTACAACTAGAGAAAGTAAGATTAAAGCAAAGAGAACGGAACAACAAAACAATGATAGCAAGTAAGAGGTTAAACACTAAAAGTTCCGACAATCTCATTCGTGGAGTAAGATACACTTGCAGGCGCTAGAGCATATAATACATTTTCAGAGGAGCAAAAGGCATTAATTGAGCGGACAAACAATGGGAGAGAGTTTAACATACGGATAGTTTGAGGTAAATTATTCCAGAGCCTAGAAAACTTACAGGCAAAGTAATTCATATAGAGAGAAGATTTAGAATATGTTTGTTTCGCTAAAGACAAGGAGTTACGAATGTCTTTATGTGGGGCTTTAGCATATCGAATCGCCTGGTTGGATGTGAAGGAGAGTTTGTTAGATTCTTCAGAAACTATAAGAGACAACCCGACTTTTAACCACCTTAAATTTTTAAAACCCGGTCCTGTTTCAGTAACTTGAACTCACTGGGCATGTATGAAGAATTATCATATATAAATCAAAGATTCATAGCATCCTCGTATATGCAGTTTCTGTCCAGTGACCCTCAATATTGAGACTTCAGTGGGTCATATCACAAAACCAGGGTCTGAAGACGTGAATGAAACAATTGACTCTGTACGGCTTGTGTCAACGATTAGTTCATGAAATGAACTGAGGGACGCATATGATCGAATCTCAGTATTAACATCACCTTTCAAAATCGTGGATGAAGATAAATGATCATTGGAAACATCCGAAACAATGGGATCTTAGTTACGTAGTTCGTTATTATCTGCCGCGAAACGCACAGCAATTTTACGAACTGGCTAAATTTATCCAATTTCACTGCACTTCAGGCATTTGGCATGAATTAGGCTGGTGAGATTTTCTAGAGTATAGACATTTACCGAACCTGTACTCACCTGTTTAACCTGATTTGAAAATTTTCGTTGAGTTGTTTTGCATGTTTCCGTGAAATAAAAAAATATTATCAAACAAATGAGAGCTTGAGCGACCATAGGAAGGTAGTTCATCACAACGACTAAGCAAAGTATTAGAAATTTTCACCGACTGAAGATCAAGCTCATTCAATGCCTCATAGTTAATTCGTGCTGTTTTAACTTCTTGGAATGAACTTTTGAATTTCTGAATTAATTATTTTTCTAAATCCGGAATATTTATCTCAGCAGTCAACCGATCACGAAGTTAGATTTCCGATTGGTCTCCAAAATCGCAATGCTTAGCCTCTTTCTGTAGTTCAGATATAAAGTCTTTAACTTTCGGATCACTCTGTCACATCATTTTTATGAAACTCAGATGCCTCTCCGTATTCAATGCTAACAAACTGCACGTGACTGAGTATCATTCCTTGAGATATTCACAAGACAATGAAGTTGGTTTCTTTGAGAAATGCGAATTCTCTAGCAGGTGTTGAGCTTTTTTGTCGATGAATGTGAGGATATAAGCTGTTAGTTTATCAACAATAATTTCTTTAGTGGTCATGAACTAGATTTTGAACCACTCCATGTGGTCTTAAAAGTCATCCCCAATCGAATCAATGTCCAACTGTCTGAGAACGTACTCCATTGTGGCGTCAGTACGATAAACACAATTATTCCAATCAATGTGCAAAATAAGGATGTCCGAATGTCCGGAGCAGGTAGAACTTAAAGAACATAACTGAACGTAGTAAAATTGTAATTCGTTATGAGTACACAATCAAGTACAAAAATAATCATCATTCAGTACAAATACACATCAATCATGTAGGAGATTCCATCCGAATCAGTAAATGCCGCCAGGCGTTTAGGAAATCCGAACAGGATGTTTGTCTGAAACGTGCTACCATTGTTCATAACAATATATTTAATCAACTTACAAACTTCCACTCTTGTGTTGTCTGCAGAGTCAGTGATTGGTGAAAATTTTTATTAATTTTGAAGCAGGTGGTCAAATGAATCTTTCGAATGTATCAAGAGTGCTGCGGAATAAACTTGAGATTCTTCAATCATCTATTCAAAATGTAACTTGGTCAGCCTAATATGTTGAGTCTACAAAGTAGTAAGAATAAAATATCTGACCGCCTTACTTCAAAAAGAACCAATATTTTGCATTCTAAGGGACTTCTGCGGTTGATATTTGCAGGACCAGTTAGTGCATATCAGTATCCTATGCAGTAAAATATTATCTTGTAATAATATTTATTTCACTGTCTTCACAATGGGATGTCAAATTTCATTAAAACAGATCGAGATTTTACGTTGGCGGAAATTTATTGACCGTTGTATATGTTCAGTGTGTCACAGGAAGATAAACAACGTATTTCGTTGGATCCAAATGCTAAAGACTTCAAAAGGCTTATCGAAACACTTGAGAATTCAAGCCTTTCATTCATGCGAAACAAAGAAAAATTAATTTCAACTGATCACTCCCACAAACTGATGAGTCCTGTAACCAGACAAACAATGTTGTTTCTTGCTCCATCATATTATGTATCTCCATGTGAAAAGCGGAATTATGAAACATTTCGGTTAGTCAAATATTCAGACATAAACCCCTGGTAATCCAATTAAACATCAACAGCTTACTAGCCATCCACGATCAGTCATACTTCTAACTCTCCAGCTCCTCAGGAATTGAAATAACACGTTGCTGTTTAAGGGTACTAAAAACATCATGACATGAGGTTATTGAAAGGAGCAGTTATGTTGACCGAAAACATAAAAACACTGCCAAGTGTTCCGTCTTTGAATACTGAATCACTTTTCGCCGAAGTGTATTGGCACGCGTATATATTGACACCATATAACACAATTAAAAAATGTGCAGTTGTTCCCGATAAAAATATAATTTGGTCTGTTGCAAAAACATTCATGTTGACAATACGGAATGATTTAATCAGATGCTTAGTTTTGCATAAAACTAATTGATTATGAAAGAATTTGTGAAGTCATTATCTTCACGCCCAAGATTCCTGTTTCTGTTGGCGTTGCTCTGAATATTATTCATTTCTGAATAGAAGCGTGTAAACCCTTCTCTAGTCACACACACACACTCAGAAATAGTCACAGACAATCGGAACTTCATTTGGTGACTTGAGACTTCCACATTTTTCAAACTCACAGCTAATAGGTGATGTGTCAGTATATAACAAGTGGAGGAGACTAAATAATATGAACCATATTCAGAACCGAGCATAATATTGAAGTCTTTTGTGTTCTACGATGGTATTTCGAGATTTGACATTTGTAGCTGATCTTTCTGGATATGTCGAATGAAATCAGAAAATACCATTCCGTATGACAAATAAGTTATTGTCTAACTGTTTCACTATTCACTATGCAGATAACAAATTGACTGGTTTGGCTCTACACGCAACAATCTTTCAATGATCTAACTAATTATCTGGCTTCACAGTTGCAAACCCACAGTGACTGTATTGAAATGATCACAATGAAAATTAACGTAAATAATTTATCTGTCAATTGCAAAGTGTCACAGTGATGAATTTTCATTTCCGCTATAGTATAAACACGTTCAAAGTGTTTCATTTGTGACCGTGGAAGATGTTTTGAGTAAAGGGTTGGACGATGCTGTCATATGAATTTAATACATTCAGTGAATAGAACTTTCAGCCGCATTAGGTGAGAGTATTGTGATGATGATAACAAAGTTGTCAGTGGATAAGATAATGTGTAAAAAGAGAGGTGTTTACAAGGACTGATGACAATCATGATCTGAAATTCAGGTCAAATGAAACAGGTGAATCTGAAATTGAGAATGGACAAGAGCAGACGAAGTGAAAAAAGAGAGATGTTAGATGTAAGCTGAATCGCGGTCTCTATATGTAACAACGAGTTCCTAGGCTACTGTAAACATTAGAGGTTCGATTAACCTATGATCCATACACCGATCAATTTATATTTGGTTGATACCGATATATTTACTAATATGGAGGAATAGTAATCTTAATATAAAAATATATATTCTGAAAATAATATTTACAGAATTAACACCAGTTTACAGGCATAATCAGATTGTTATAAAAATCAACATTTATTGTAGACAGCAAACATGAAATTCAAGAAAGATTTATATTCGCTGGTTTACTAATTGATAAATAGTTTATATATGGCAGGCCAACGCAACACCAGGGAACTTGTCTTTTATTCTTAAGTGGATAGCCTGATGTTCTGTAAGGTTATTTCTAGTGCCAAAGCGAGTTATTGATAATTATCTACAACTAGAGAAAGTAAGATTAAAGCAAAGAGAACGGAACAACAAAACAATGATAGCAAGTAAGAGGTTAAACACTAAAAGTTCCGACAATCTCACTTGTGGAGTAAGATACACTTGCAGGCGCTAGAGCATATAATACATTTTCAGAGGAGCAAAAGGGATTAATTGAGCGGACAAACAATGGGAGAGAGTTTAACATACGGATAGTTTGAGGTAAATTATTCCAGAGCCTAGAAAACTTACAGGCAAAGTAATTCATATAGAGAGAAGATCTAGAATATGTTTGTTTCGCTAAAGACAAGGAGTTACGAATGTCTTTATGTGGGGCTTTAGCATATCGAATCGCCTGGTTGGATGTGAAGGAGAGTTTGTTAAGTATTTTGAAAAAGAAGATAAGGTTAAGTTTGAGTCTCCTATTCCATAAAAGGTCAAGCCCTAGTTTACTACACCTCGAATTATATGTCAAGACACTATCAGTTCCAAGAGTACGAAATGTAAATCGTCTCTGTACTGATTCCAGTTTTAATTTATCCTTTATGCGCGTGCTACTAAGCAGAAACGCGCAGTATCCGAGTAGTAGTCGAACACAGACTTTTTACATTAGAATACTAGATTTCCATATTTGTAGAGAAATTATGAAATCCCCTGTGCTCTGTGACCTTTCAAAACTTTGAGGTTATTTATAACCTTACTAATTTTCAGACATGTGAAGGAGATAGATTTAATTGAGTTACCAGTCATGCATATAACTCTAGAAACAGAGCCATTTATGGATTATTTGCCATTTGCAAAATTACCACTGAAAAGGTCTGCTATAGTTTTTAGATCATATATAAAACTATTATTATACAGGATGCATGGTATATCAACATTTTGAGTTGATTTAGCACGTTTATTGTAAAGGTGGATTAGGTTTTGCACTTTTGAGCTAGTGCTTAGTGCTAATAGCTCTTCATTAATGGCTTTTACCCTATGTTTCTCTCTTATTTGGTTAAAAATTATTGTTATTTGTGTGACTGCCGTGAAGTCGTTAGATTTAAAATAACGTTTCTTTAGGCGTCTTAGTTTATTACGATATTTAGCTGGTATATATAATTCGTAATGTTTACTAATCCTGTAAGTCTTAATTGGTGCACAGGAGTCTAGACAAGAGTTAACAATCAAATAGAATATGCTGATGGCATCTGTGAGACTATTACATGAGAAGAATTCATCCCAGTCTGAGAGTTTGATCAGTGAGCGCAAGAGGTCCAAGTCTGCATGCTTATAGTCTCTATAATTGCAGGTTCTTTTAATTGGTCGTTTGTAGGAATAAAAGATGGGGAGAGCACAAGCTACTATCCTATGATCACTGCTTTCAAACTCGTTGTATACTTGTACAGATAGGGGAATGATATCTCTACTAAATATTAGATCAAGTGTATTATCACCCCTTGTTGGGGTACGAACCCACTGTGACCAGCAGTACAGGTTAAGGATTGATAAAAATTCATCATTGCTAGACTGACAACTACCGGTACTCCAGTTAATCCCAGGACAATTGAAATCGCCAGTGATTATCTTAGCACTGAAGTTTAGAGTAGATGTGTGTATAAATGCATTGATAATAAGACCATTCAAATGATCAGTACTATCAGGGGCTCTGTATATACATCCTAGGAGTAGACTATGATTCAGGGTGTTGATTGATATCCAGATCGATTCTGGTAAACTATTCAAGATACTGTCTTCAACTTTGTTAGTTGTTAAGGTATCCAAAGCAAATATAAGACAACCGCCTCCTCGCTTAGTTTCTCTGTCACGGCGATAGAGTCGATAGTTTTGGATATTTAATTCGGAATCGGCCACTGCTGGATAACACCACGTTTCAGTGATAAGTATAAAAGAAGGCTTGGCTAGAAAGGCTAAGGTTCTTAAGGCTGTAATTTTGTTCAGAAGTGGACGTGCGTTAATAAGTAACAAGCTTAAAAAGGGAGTGTGTAGTGTAAAAAAACCGAGAGCATCCTTATAGATGGTATGAGTTCTAGCTATGCCTGGACTATGGTTTAATGTGTTTTCCGGATCGCATGAGCTATAGCATGAGCGAATTGTAGTGCTAGTGGAACAAGTGATTTCTGGTGTCCGAAGAAAAATCCTTATTTTGGTAAGGTTGTACTTGTTTTGGCGAACAATTAAGACGGATGCCTGCATGTTGGGTTGCGTCGATGGTGCATAACCTAGTATTCCATCTTCTCCACTGCAAGAGTGATGATAAGAGTTACATCTTGCTGGTTTTTTATTTATAACATTTGGGGGAAACCATGGGGCACGTTGGTTCATTGCCGTCTGTCTAATAGTAGGCCTGCTTACATGATGGTTGTAGTGGCCGTCTCGTGTAACGTTTGAACGAAATGTGTCCTTGTAACCTCCCTTACGGTGAGTAGGGTTAAGCATGGTTTCAGAAATTATACTTTTGTTTGGTAAGGCCGTTCAAATATTTTCGGTATTCGGTCTAGAACCAGAAGGATTTTATCTACTTTCTTCTTAATTGGTATATTCTTTTTAGGTTTAGCAGTGTTTTTATGAGCCTTCACAATAGAATCAGTTGTTTTTGGTTGTGGGCTTTCGATATTACACTGGAAAGAATGACATGAGTGTCTACATCAGACATGTCCTGGTTATCTAGGGCCACTATGGGTATGAGAGGCAAACTAGCACACTGCATTGATATATCAGTACACTGACTAACATGAGGTAGATTAACTGTACCAGTGGGTCCAGCTGCTGGCACGATCACATTTGTTGTGACCTCAACAATGTTATTTTCGTTCATGGTACGCTTTTGCGTTAGTCTTCGATTGATGATATTGTCTGAGACTATACGAGCGTTTTTAAACTTCGTATGCGCACAGACTAGCTGTTCAGATTCTTTCAAACGTTCCGCTTATAAATGGGAATCAAATCTAAACAGGATAGTGCACGAGTATTATTGATGCTTTTTGTTAAGTCGGATACATTGGCATGGATTGTCCTGGAGATTACCTGCCTTTAGTATTGAGTTTCTTACAGTTTTAATGGCAACTTTGTCCGGTATATTATATATAATCACATTATTTCGAGAGATTAATCGCTTGGTGACTTCACTAGCTATCAAGTCAATAACGGATTCTACTTTGATCCTGTCTTCGAGTTCAGAAGTAAATATATCCTTTGACAACAGCAGTCGAAGGGGTGACAGTGTTTTTAGTTCTAGTTTAAGATCATCATGCTTTAATAAAGAGCCCGCAAGTGACCCCACTTTAGAACGCATATCACTTAATTGCTTAAAGACAGCGGCTAATTCGCTCTTATTAAGATCGATACCATCTGTTCGTGAGTTAGAACTCATTATTAAGTTAGACATAGAGTCATCCAGCAACATGTGTGGAACAAGTCCACTCCCACTATTATCTGGTGCAACAGGAGTTGCAGAGCATGGGGTATATGTAAGACCAGAGTTGTTAATATCTGAAGAAATAGGGCTCTTTCGAGCTCGTTTTTCTGTCAGTCAAACCATTTTTCTTTAATGGTTAATTGAATGTTATTATTGATTTATAAACAAGGGTTTAACGATATATAAGCACTTTGTAATAAATACCGTATGATCTTAACGCAAACTTCAAACGTACCGCATCTAAAGCATTCCTCTCTCGCCTAATGGCTAATAAAATTATATAATAGAGAGAGTGAAGATCGTCTCAGTTTGATGAAAATCACTAAACAATCTGCCGGAAGTAACAAGATGTAACCTCCTCGACATATTTCAGGTAACTGAAACCAACTACAGCGAATCTCATCTATCTATTCAGAACATCTAACCACGCTTGACATGAAAGTTCAGAAATCATTACTAATCACTATCCGGCGTGTAGTCTGTCAAGCGAACATAAAAGCGAGCGATAAGTGACAGACTTTAACTCTTGAGTAATTTCTCATCTACATCACTTCAGTGAATTTTTATAGTCAATGGTTTGTGGAACACTGACTAGGAGAAGGTTGATAACTACACACTGTTGATTCACATGTTAGATAATGATAGAAAAAGTTCTCGTTGTGCAATGAGATATCACATTTACATACGTCAGAGAAACGTCATTCATTGTTTGCGATTTCCTCGGTTTATTCAGATCATACTAAAGTTATATAAATAACATTCACCAATGTCTTCAGAAAATCAGTTCAAAAGGATTTGATTGAGTATTAGAATTATTTTATTAGAAATGCGAAATAACTGGATAACGGAAATTCAGTTGACTCGAAGGAACTTTAAACACATATTCTTGATTTGTTTATTGAACGTAAATCAAAGTTACTACTTTTCACTACGATAATCAGATTGTTAATTGTATAATACTCAATTGTTAGTAATCTAAACAGATGTCATTTGCTTCACTAACATTATTTCCAAGAATATAATATCTATGTTGGTCAAGTCACAGGGGAGCTGCACTCCGAACACACATTAACAAGTGAACATGGAGAAGGGGGAAAAGAAACACACAGTTCGTTGTCACATGGAGTTTACACACCATACACTTTCACAGTTATGCACAAACTACCACAAATGAGAGAGAGATGTTTTACATTATTTACTATCATACGTATTTTTACTGGTTATCAAGAATATACAATAATTGCAATGAATGTAATCTCTGACTTTAAAATGGCAGTAATATTCTGACTGACATAAGTCCATTTCGAACCACTCCTCATGTTCATATCACATTGTCTTGGCATTCAACTAACAGACAACGTCTGAGTCATTTCAGCCAGTCTGCAACTACATTCTCAACACAGGCAATTGAAGCGTACAAGAAAATTACATTGTGATTATCAGTAGCCACATACTGCTAAAAAGTTCAAACTAGTTACCCACTAGACCGAGCATGCCCATCGCTCGCGCTTGCTTAGGAACATCACCATAATGAATGAACCTTCTGTACTTACTGTGTAAAGCTAAGGGTTCGAAATTTCCAATATATCACAGGTTGTCTAGGTTTTCACAAACATTCTCATGAATCAAGAAATAAGGTTGAACTATGTTTTATCCACATTCAGTTGATGATTTGTATGAGCTACTAACATTGATTTAATCAATGATTCTGTGAAACTGGTTGTTGAATAATCAGATTATATATAATACTTGTCATATTAATAAACAAAAATGAATTGTTACTAGCGGACAAGCATTTCAATCTCATTTCTTCTTCCATGTTTAATTAAATTCATAATGTCGGACTACCTGTGCGTTTGATGCGTTCAGTTACATGTAAATGAGATTGAGGGATTGAGACACGCTAAACATTATTTATTCTTCACTGCGTGCATTCAGTTTGTAGGAGAATTCTGGTAGGCGCCGTATGATCCCCGACGGGTAACAAGTGAAACTAACCAGGTGAATGAGCATGTAAACGTGTGTCCACCTGTCGAGGGATGCAAGAATGAATTTCTTAAGTGTGAGAGTATGATGAATTATGTTCCATATAGATCGACCGGGCTGTTCGTTCCATATCAGATCTATGGAACCTCTCAATGTGTAGCATTCATGCGTCACCACTAACTACCTCAAAGTTTTATTCTCATTTTCCATTTTATTTTAAGTCATTTAATCATCGGAACTCCAATGTGTATGTATAGATAAACGTAAAACCATTTCTATGGTTTGTGGTCCGAAAAAGTGTTTTTCAAATCACCCTAATGATTTAGGACGTCTTTGTTACAGATGTCAGTTGGAATAAATTTTTGTGATTCGGCTGTCTGCAACGAAACCACACTGCGTTCGTTGAGTGACCTTGTTTGTACCTACTTATTTATCACTGACGTGATACGTAATATTATCCACCGATACACTGAGCAATTGTGTTAGATGGGAGCCCACTCATGACTCTACAAAAATTGAAACCCTAGAAACGAGATATAGTGGTTTCGACCAGAAACAACTAGTTGATATCCGAACACCATGTTTCCCCTATGGAATTTAAAAGATACACACAATCGTAAACTTTCAGATCTGTTTTATTTAACTCCATTTATAAAATCATTTCCATGTTACTTTCTTCAACCTGATGGAATAAACTTGCTTAGAAATCGACCGTATAAATGAGAATAAGTCAATGTTGTCATACATTAATTATTCCAACACAAGTGACTCAACTTCACTGTTCATGAACGCAGCCAGTCCTGCTTTTCTTCCCTCCGTTTTTATCTCTATATTTTAGCACCCTCCTCATATACCACTGATAACATATATGGAACATGTGATTTCTCCCTGCCCCGCCACTAATACATTCTGTATTTATATGGAATTGCTATCTAGAGGAAGAAATAGCACGTGAAGGTTGACGTCTTTGACTGGGTGGTTATGTATTTACCACAATAATTATTATGAACAGATCTGAACTTTAAATTCATTAGTTCCTGACCACCGATTGCTTGTCTCTATTGAACCTCACCAAAGCGCGTCAAAAGAACTGCAACTACAACTTGATATTAATACTAAACATTTTGTGCAGTAATAGTTTAGAACAATGATATGGAAGACTTTAGACATTTCGATAAAAAGAAATAAGACAAAATGAAATAACAAGTGAGATTTCGAAGGTTGTACTTTGCTTTACAGTCAATTATATAGGATACAACCTTGTTTGTATGAATCATTGGTAATCACTCTCACATTTTATGAGTGACAAAAACCACTTACGGAAATAGTTCATCAAAGATACATATGAACCAGTCTTCAGATTCATTGAAACAGTTCGAACACCAATTTTCATCAAGTCATTATGTCTGGATTTGTTTATAAATGTAACAGGTTTATAATTTCAGAAAACATGCATAACAACCGTCGCTTATAATCATGAAATATGAATTCATACGTATGAATATTTCGAATTCAGTATACCGACTTCTTTCTCTTCCTACACAATGAATATTATTTCTGACATATCTCGACTTACTCTACATTTAGTTAGACAAATATATTTCGATGGTTTCCAGGTTTTCCATGGAGGTCTAGCTTCAGTTGTCTAATGATTTCAACTATTGAAATTACTATAATCACCACAAAATACCCCTTCTTATAGTATATTTTTCTCGTGAAACTACGGTTGAAATTCATAAAGGAAACAACTGTTGTGTTTCACTAGCCTACCACAAAGCCATTTGTCGTTCACAGTGATGTGCAATTAGTTGGAATACAATTGAGACCATTGATACTGATGTGTCAGCTTCAGATTTTTCAATCATTGTTAGCAGGCAACATCAAGTCGAAGCGAAACACGATCTTAATTTGTTTCAAATTTGTATACTCACTTTCTCAGTAGGTACAGTGAACTAGGGCCTTTTCAAATCGCCACAATTTGTCCATAGCCACACACATGCACATGCCGGATAAGGATGAGTATGATGGTTAGATTCTACAGTATCATTTCTTTCCATCTTTTGTCACAACACTTACTTACTTACTTACTTACGCCCGTTACTCCCAGTGGAGCATAAACCGCCGACCAACATTCTCCAACCCACCCTGTCCTGGGCCTCCTTTTCTAGTTCTATCCAGTTCTTGTTCATTCTTCTCATGTCTGTCTCTATTTCTCGGCGTAATATGTTCTTTAGTCTTCCTCTTCTCCTTTGACCTTCAGGATTCTATGTGAGGGCTTGACTTGTGACACAATTAGGTGATTTCTTCAAAGTGTGCCCAATCCACTTTCAGCGCTTCCTCCTGATTTCTTCCTCTGCTGGAATTCTGGTTTGTTGTCTCCCACAGTAACTTGTTGCTGATAGTGTCTGGCCATCTTGCGTAGACAGCTGTTATTAAACACTTGTATCTTTTGGATGATGACTTTCGTAGTTCTGCACGTCTTCGCGCCATACAGTAGAACTGTCTTGACATTTGTATCGAAAACTGTGATCTTGGTGTCGGTTGACAGTTGTTTTGAGTTCAAGATGTTCTTCACTTGTAAATATGCTGTTCTTGCTTTGCCGATCCGCGCACTCACATCTGCATTTGATCCATCGTGTTCATCAATGATGCTGCCCAGATATGTAAGGGTTTTCACATCTTCCAAATCTTCTCCATCAACTGTAATTTGATTGGTGCATATTGTGTTGTATCGAAGAGTCTTGCATTTCTCTTTGTTTATATTGAGACCTATTGCTGCTGAGGCTGCTGCTACACTGGTCGTTTTCTCCTGCATTTGTTGTTGCGTTTGTGATAGAAGAGCCAGATCATCCGCGAAGTCTAAATCGTCAAGCTGCATCCTGTCTGTCCACTGTATCCCGTGATTTCCTCCAGATGTTGGCGTCTTCATAATCCAGTCGATCACCAGGAGAAAGAGAAAGGGTGAGAGTAAGCAACCTTGCCTAACACCGGTCTTTACTTCAAGCCAGTCGGTGAGTTGTCCTCCGTGGACGATTTGGCAGTTTAGTCCATCATAGGAGTTCCGTATGATATTGACTACTTTCTCAGGCACGCCGTAGTGTCGAAGAAGCATCCATAGTGTCGTCCTGTCCACGCTATCAAATGCCTTCTCGTAGTCGATGAAGTTGATGTAGAGTGATGAATTCCATTCGATTGATTGTTCCACAATGATCCGCAGAGTTGTGATTTGATCTGTGCACCATCCATCCTTGCGTTGAGACTTGGACGTTTGTTTCATTATCTGTTCAGTAAACGACAAGTCGTCGGAGTATTTAAGTCTTATATCTACTACTGAGTGTATCCTAAATAACATTCCACCATTTATGGTAAGATCGAGGTTGAGTCATGTATCACCGAAGCATAACCATCCACATTTAGCTGTATTGAGCTCCAGTTATCATTTTGAGCACCAATGTGCTACCTTGTTAAGCTCCGTGCTGATACAATTTTGAATATTGTTCAGCTCATTTGGAGAAAATGAATACACTACCTTAAGATCGTCTGCAAACATAAGGGACTTACCCACACTAAAACACTCACAAATATCATTAATGAAAACTAAAAAGAGCAAAGGACCTAAGAAACTACCCTGAATTACCCCACTTCTAACAGGGACGGCATTCGACAATGAAGAGTTCATTTTAACTATTTGATGTCGATTGCTGAGGAAGGAATCAAACCAGGCTAGTAACGGGTTTTGGACCTCATAAGATGCGAGTTTACCTATGAGAAGTTGGTGGTTGACCATTTCGAAGGCCTTAGAAATGTCCAGGTATAGCACTAATACTAGATATCCTTGGCTACGAAGAGAATAGACTAAATTAAAGAAGTCAAAATGACATGTCATACAAGATTGATTTTTAAGAAATCCATGTTGCGAATCATCAATAAATTGTTCAGTCAATAAATAGTTGGATAGTTCGTCACTAATAATTTTTTAAATAATCCTAGAGATAACTGGAGTAATATTTATTGGCCGATAGTTGTTCATGTCAGTCTTATCTCCGGATTTGTAACGTGGTATGATGTACGCGGTTTTCCAACGGTCAGGATAAGAGCCTGATTTCATAGAGAGAGTAAACAGCTTAAGGAGAAGAAGTGGATTATCTGGACCACCATATTTGTAGAGAAATGATGAGATCCCGTCTTCTCCGTGACCTTTCGAAACCTTGACTTTATTTATAACCTTACTAAATTTCAGACATGTGAAGGAGATAGATTTAATTGAGTTACCATTCATGCATATAACTCTAGAAACAGAGCCATTTATGGATTATTTGCCATTTGCAAAATTACCACTGAGAAGGTCTGCTATAGTTTTCGGATCATATATACAACAATTATTATACAGGATGCATGGTATATCAACCTTTTGAGTTGATTTAGCACGTTTATTGTAAAGGTGGATAAGGTTTTGCACTTTTGAGCTAGTGCTTAGTGCTAATAGCTCTTCATTAATGGCTTTTAACCTATGTTTCTCTTTGATTTGGTTAAAAATTATTGATCAGAGGGGGTTTTGTGGAGAATTTAGTATTTTCACAGTTGAAATCATGAGTCAATTGAAGCTAGACCACCATCGAAAACCTGGACGGAATACATCGAACATCTCATATTTTGGGACTCCTCAGCAGTGCGCATCTACGTCCGTGCTCCAGATCTCACACACACGGGCTAATACTGACTAGGACGACTAATCTAGCAGCAGCCTATGCATCAATACGTCTCAACATACACAAAGGAAAAAGCCAGA
>NC_031500.1:13012289-13025194 GCF_000237925.1 Schistosoma mansoni | reverse complement strand
ATTGAGGTGGAATGTACACAATTCCTATGACCTTTGATATATTAAGGCGGGGAGATCAATCTCCGTTGGTAAATGATGAAGGTATACTTTTGATCTCTTGACGAGACTTAAATTTATTTTCAATGAGGCCACTATCAAGTAGGTGTGACAAGAAGTCAACTCATGATTTCAACTGTAAAAATTATTGTTATTTTTGTGACTGCCGTGAAGTCGTTAGATTTAAAATAACGTTTCTTTAGGCGTCTTAGTTTATTAAGATATTTAGCTGGTATATATAATTCGTAATGTTTACTAATCCTGTAAGTCTTAATTGGTGCACAGGAGTCTAGACAAGAGTTAACAATCAAATAGAATATGCTGATGGCATCTGTGAGACTATTACATGAGAAGAATTCATCCCAGTCTGAGAGTTTGATCAGTGAGCGCAAGAGGTCCAAGTCTGCATGCTTATAGTCTCTATAATTGCAGGTTCTTTTAATTGGTCGTTTGTAGGAATAATAGATGGGGAGAGCACAAGCTACTATCCTATGATCACTGCTTTCAAACTCGTTGTATACTTGTACAGATAGGGGAATGATATCTCTACTAAATATTAGATCAAGTGTATTATCACCCCTTGTTGGGGTACGAACCCACTGTGACCAGCAGTACAGGTTAAGGATTGATAAAAATTCATCATTGCTAGACTGACAACTACCGGTACTCCAGTTAATCCCAGGACAATTGAAATCGCCAGTGATTATCTTAGCACTGAAGTTTAGAGTAGATGTGTGTATAAATGCATTGATAATAAGACCATTCAAATGATCAGTACTATCAGGGGCTCTGTATATACATCCTAGGAGTAGACTATGATTCAGGGTGTTGATTGATATCCAGATCGATTCTGGTAAACTATTCAAGATACTGTCTTCAACTTTGTTAGTTGTTAAGGTATCCAAAGCAAATATAAGACAACCGCCTCCTCGCTTAGTTTCTCTGTCACGGCGATAGAGTCGATAGTTTTGGATATTTAATTCGGAATCGGCCACTGCTGGATAACACCACGTTTCAGTGATAAGTATAAAAGAAGGCTTGGCTAGAAAGGCTAAGGTTCTTAAGGCTGTAATTTTGTTCAGAAGTGGACGTGCGTTAATAAGTAACAAGCTTAAAAAGGGAGTGTGTAGTGTAAAAAAACCGAGAGCATCCTTATAGATGGTATGAGTTCTAGCTATGCCTGGACTATGGTTTAATGTGTTTTCCGGATCGCATGAGCTATAGCATGAGCGAATTGTAGTGCTAGTGGAACAAGTGATTTCTGGTGTCCGAAGAAAAATCCTTATTTTGGTAAGGTTGTACTTGTTTTGGCGAACAATTAAGACGGATGCCTGCATGTTGGGTTGCGTCGATGGTGCATAACCTAGTATTCCATCTTCTCCACTGCAAGAGTGATGATAAGAGTTACATCTTGCTGGTTTTTTATTTATAACATTTGGGGGAAACCATGGGGCACGTTGGTTCATTGCCGTCTGTCTAATAGTAGGCCTGCTTACATGATGGTTGTAGTGGCCGTCTCGTGTAACGTTTGAACGAAATGTGTCCTTGTAACCTCCCTTACGGTGAGTAGGGTTAAGCATGGTTTCAGAAATTATACTTTTGTTTGGTAAGGCCGTTCAAATATTTTCGGTATTCGGTCTAGAACCAGAAGGATTTTATCTACTTTCTTCTTAATTGGTATATTCTTTTTAGGTTTAGCAGTGTTTTTATGAGCCTTCACAATAGAATCAGTTGTTTTTGGTTGTGGGCTTTCGATATTACACTGGAAAGAATGACATGAGTGTCTACATCAGACATGTCCTGGTTATCTAGGGCCACTATGGGTATGAGAGGCAAACTAGCACACTGCATTGATATATCAGTACACTGACTAACATGAGGTAGATTAACTGTACCAGTGGGTCCAGCTGCTGGCACGATCACATTTGTTGTGACCTCAACAATGTTATTTTCGTTCATGGTACGCTTTTGCGTTAGTCTTTGATTGGTGATATTGTCTGAGACTATACGAGCGTTTTTAAACTTCGTATGAGCACAGACTAGTATTTAATGGACTATGGATAACTCAAGAATGGTAGATCATATAATAACAGTCTATAAGTCAAAATAAAGCTAATAATAAGAGGAACATGATTTGTTTAGTTAAGTCACTGAACAATTATACAATACGAAATATATATATCATATTTGTCCATAAACAGTTCTCAAAGTTACCATTCATAAATCTCCACGGGATATAACACTCAAGCCATAATACAGGAAGTGAAGAATGATGAAGTCGGTGACCTTAAGGGTGTTGAATTTTATCAAGACGGTCTGATCATTCATAGTTCTGATAAAGTAGTTCATGGCCAGATGATTATTGCTTCATTGCGTCGTTGAATTTCGAGGAAATCTACGGTGAATATTAAACAGTGTTTGCATTGTGTGTCTGATCCTGAATGTCTTGGATGCCTAGTTGACGATAACGACTTTTATTCAGATACAAAGCAACAAGCTCAAATGACAAATGAACCGTCCCTGGAAAATCCTACGGAACTACATTTATTAGTGTGTGAACTTCAGTACCGTTTCCATTTTATTCTCAATTCGTTTTGTCTTGCTAATAATTTATTCCAAATTTTATTATTCAATTCATTCAAATGGGGTGAGGAACAACAGTTATACCTACATTCTGTACTTGTTACTGGTGCATCATCTGTGGGTCTTATTGCAGCTTTGGGGAAGGAAGGCAGACCAGTAATCTATATTTCACGCAAACGTATTGTTACTGAACATGGTTATTCACCAACTCAGTGAGAAGTCTTAAATGTGTTTTGGACCGTCAAACGACTTTATAAATATTTATTCGGAAATAAATTCACTAGTTTTACTGATCATGAAGCTTTGCAGCTCATTTATCATCCTGAAAAATCCTTAACATGTTCCTCAGCTGCTATGTTACAACGATGTAGTATTGTATCGGCATAGGAGTGCCGAACAAATTCAACATGTTGAATACATTTCTAGACAAGCATTACAAGATTGGTCTTTTAGTACTTCAAACTGTTTGTTATTGAAGCCTTTAACGGTGAAACGTCCAGATCTCACCAGAGAAATTCGTAGATACCTTGGGTGAATACTCAGTGCTATAAAGAATGGTAGGAATTCTGATCTGAAACTCAGATTTCCTATCTATTTTTAAAAGTCGAATGAGTTATCTACCACTCACATGAAATTTATTGCTTTAATAATTGTGCTGTTATTCCTTTTTCATTACGTAAATCTCCCCTTGAATAGCTTCAAAGTGACTATTCGAGTGTTTAGAGAATGAAGTCTTTGGCAAGGCTCATACGGTGGTGGCCAGAGACAAATGCTGATAATTGTCGTGCAGTAAACAATTGTGGAAGATGTCACAAATTAAAAAATCATCCATCGAACTGCATCACACAACCAGTATCGTCTAAGGCCTATCAAATAATTCATGCAGGCTGATGTGGTCCGTTTTCTAGCAAATACAATGCACTTGTAGTCGTTGATTATTTTTCTAGATGGCCAAGAGTTTGTTGCACAACTTCACCAACTTCTGACTTTACAATATATGCATTAAAAAATGCTCTCAGTCGGGAGAGTGTTCCCATGGAATTAGTCACTGAAAATGGCTCATTATTTACTGCAAACGCAGTTAATACCTGGTCGAGTGTTATAGTGTGCAGACATCGGTTCTCTGCTCCCAGGAACCCTTGTTCTAATGGTCAGGCATAAAATTTCGTCAATAAATTAGATTTCGCTTTTGATCTCATTGCTGCTCTAACATTTGATAAACTGAAGAAGGGAGTAGTTACGATTCTACTTCAAGATAGAAATGCTGAACATTCTCTTACGAAAGTGACTCCATCAAAGTTAGTAAAACAAAGAGCTTTTCGATCAAACATGAGGAATTTACATTCTGCATAAGTTTCATATAATCGTGAAAATGATCTTCGACCAGCCACGGGTTTTGTGAAGAAACATGTTGCAAAGTTTATGACTCGGATTCTAGATACCAATACTTTATTTACTCACAAGCGACATGTTGTCAAATACAATTCCAAGACCTGGATTTGTTCTGTTCTTAGTTTCGTGTCAGCTGGTTGACTAGTTCTTCAAACCTCCTTCATTTGCATGCAGTCGGTAGAATATTGTACACATCCCATCTGCATGGTGTACACCGTCAACGTTTGATAATATCATGATCATTTGACTACTTACTTGATGAATACGCTTCATTAAACATGTATTAATATCTGTATTTTTAATAAAATGTGTATTTATAAATGTACGATGACTCATTTGGGAACCGATTTCTTGGTTGAACTATTTCGTCCTAGATACCAGAACGAGAAATTATTTGACTGATTTCAATCATGGTATGAAACACATGCTAGTCAGGAAATTCTTCACCAAGTAATGTTTGGATTACTTGAGATTGTAAGTAAATAGGTTCTGTCGATTACAGCAATGCCCCTTACCTATCAATCGTTCAACTCGGTGTTGAAATGTTATACATTCACGTTAATATTATCAACAAAACGGTGGAAAATAAGGCAGTCACCCTGAAGTTCGGAAACGATCAGTAGATCAAAGTAGAGCAGGTATGCAGCTAAATATACAGCAATACATAAACCACATAAGTGATCAATCGATTTGATTGAATTTTTCGGGTATTACTCAAACAATCATCCATGAATAAAGCCCAGCTTGTGGCGAACCAAAAAGTATGTTAACCAAAAAATAACAACAAAATTATTACGTTCAAAAGTTTATGTAACAATAAACAGTTTATGAATTATTAACACACAAATAAAAGTTTAGGGACGTCACTTAAATTGGCCGGCTGTTGCGTGTTCGGTTGAGTTCGTTAACAAAAATCCACAATTATAGACGATTAATAATTCCAATATGGTCGATATGACTCCAGTAAGTTTACCAAGTGTAGAATGTAATATGAACGTCACAATAGTAGATGATATTCAATTAATAGTTCATTTATCATATTTGCGGACATAGTAGAACGATGCAGGTGTGTGTATATTTATTGATCAGCAGTTACAATGTCACATTATGTTGAATTCAAAATAGAAGTCGGCTAACAAGTGTTCAAGGCCATACACTTATACAACAAGTACCATCGCTTAGTGCTACATGTACGGAATGTGAAAATACACAAAATATATGCAAAAACTATCACAAATTGTTTACAAATCAGGTTTAATAGTCCTATCTCCACAAGTTCTCGAGTATATCATATTGCTTGATTATTTGTAAATGGCCAATGTCAACTGGACACAGAAAACTGCTAATTTCATGTGCCCATTTAAATCAGGGTACAAATGACGCGTTTTTTTTATTCCATTTTGACAAGGAATATATAGATACTTGTTCCTGGTTGACTTAGTATTTACCAGCGTCGTCATTGTGGTTCCATTGTCTGGCGTGTTTTAAGACTATGTTAAAGATGGTAATTTCCGATAAATTTTAAGCTACAAAATCTTTTTTGCTTGTAGGATTAGAGAGAGGTATACCTAAATTTTGTTGAAGCCCTTATTCACCACCGATCTCTCTCGCACAGATTCTGGTCAACAGAGATGTGTTTCTGAACAACCGATGAGATGTGAGTGCAAAATTATGCAAAATCATTTACTTGAAATTATGAGCGGCAATCGCACTGTTAATAAAGCTAACAAGACAACTGATCCGATGCTGCACTCCTCCTCCATCACCACCTTATCCCCTCCCTTCATATTCAGGTTCTCACAAAATCCGATTGTTCCGTCAGTGTACGGTTGACCAGTTTTCACTGTCAAATGGAAACAATCGAAACTGAGAATCGATGTGACTATCCATCGTTCATGTATACACGAGTTTTACTATCTGAAAAAGACTCTGGTTAAGATATGAAGTTTGACGTCGAAAGCAACAAAAGAAATATGGGACGGACCTAGGGCACACAATTGAATATGAACACGAATAAAACCACACTGATGCATACTGATGACGAAAAATCTACGACACTCTTTCGAATCACCCATTTTTTTATGTTGAGTGAAACGGAGAATTGTGTTAAAACATGAATATGAGATTGAATATTATGTTTGCTGAGAAATGGAAGTTATTAGAATTAACGCTTATAAATAAATATAGGTTATAAATGTGGTGACTTTTGGTGCTGTTTGTACAAATCAATACATCAAATCGCATTCGTCTATACATTATTTACTTTGTATCGCCAGAATGAAATACTCCATCATCAGATGAAAACAGCGGATAGTCTAGGGTGAATGATATAGCATTGTTATCCCAGTTTAAAGTTATTCCTAATAGAGAGTTTGGAGAGAAATATATGATTTACTTAGGATACACTGAAGCAAAATAAACGCATTAAAGAAATTCTAGTAATATTGTATTGGAAGATAACTTGTGGGGGAGAACCGGCTTACTGGTTAACACGAAATCACATAGTGCCTCAGTAAAATAATAGAGTAATACATGCAACACATGACATGCACGGCATCTTTGCGCAACCATTTACCCACACATCACTATTCCTAAAATTCAGTTGTTATTTCGACTGCTCAATGATTTACATCCCGTTCTTTTTACTTCAGTTCTTCGCTGGTAAGGAATCTGTTTCTGAAAGCTTCTACGTACTGCTAATATCTGTCACCATGATTGCATGCATCTCAATATTTAAAGTTGTACCAGGAGATGAAGGTACAGTTCAAGGATCATTATTCCACACAATGTTCTTTGTTTACGGAAACAGCGACAGGTGTACTTGGCCGTCAACCAAAGACCTTATTCACTATTGATCGCTTTTACATAGACAATTGAAAACGGAATTGATTTTTGAACACTTGGTTAGGAAAGAGTGTAACATTATGAGGCATAATTATTTATTTAAAATTATTGGTACTGATTACATTAACAATAAATATAACAAAACAAATAATCTGATTCCCCACCTCTCTCATCCATTAACTTCTACTTCTCCCTGCTATTCATTTCATTCAGATCCGCAACGTCCGTTCGTTCCGTCAGTGTACGGTGAACCACTCATCATTCTAAAATCGAAACAACCAAAACAAACGGAGGTTATGACTATCCGTCGTCCATTTGCACACACGTTCTACTCAAAAGAATGTTTTTCCATACGAGACAGACTTTTGAGCAAACAATAAGAAAGGAGTCGAATATCCACATTAAAAATGCGTGACAGACTCAGGTGACAAATTGAATGCAAAGATGAAGGGACTCATACAGAAGCACACTGATAAATACACATAATCGAAATGCTTTCATATCACTCACGTTCAATACAAAACAAACAATGAAATTGTGATTATGAAAATGTACGAAATGGAAAACAATGTGCATTGCCGGATGGATATTATGAAGACTTACTTAGGTGAGTAGTAACAAGCAACCAACATGTTTGATGGATATTCATATTCTTCACATCTGGTATAACCGCATCCCACGTATGCTGTTTCTGCTTGAACTATCTAGATTTGTTTTAGAGAAATGAAGTGAGGAGAGCTCGTTCAGTGATTGATGTGGAAATTTGACAGTTTCTTCAATCACATAATTTGTGTATACACATACCTGCTTGTAAGTGTTGCAATGATGCGATGGCTCACAGAGGTCTGAATTGTGGTCATAGTAGTTCGATTCTTTCATCCAATATGCAACAGCTCTACAACATGCACAATCACAACAATCCAACACTTGGGAAACCTACTCTGCCAACTCGGATTGAATAGCGGAATTTCGACCAACTGAATCCCATTTACCAACATTTCCGATCGGTTCTTCGTCAAATGGATTGCATTTTTCGGACCAACTTTGAGCAGCTGCAGCCAGTTCATCGTCCCACTTCTGATACAAGCATAAAAACCATAGCAAACTAATAATCGTGCATTCATGAGCAATGTGATGAAACGCGTTGAGATTAGAGTGCGAAGCACTAGGCTTCCACATCATCTCAAACTCACAAGAGGCTGTAGTATTTCCTCTGCTGGCACTATGTCCTCTTCGCCACACAGTTTTCGGTATGCTCGATGCTCATTATGTACTCGCAGCATGAGTTGTGCCTCCTGTGGGTCCAATCCGAAGACAGCTCCCACGACACAAATGCCAAGCAGTAGTGTGAGCACCATTCTCTGATATCTGGTTTCGGTCGAAGACGCAGTCATATTTATACCTTTGATTATTCAACTATTCTCCTCGAATTTCAATGCACTCTTCTTTATTTCCGTAAATGGTTGCTCGTTTTAAATTATAATATTGTTTGCTACAAATCACTACTTTTGCGTTCCGTAGTATTTTTATCTACATGTATGTGTTTTTTTGTAATAAGTAGTAGAGTGACTCGAAACGAAGCTCATTTGACACAACGATTATGTTCATTTCAATTGATTGAAATTCTCATTTAAACGACATACAAATAACTAATTCTCAAATATTGTATTTACAAATGATTTTAAATCTTCTCTCAGTGAGTTTTAGGAACGATTGGTAGTAATTTTTCCTCCTAATTTCTGGAATTAAACTACTTTCTTAAAGAAACCAACGTAGTTATATGTAAAAGTGTCTGTCAGTCACAATAACATACTGAATTGTTTTAACATAAACTTGATTTGCATTTCTTTTCGCTGTAAGTTTTAGCTCACTATAAATTTGAGCGATTTCCTAAGGATAAGCCTTAGTTATCGTGTTGTACACAATGATCCTACTTTTGTTAATATCGTTAATTCTTGTTTCTCCCGGTCTTGGAGGCCAAGATGAAACGGCAAAATTTACAAGAACATTGTTACAACATCATAATTGGGTTAGACAAACCAGAAATAAATGTGATTCTCGTTGGAGTACATCTGAGAAAAAGCTTGGGGATTTTGTGAGCTCATCTGACCATGTTATAATATTGCAATTTTGTTGAGAACGGAACATATGCACTGTGAAATGTATTTCATTTAAATATTTATTTTCACTATGGGGTGTTGATGAATAATGTGTAGTCGAATTTCGTTGGACAATTATTGAGAACCAAGAAGTACTGGGTAGTTGTTTCTTCTGAGTTTGAGATTACTCAGTGTTGTCAACTCGTGAATGCTCCGAACATTAAAATTAAGACCTACGGTTTCCATAATGAGCCCTTAACATTTCCACAGGTAATTTCCAGAATTCGGGCAAAGGCCATAACCAATGGAACTAAACGATATTGAATGTGAAACAATTACCAACCATAGGTGGTTGATGATGGTTGCTAAACAGTGCCATTTCATTGACGTTAGATATTTATATCAGTGAATACCGATTCTGTGGTCTAAAAATGAAATGCATACCGTAGGACCCTGAAGACCTGGGTTTGAACCCCTATTGAGCCATGGACACACTTCGTTCAAAAGCCCTATGATCGAACGAAGCGGACAACTGTTTCTTCCTACTTTTCCGTAATCGCCAAACCACAATCAAACCAAAATATGAATTGTAAACCTTCGTTCATCCATACGATTATCCACGTGATTATTTATTTGTAGATATGGGATGATGGATTATATGTGACCGCTCAACAGTATGCAGAAAAGTGTGAAAATATACCTAGTGGTTTACAAGACAGAACTACGTGTAGATGGAAATCAGTTGGTCAAAATGTTGCTCAAGTTTCTTCAGTTTATGAGTAAGATTTATTTAATATTACGTTACCATTTATTTTGCGTTTCCCTCTAATTTTCTCTAGTGCTATCAATGTTTGGCGAGATGGAAGTCGATTTTATAATCTTAAAAATGATGAATGTGTAGTGAATCATGATTGTTCTATGTATAAACAAGTATGTTTATATTTGTAAAACGAGCTAATGATTTTTAATTGAAGCTTGTAGACATTAACACAACACATATTGGATGTGGAGTTCACTTATGCAATAAAAATACAAATAAAGGAAAATATATAGTTGTTTGCAATTATGCTCCAGCGTAAGTATTGTATTTTGCAGTGTATTTAAATCTACTATAAGTGAATATAAAATCTGGCTCGAATCCTTATAATGGCTAAATGAATTTATTCTGTACACTTATAATTCTCCTTCTCATGTGTCCTAGATTAAACTCCTAGCCATTATCCATCTTTGCTTACAATGTAAATTATTGTTTACCTAAACATACTTGAAGAAATATTTTTCTGACTTCTTTATTTCTACGTTTCGGTCTTTTTATTATTCACGTCGATTTTTCTAGTTGTTCAAATTTAAACGTAGTCGAAATTATTCATTTTAATTAACTGTATTTAAAAGTCGTTTTCATCTACCGTAATTCTGAATATGTTGTTACTGTTTGTGATACTTTTAGTGCTGGTAAAGGAAGACCGTATGATGATGGAACAAACGCTAGGTGTAAACAATGAAATTATTCACAAGCCTGTTGATAAATAACATGAACTGACTTTTTTGCTTCTTCTTGTCGTAAAATTTTAATTGATTGTTGCATAATAAATAAATATGATGCCACTCGATAAACTACTTTTCCTCTGAAATCTTAACAAATTATAGTTCTACGAATATTAAGTGTAAATTATATTTAAAATAATCTCGGCGATTGAAATTTAAATAGTTTTGATGTGTCATTCGACAAACGCATCTGGACTTCTCCAGGTTAATAATCAAAGTCAAAATCATCAAAGCTAACGGATAATACTTATAATGAACTTTTTTGAAGTCATCAAGTCCATAAGTGATGTTTGATAAAACGTAGGGTACCACAAATTATTATTAGAATGTGGTGATCCATTACTCCAGTTATTTACCACTTGTTGGGATCCAATTAAGGTACTGTTCAACTGAGCCTTTTTCACTCACTTTACTGAGACGTTTAAGCTATCAATTGCACGGACTATAATAATAAATCGATTCACTAAACTTAAAATGTAATCAGGCGATTCGACTGTTGTATATGATAACAAAAGTGGCTGCTTACATGTTAAAAGTTTCATCCATTCAATCATTTGCGTATTTCTATGCTTGAGAGTTAGCCCTATGAAATCAGAAGTTTCATTGTTAAGCAGGTAAACATTCTATCTCTCTATTAAACAAACATTTTTTCCGATCAATCAAGTTAAGTGGTGCAGTGACGAAAGCGCGATTGGTGTAGTTAGAATGAAATTAAGACCATTGATACTGATGTGTCAGCTTCATAATGTTCAATCATTGTTAGTAGGCAACATCAAATTGAAGGGAAACACGATCTTAATTTCTTGCAAATTTGTACACTCATTTTCTCAGCAGGTACAGTGAACTAGGGCCTTTTCAAATCGCCACAATTTGTCCATAGCCGCACACACGCACATGCGGGATGAAGATGAGCATGATGGCTAAATTCTACATTGTCATTTCTTTCCATTTTTTGTCACAACATAGCTGGCGATAATAAAGCTGTCTATATATTATGCATTAGTTACACACACAAGACGTGGTTTATCACAAAATAAACAGTATCAACTTATCAGAGTTACGGAACACTCAATATGAGGTGAATACATTGAAACGAGATTTCCTTGATACGGGACGTCAAACGGATATACCGAAGTTCTCCAACAAGAACGATGAAAAATCGACCTACCAACTTTCGAAATTTGCCAAAGCTATAGTGATGAAATGTCAAAAACAAGATTTGTGCGTCAAAGTAAATGTAGCGATAAATCTTCCACTGCTCTGGTAACACCATATTCTTTTTATTGCACCATCCATCATTTCAACTCTTCCTGAAGTTTGTTTACATAGTTGTCCGTAATTGACTGATTTCAACCGAAAACGTCCTGTATTATCAATAATCTGTTTTCAGTTACTTCATTGCACAGTCATCTAATGTTTTTTAACTCTGTGAGTTCTAATCACCAGCTCAATGTTCCGCAACTTTCCTTCTCAAACTCTACTTATTTATCTGAAGCATAACCTTTTCATGGCCTTAATAACTGTATTGGAATCTTCACTACATCATGTTACACATATTCACCTCTAATCATCTTCCTACTTATAAGTGTGTCAATATCTGTAAAAAAATTTGATTCAACAATACTATGGGTTGTAAGCAGCTGACGGAAACCTAACGAAACAAAATGAATTCGTATTGTTCTGCACCAATCTTTGTCGCTACATACTGCTAAGAAGTTCAAACTAGTTACCCACTAGACCGAGCATGCACATTGCTCGCCGTTGTTTAGGAACATCACCATAATGAATGAACCTTCTGTACTTGATGTGTAAGGCTAAATGTTCGAAATTTCCTATATATCACAGGTTGTCTAGGTTTTCACAAACATTCTCATGAATCAAGAAATAAGGTTGAACTATGTTTTATCCACATTCAGTTGATGATTCGTATGAGCTACTAATATTGATTAAATCAATGATTCTGTGAAATTGTCCGTTGAATAATCAGATTATATATAATACTTATCACATTAAAAAAATGAATTGTTACGAGCGGACAATGAATGAATTTATGAATTTATGAGCAACAGTCACGTAAAGTGCAATATAATAAACAAAGATTACTAATAAATGTCATTCACAATAGCTCTTTAGCCATCGTGTTTATCTGCCACATATTCACTGTGTATAACCACAAAAATCGTTTTCGATTTTCTACAGTGTTGTACATTTGTCTACAGCAATCTTTCTAATTTCACAGTGACATCTTGTTGTCAACCTATGTTTTGTGAGTATTTTTCTTGTGTGGCAGCTTTTCCGTTACTTCAATAGATCAAGGGTAATCTGATGGTTATCGCGAACTTGGTTCTCACAAAAATGTCACGTGTCCTTCGAAGATACCATGAATGGTATATCCACGACCAACAA
>NC_031500.1:12967497-13011861 GCF_000237925.1 Schistosoma mansoni | reverse complement strand
AAGTACAAACGTGATATGATACGTGATGGTAATTCAACATTTACATTGTTATGAACTTTGTTGACAAACGTCTTTATCCATCACTAACATACACACGTGAAACGAAAGATCTCCACCGACTAGTTACAGGTCGTGCATGGAAATACTACACACATAAGATGAGCATATCATCACTGTCAGGGCGGAATCTGACGACAATTAGAAATCTTTAGCATTCTACATTATTTTGTAAAACATTAAATAACCAATGCTCCTGTAGTGCCGTTGGGCCTCAACCACACGATACTCAAAGCTAAACACCAGACAACTGGGAAAATATGTATTCAAGATTTCATGCGGAGAAATGACAACGATAGAGAATAAGGGAACATGGTTTGAATTTAATCCAATTGGGTGGTAAGTCACAGCCTTGCAGGTGTGATTATTCTAAATGACTTGTTTTTACTCATATTAACTATCTTGTTGTATCTCCAGCCTAATGTGTGCTCTCAATCACATTTTGGCAATTGTTAATATACGTAGATCGGAAGAGCGTCGTGTAGTGACTACCACGCTAGATCTTAGAGATCAGGCAGCTACAAGATGACGCCTACAGCTTTAGGATTAGGTCCATTATTAGAGCAGTACTAGTAACGAATTAAAGCACATTTCGTCACTCCTACAGGCTTCGCATTTCGATATAAAGACAAACAACAAAAGTTATCGTAAGACAAAATCTTTCTGTACAATAAACTGATGTTTATTGGCTGGTGATGAAAATGCGAGCAATAGACGGTCTCTTGTATATAAATGATTGGTTATTCCTTTCAAACAATAGCAGGTAGTGAATCTTTATGATATAAATCTCGCACAAATATCATTGAGTAATTCACATTGTCAATAGAAATGACTAGTATGTACTTGGATAAGAAATAAATGTATAAATATAATATTCAAATGTCATTCACATTCTTAGGAAATCACCCAACTACGTCACAAGACAAGCCCTCACATAGAATCCTGAAGGCCAGAGGAGAAGAGGAAGACCAAAGAACACATTACGCCGAGAAATAGAGACAGATATGGGAAGAATGAACAAAAATTGGATAGAACTAGAAATGAAGGTGCAGGGAAGAGTGGGTTAGAGTATACTGTTCTTCAGCCCATTCTCCATTAGGAGTATCGGGCGTAAGTAAGTAAGTAATCTTATGGTGGAATACACTAAGATCGACAAAAAACAGTAGTCAGACACTTGTGCATGACATAGTATCGTTAACCTAATCCAGAGAAAGGTATTTCCAATGTAGAGTTTGGAGAGAAATATATGACATATTTCAGATACACTGAAACGAAATAAATGCATTGAAGAAATTCCAGTAATATTGTATTGGACGATAACTAGTGAGGGAAGACCGACTTACTGGTTAACACGAAATCACAAAGTGTCTTAGTAAAGTAAATAAGAAGTACATTTAATACATGACATCCACGGCATTTTACGCAATCATTTACACACACATCACTACACCTACAGTTCAGTTGTCATTTCGACTGCTTAGTGATTCACCTCCCATTCTTTTCATTTCAGTTCTCTGCTGGTAGTGACTCCGTTTCTGAACGCTGCTACGTACGGCTGTTATCTGTCAGCATAATAGCATGCATCTGAATATTTTACGTTGTACCAGTGGATGAAAGTACAGTTCACATTATTCTAGGGATCAGCATTCTGGCCAGTCAATTGTTATTGTATGTGGTTGTGTGTGAAGAGTACTTGTAATCACTTGATGAGAGCAAACAACGATGCTTTGGCAACCATGATGCACTCGATAGATGTATTTATCTAGTAATATCAAGCTCAATGTATACACTGACAATAAACCATTTTGACACCTATTCATCCAAATCCGCATCGAACATTCGGTCACCAACTTCACTGCACATATTCATCGTATCACTGCAAGGAACTGATGAATACTAATTTTATTGAATTATGGTGCGAATTGCAAACTGGTTGCAATTGATCATACTTCGTCCATAATATTCGTGATCTCCATTCTGGATTACACAGAATAATATCGAGATTCATTCGTATCCGGCTTAGTGTTTACGTGAATTCACATCGTCATTCCAGTGTCTACTATGTTTCAAGACAGTGCAAGCGATGGTTTATTTTCAACAATTAATATTCTACAAAATGTTGTATGTTTACAGAAACAGCAACATTTGTACTTGACTGTCAACGAAAGACCTTATTCACTATCGATTTCTATTACATAGTTTATTGAAAACATAAATGTTTTTCGAACGATGGTTGAGGAAAGAGTGTAACATTATGCATTGTAATTCATTTAAGATAATATTACTGAACAAATTAGACCGTGAAACGGAGACAGACATGAGAAAAATTAGAAAAGAGTGCCTAGGACAAAGTGGATTGGAGATTGCTTTTCGGTGGACTATGCTCCATTGAGATTATCAATGTTAGTAAGTAAGCAAAAACAATTATAACAGAACTACTGAGCTAATGCCGGTTCTTAATTTGGCCTGTTTGCTGCACTTAAGAAGCCTCGAAATACACCAATCAACTGATTTTGTTCTTTAAATCATCCAGTTCTCGCTTTGTGTAGTTAAGAAGTGTCTTTTGGTCATTAATATATCGACAGCTGTTCAAGCCACACATTTAAGCAAATAACTATACTCAGCAATTTTGCACATAAGTAAAAGCAATTAAAATATATTAGTCTTTTCTCGTACACGTCCATATAAATTACCAACATTTCCTTTGGTCGTTTGACTTTAAACACGTGACATTTTGTGGTGATGTCACATTCCAAACAGATGTTCTGTTCCTTCATAATTTCGTTTAATGTCAACATCTGAGTTCTTAAACTTCACACTCTATGGAAGACTCACTTCTCGCGAGAAACAAATATCACTCGTTACAGTACACCGGAAACACAATAAATATTTCTATGTAGCTATCATTGCCTACGTCAACAAGAAGTGTCTTTTCTTAGATAACATTTCGCTTAAGAGAGATCATGAGATTCCCATCAGTTCACTTGCCAGTTCTAATGATGGACTAAGTTTGCTAAAGAAAATTTAAATTTGTGCATTGACTTAAAGCGATCCCCTACATGCCTTTCTACTTTCCACCCCAATACTTTATTCCGACTAACCTCTCATTTCAATGAAAGTCTCTATCGATAAGAAAGCCTGCTGAACATCAGTCTCTGAGATCTTGAATGGAGCAATGAAAATGCTAACAGGTGCGTTCTATCTGAATATCAGTGTTAGATAAAGCTTCTTATCCACTTATTTCATCCTCTTCTTACTGATCGGCTGCATTACAAAGTCCTCCACCACACATCATCGAAAATTTGCAAGTGTTTGTAAACAGTCGTCCACACAATATGGTGCAGATCCGTTAACTGGATATCAACAACAACAACAACCTACTATGTTAAAGAGCAAACTAGCTTCAAGCTGAAGAGAAAAGTTGGAAAAAGGAAGGATGCGGTAGTTGGACAGAACAAACATTGCGCAAACCATTAAGTCACATAAAGAGTTAGGCAGATATGGGATAGTGAACTGGTTTGTGAAGCCGGGGAATAAGCTGAAAACTGTACAAACGATCATAGTAATCCAGACGATAGAAAAATAAGTGAACAAACTTCTGTAGATCAGAATATTACAGAGTTTGGTGAACTCTCAGATTATGAACAAAATATTTACTTTAAAACGATCTCATTTAGTGTCGTCATGTCATGTGTGATGGTGAGTAAGTATTATGATATTTCTACGGACAGATACAATGTGGTTGATGCGCGTGAAAATTACCGAAATGTGAGTCGCTGATAAACTGTTATTGATTCGTAGAATTATACACATCAATTTCTAGCTTTCGCTATGTTTACTATTATTATTAGTATTACTGTTATCATCAGTCGTGAAATATAGGTTTGCAATATATATTAGGCATTAAAACCTGGAACAATTTATCTGGTATGTAAATGTTACTACTGCCCATACTTACCGACCACGCAAAAGATACTGATTGTTTGCAAATATTCACCGTGGTGAGACTTGCTTAGTAACATCATTTGTTAGGAATCATTTGTGTATAGTCTTGTTAATTGACATACAAATTACTTTGCTGAGATTCTTCGGTATCAATATAAACTACGTCTTTCAAACGTGATTTACAAGTATACTGATTGGAAAGAAAAGCATGTTCAGGATGTAGTATTTGTCAAAATGTATCAAATACCATGACTCTCATACTTACCAATACTGAATAACTTCTGTTCAAAATGGCTACATTTCTACAAAAGATTCTGGATTATGGAAAGAATGAGAAAATATTGATCGACTAATAATGCAACTACGTGGGAACGTTTCGACTGATTACCGAAAAAAAAGCCAGGCATGAATAAAACATCTGCAAAGCTGTTTTGATTATCGTCAGGAGAAGGATACATGAATATTATTATTATTATATCCTAATGGGAAACACAAATGTTAACAGTCGTTAGTTGATAGTTGAGTGTGTTTAATTGAATTAGAACCAATGATTTCAAAGCTGTCCATTTCGTTAAACGAAGTCGTTTCACTTCTCATTCCAAATCGTATAAAAATTGGTAACCAATCTGATGGACAACAACACACACTGAATCGAACAGTTAACAATAATTATATTTATTCTGTGGGTTTCATTCATCACGATTGCCGATTACAGACAAGGCTTTGTTCAAATCAAGAGAGTGTTAAACTATTGTTTTGTCCTCGCTGAACTAAAGTATTTTCCGTATAATTTTGTGGAGATTATTGAGTCCCTTTGAGATCACTTTGAGATAGATCAGTGAAACTGAACACTCTTCACAAGCATATACTTACATTCACCATGCGCTTACTGATGACAGTCGTCGAGAGATAGTCCTCGCGAATCTGGTGTGAAGTCGTGACCTGTGGAGTTCAACCGTGTTGAGTGTGATGCAGTTACCCACTGAAAGCACTGATGGGTGGTCACATAATATCGTGGATTAGTTGAAGTTAAACATTGACACCAATGAATGCCTGCTCAGTGGCCTACAGGTTAATCGTTCACGTGAGAGATCGAAGATATTAGGTTGGAGTCTTGTGTTCGGAATCGCAGGTGCACACCGCTGATGAGTTGCATAGTAGGATGAATTGACCGTTCAATGCTTTCAGGTTGTGAATGGTGGTCAAACATTGATCGTCTCATAACCCCAATGCAAATAAATTATTTTTATTTTATGGTCTACCGGGATAGTCTATAGTGGATAATATTTTTGGACATTAATTTCTAGCGTGATTATGACCGACGGTCGTTGTGTATGTTTTCTGAAATTATAAACGTGTTACATTCATAAACAAATCCAAGCATAATGACTTTATGAAAATTGGTGTTCGAACTGTTTTAGGGAATCTGAGGACTGATTCATATGTCTCCTTGATGAACTATTTCCGAAAGTGGTTGGTGTCACCCATCAAATGTTCGAGTGATTACCAATGATTCATACAAACAAGGTTAGATTCTGTATAATTGACTGTAAAGCAAAGTAGAACCTTCGAAATCTCTCTCATCACTTCATTTCGTGTTATATCTTTTCATCTAAATGTCTAAAGTCCTCCATAACGTCGTTCTAAACTATTACTGCACAAAATGTTTTGTATTATTATCAAGTTGTACTTTCAATTCCTTTACACAAGTTTATATAACTTTAATCGAATGCACTAAAAATTAATGGTTTCCACTAGTCGTCCATATTCTATATACTACCATTATCATGGTTAATACCCTGTCACTTCATTTGTTACATTCCTGTATATTTTGTATTACACTCCAGTAAGTTTACTTTCCAGATTCATTTTATTTTTACTACATGTATATGATCAGTACAAAATGATAGTTGACGATTATTCTCTACAACTTATTTGGAGTTTCATAGCATTATTCTGAAATTCCTATTTATTTAGTAATACATGTATGACCGTTTATTTTTATTCTATTTTCAAAAACATGCTTCTTAAATAATTTGCATGTTTAACGTTTCTTCCCTTCATCTACTTTCTTTTCTTGTCTTTCTTTAAGCGCAACTCAATAGTCTTCCAAATTTTACAAAATCTATGGAAATGTGATGAATTTTATGCAAATACTAATAACACTTGTGTATCACTGGCTTTTTGAAAAAAAACTCTCAATGCTTTCTTTACAAAACCTATGAGACCATAAGCTCTTAGTGAATAATACTAATGATTGTTATTATTCATTGAAGTTCCGGGGAGAATGCGTATTTCGAACATGATACAAATAACACAAAGAGAATATGTTATTGTTAACAATCTATAACATCAGCAATATTCTTAGTAAGAAGAATCATATTATTATTATCATAATTACGATGATAGTCTAAAATTAACTTTTAGGATAATTCAAAACTGATAGACAGTATGCTTTAGTACCGGTGCATAAGACCGAATACATAGATTTGAATACGGCTTATCCCAAGAGATGATCAAATTGAAGTAAACATTGGAGGAAAAATCAGGAGAAAGATGGATAACTACTTGTTCTCACTCACTTCGAATCCAAAATGCCATCGAGAAACGAATAATCTACCTAAATATACATTGAATTCATTCGACTGAGGTAAGATTCAATAGTTTCTACATATACGACTTCAATCTGCTCGAAATATGGTATTACTATCATCTGTATCGCACGCTCTACATATCTCTCTACATATCCCACCTACTAGGATTTTGAGGATTCCTCTAGGACTGGAAAGAAGTTCCAATACCAAATGTCACTATCGTTTTAAGCGTCTGTTGAAAAATAAGGTGTATCTAACATCTCATTTGTTGGTTACCGATGTGTACAAACAATGACTTGATAAACATTTGCATATTGATGCCTACTCAAGGCTGTTACTCAATTCTGAATCATATACCGTTGAACACAGATCTCCAACCAGCATTCGCATTAGTGCTTTCTAAACAAAACCTATTCAAACTTAGGTTACTTATGCTTGTACGAAGCCTATAACTCATTCAAGATCAGGCAATTATAATAGCTACGCTGAAGCTATACTTTCCCATGTAGACCGCGTACCATGAGTATCAACTTATTTCAGGTGCTCTAGTCGCATCGTATCCATTCACCTGTTATTTGAATGATTTTTCTCGTCTCTTATTTTTTCTGGTCACTACAGTGACATGAATGAATTACTTCGCGTTCAAGGTTACTGAAGAATATCGACCTTCCACATGGAGAGAAGACGCTTCAAATTGAAAGGCTGGAAAAAACACAACTTACCATGTTATTTCAATCTGGATAATGAAAAGCTTTTGAAAATATTGCGTGTCATAATAATTACTAACAGTGGCATATTTGTAAATAACAATATGTAACACGAAGCATACCTGTTTACAGGCAAGACCAAGCTGTTACAAATGCTATAGACTTTACTTTATTAAGTTACTCAACTATGTTGATGTGTTATAGGGCACAGTGGCCATGGAAACGAAGGACAGATTTTCATGCATAGGGATTTTAACGTTACTGGGACCCTAATGTCCAATATAAATGTGGGCGCGCTTAGGTGAGGTTCAGTAGTGACAAGCAATCGGTGGTCAGGAATGAATGAATTTAAAGTTCACATCTGTTTATAATAATCAATGCGGTGAATGCATAACCATCCAGTCAAAGATGTCAAACTACAAGTGCTATTTCTTTCTCTTGATAGCGATCCCATATAAATACAGGATGTATTAGTGGCGGCGCAAGTAGAACTCATATGTTTCATGTATATTATCGGTGGTATATAACGAGGTTGCTAAAAAATAGAGATAAAAACGGAGGGGAGAAAAGCAGGACAGCTTGCGTTCATGGTCAGTGAATTTGCATCATTTGTGTTGGGATAACTAATTTTTGACAACTTTGACTTATTCTCATTTATAAGGTCAATTTCTAAGCAAGTTTATTCCATTAGGTTGAAGAAAACAACATACAAAGAATTGTATAAGTGTAGTTGAATAAAACAGATCTGAAAGTTCACGATTACGTGTATCTTTAAAATTTGATAGGGGAAACATTGTGTTCGGATACTAACTGGTTGTTTCTGGTCGAAACCACTATATCTGGTTTCTAGGACTACAACTTTTGTAGAGTCATGAGTGGGCTCCCATCTAGCACAACTGCTCAGCGTATCGATGGAAAATATCACGTACTAGATCAGTGATAAATGAGTAGGTACAAACTAGGTCACTCGACGAATGCAGTTTGATTTTGCTACAGACGGCCGAATCAAAAAACTTCATTCGAGCTGATATCCATAACAAAGATGTTCAAAATCATTAGAGTGATTCAAAAAACACTTTTACAGACCACAAACAAAGAAATTTTGTTTTACGTTAATCGATACATGCACATTGTAGTTCCGAGGATTAAATGATCTATTGTGACATTTATATCCAGTGATTTTTTGTAACAACAAATTAAAGATCACATATTTTTCCTGTTTGTCACACTTTATATGTAACCACACTTATATTCAATATCTGTTGTTTCTCTGTATCAGTAGTAAAGAAACGAATACTTTTGTTTGGTTATATATAACACTTTTTCACTACCACGATTCTTAAAAATATAAACGTTGTATCCGCCGTCCATTCTTCTGCTTTAATGGCCACGGCCTTTGATTGAAGATCATAATAGTATTATAAAGTCATTTTAGGCCTTCCCACACTACGTTGGAGCCTTGGCCCGGATCATTACTGAATAATACTACTGGATTTAATCTTCTTCATTTTGCTGTTGGTGCCATCGCGTGCAGAGGAACCTTTGTTAACCAAGTGAATTAATTTGTGGTTTTTATCTCAGAAAGCAGCTTACAAGTAACATTCATTTCATAACACTGTTACTATTTTGTTACTCAATATACCTTTTCATAACTTAACTGTAATTTGTTACCTTTTGCGTTACTCATAGACACACGCTTAGGTTGGTAGTGTTAATTCTTTTGGTATATTGTTGGTAACTTTGCGTATTGTTATATTTTGATTAAGCTCTTTAGCTGAGGTCCACCACAGATCTCAAATGAACTGCAAAATCAGACTAAAATTTTGGAATCAATCTTGGTAGTTGATTGATACACTTTGAGAGGTTCCATAGATCTGATATGGAAGGAACAGCCTGGCCGATTTATATGGAGCAGAATACACCATCCTACCACACTACAAAATCCTTTCTTGCGTCCTTCGACAGGTGGACACACGTTTACTTGCTCACTCACCTGATTATTTAAATATGCTACCCGTCGAGGATCATACGGCGCCTACCAGCATTCTCCTACAAACTGCATACACGCAGTGAAGAACAAATAATGCTAAGCGTGTCTCAATCCCTCAATCTCATTTAGATGTAACTGAACGCATCAAACGCACAGGTAGTCCGACATTATGAATTTAATTAAACATGGAAGAAGAAATGAGATTGAAATGCTTGTCCGCTAGTAACAATTCATTTTTGTTTATTAATATGACAAGTATTATATATAATCTGATTATTCAACAACCAGTTTCACAGAATCATTGATTAAATCAATGTTAGTAGCTCATACAAATCATCAACTGAATGTGGATAAAACATAGTTCAACCTTATTTCTTGATTCATGAGAATGTTTGTGAAAACCTAGACAACCTGTGATATATAGGAAATTTCGAACCCTTAGCCTTACACATTAAGTACAGAAGGTTCATTCATTATGGTGATGTTCCTAAGCAAGCGCGAGCGATGGGCATGCTCGGTCTAGTGGGTAACTAGTTTAAACTTCTTAGTAGTATGCAGCGGCTGATAATGACAAAGTAATTTTCTTGTACGCTTCAATTGCCTATGCTGAGAATGTAGTTGCAGACTGGCTGAAATGACTCCGACGTGGGATGTTAGTTGTATACCAAGACAACGTAACATGACCATGAGGAGTGGTTCGAAACGGACTTATGTCAGTTAGAATATTACTGTTATTTACAAAGTCAGATATTGTATTCATTGCAAATAATGAATTTTCTCAATAACCAGTAAAAATACGTTCGATAGTAAGTAATGTAAAAAATCTCTCTCTCATTTGTGGTAGTTTGTGTATAACTGTGAATGTGTATGATGTGTGAACTCCATGTGACAACGAACTATGTGTTTCTTTTCCCCCTTCCCCATGTTCACTTGTTAATGTATGTTCGCAGAGCAGCTCCTGTGTGATTTGGCCAACGTAGATACTATATTCTTGGAAATAATTTTGGTGAAGCAAATGACATCTGTTCAAATTACAAACAAGTGAGTGTTGTACAATTATCAATCTGATTATCGTAGTGAAAAGTAATAACCTTGATTTACGTTCAATAAACAAATCAAGAATATGTATTTAAAGTTCTTTCAAGTCAACTGAATTTCCGTTATCCAGTTATTTCGCATTTCTAATAAAATAATTCTAATACTCAATCAAATCCATTTGAACTGATTTTCTGATGACATTGGTGAATGCTATTATTATACTTTTAGTATCATCTGAATAAACCGAGGAAATCGCAAACAATGAGTGACGTTTCTCTGACGTATGTAAACGTGATATCTCATTGAACGATGAGAAGTTTTTCTATCATTATCTAACATGTGAATCAACAGTGTGTAGTTATCAACCTTCTCCTAGTCAGTATTCCACAAACCATTGATTATAATAATTCACTGAAGCGGTGTAGATAAGAAATTACTCAAGAGTTAAACTCTGTCACTTACTCTTGTATTGAAACACATTAAATTTGATATCTTGTCATGAAGATAGTGAAATAAATATTATTTAAAGATAATATCTTACTGAATAGGATACGGATATGCACTAACTGGTCATGCAAATATCAACCACAGAAGTCTCTTTGAATGTAAAATATTGGTTCCCTTTGAATTAAGGCGGTCAGAAAAAATAGAATAACATCTACTTGTAGCGCATGATTTAGTCACCGATTGAACAATGACTGATTGAATAACTGTGTGGTAATATTTGTTTAGGTAATAATGTACATTTACATTTACAATGAAATCTAGGACCGTCATCTACCCAATCACCTTGTTTTGGTTTCAGCTGGGCAATAGATTGTATCTGAACTACCTAGGCAGTTACTCTTCAGTCCGAACCTTAGTTTGGATTCTACATGGGGCACTCATATTCTCCCCTCACTAAGTCTGATGACAAGACTCCTAGTATACGTGGCGATCATAGAATGACAGTGAACTTCCGTTTTTCGGAGTACACATGTACGACGGAATTTTCTGAATATGTGTCCAATTGACTTCATGATTCCAAAGTATCCTCGAAAGATGATTTGAAATATGTTTTTCTTCAACTCCCTTTGGATCAATCTCCATCTATTTTGACAGCAATTAACACTCGCTTTAGTCTAGTCATATACAATTTCGTTTCATTTGGTTTCGGTTGTTCTCCACGTTATGACTTTATAAAAAATAGGACCGTATGACAATTCGTTATTGATTTTATGGCCGGCTTTTATCACTTGAATTATCCACCAATCGAAACACGACTTTTCTAATCTTAACACTGTGACAAATCAATGACGTTCGATCAGTGTGATTAGTCTAGCGTGACATATTTTCTGGTAAAACATGATGATCTGGACAATAAGATTCGCCAGAAATTTCTTTTCTAGAATGATGGGCTCCAATCGATGCGGCTGCATTCAGTGTACTGCTCGACTTTTCTGTTTCTATAAGGGCAGTTGCCACAGCGATTTTATGGGCGTTTAACAAGATATTTTCTTTCCATGAACTGGACAATTCGTTGTTTGCACGTTCTGTTTCGAGGATATTATTTTTGAACCAAGTATGGGGCACATCTCTGAAACAGACAGTACTGCACTACTGGGCTGACCATGTGTGATTACTAATGCTTCGCCTAAGTTACTGTTTGTCACGGCTTCATTGAGGTTTTCACCGACATACTCATTCATTCTGGAATCAATTTCCAGCTTTGTACGTAATTTAGAAATTAATGCATCAACTTACGTCGCATCCCCAAAGCATGGGTGTATCAGCAGCTTTGCGTGTAACTTATCAATAAATTCCATTTGACTCTTTTTGAAACGCTGCTCTTGTCGCTGGAATAGCATTTGCAATTGTTCGGAAGTGAAAGCCATTTTTTACTGTATAACTAATGACCAATGTCGTTCAAAAACAGTAACGACAATTCTGGATACTGATTGCACGAAATAATTACCTGATTTTATATCAATCGCAGGCTGACTTTGATTTGATTTTTTTACCCCGTCGCCAGTTGTTATATCAATTGGCTTGCCTATTAGAAAACAGTTAATTTATTGATCGTCCAATGATACACAAAGCTGTATGAGCAGCCTTTAGCCCTTATCAGTCCTGCTTTCTGCTTAGCCCAGCCAGTTATGTCCAGAACAACAATAACAGCCTCTGCAATATGAATCATTAATTCTCAAACATACTGGGTTTATATACCAAACAAACTGATCACATCGTACCGTAAAATAGAGAACAACGTTTATACAAGATTTGGCCAAATGTGGCTGTGAATAGGGGGAACAGTAATTAATGGACTAGGCATAACTCAAGAATGGTAAATCGTATAATAACAGTCTATAGACCAAAATGAAGCTTATAATAAGAGGAACATGAATATGAATAGTTTAGTCACTTCACCATCATACAATAGGAAATATACGCATCATATTGGTCCATATATTGTTCTCAAAGTTACCATTCACAAATCTCCACGGGATATAACACTCAAGCCATAATACAGGAAGTGAAGAATGATGAAGTCAATGACCTTAAGGGTGTTGAAGTTTATCGAGACGGTCTGATCATTCATAGTTCTGATAAAGTAGTTCATGGCAAGACGCTTGTTGCTTCATCGCGTCGTTGAATTGCGAAGAAAACTATGGTGAATCCTAACAAGTGTTCATTTTGTGTATCTAGTCCTAAATGGCTTGGATGTCCAGTTGACGATGACGGTATTTAACTAGATACAAACAACTAGATCCACTGACAAATGAATCATCTCCGAGAAAATACTACGGAACTACGTTTGCAAGATTCATTTTGAAGGCTTCGTGGGTAAACACCCCTCTATGTATACATTTACAACTTCTTCTTAATGGTTTCTTTATTTGTACATATTGTTATTCTTTTTGATGCCATTTGAGATTGTGATGTTTCATTTCACAATAGATATCTCATTTTTTCTGTCGCTTTCATTGGGTTTCTATGTTTCTTCTTGGACTGTATTTATGTTGTTTTAATTGATTTTATCCTGGCGGCTGCCATATTGATTGTTCCCTCTTTGATTGTATTGCTTGATTTGACTGAGATCGTGTATTTCGGTTGTGAATTGGAGCACTTTCCCAGAATTTGAATTACTTTGTGTTATAAAGCAACATATTGAGCGGATTTTTTACTTGATCTATCCAGAAAGGATAGAATAACACTTATTTTTTAGAGCGTTCGATCGATTATTGCAGGAATAATTATTGGTTGAATAACTGAGTGGTAATATTTGATTAGAAACGTTGTTACTACAATCACCTTGTTCTGAATTCGATTGGACAACACGCGTATCTTGTTTATTCCACGGACATTTATTCTTCACCCAAACGTAGTTTGGATCCCATAACGTTCATTAGTGGCTGAACTTCAGTACTGTTCCCGTTTTATTCCCCATTTGTCTTGTGTTGCTAATTGATTATTCCAAATTTCGATATTCAATTCATTCAGATATGGTGAGGAACAACCGTTGTACTTACATTCTGTACCTCTTACTGATGCATCACCTGTGGGTATTGTTACAGCTTTGGGGAAGAAAGGCAAAGCAGTAATATTTGTTTCACGCAAATGTATTGTTATTCACGAACCCAGCGAGAAGCAATAACTGTGTTTTGGACCGTCAAACGACTTTATAAATATATATTTGAAAGAAATTCACTAGTGTTACTGATCATGAAGCTCTAAAGCTTATCTATCATCCTCATAAATCCTTAGCACGTTCCTCAGCTGCCATGTTACAACGATGGAGTATTGCCTCGGCACAGGAGTGCCGAACAAATTCAACATGTTGAATACATTTCTAGACAATCACTACAAGATTTACCTGTTATTACTTCAAACTGTTTGTTATGAAGCCTTTAACAGTAAGAAGTTCAGATCTCACCAGAGAAACTCGTAGATATTTTGGATGTATACTCAGTGCTATACGTGAAGGTTGATATGCTGATCTGAAACTTATACCTCTTGTCTATTTTTCAAAGCGGGATGAGTTATCCACTACTCCCGATAAAATTTCGTACTTCAGTGATTGTGTTAATATTCCTTTTTCGTAACGTAAATCTTACTTTGGAGAGCTTCAAAGTGGCCATTCGAGTGTTTAGAGAATGAAGTCTTTGACAAGGCTCGCGTGGTGGTGGCTAGAGGTGAATGCAGATATATAGGTCGTGCAGCAAACAATTGTGGAAGATGTCACAAGTGAAACAATCATCCATCTAAGTGCACTACACGATCAGTATCGTCTGAGGCCTGTCAGAGAATTCATGTAGGCTAGTGTGGTCCATTTCTTAACAAATACAATGCACTTGTAGTCCTTGATTCTTTTTCTAGGTGGCCAAAATTTTGTTGCACAACTTCACCAACTTCTGACTTCACAATCTAAGCATTGAGAAAAGTTCTTAGTCGGGAGAGTGTTCCCATGGCATTAGTGACTGAAAATGGCTCTCCATTTACTGCAGACGTAGTTACTACCTGGTCGAGTGTTATAGTGTGCAGACATCGGTTCTCTGCTCCCAAGCACCCTTGTTCTAATGGTCAGGCAGAAAATTACGTCAATAAATTAGAATTCGCTTTTGATATCACTGCTGCTCTAACATTTGATGAACTGAAAAAGGGAGTAGATACGATTCTACTGCGAGATAGAAATGCTAAACATTCTCTAACGAAAGTGATTCCATCAAAGTTAGTAAAACAAGGGGCTTTTCTTTCAAACATGAAGCATTTAGAGTCTGCATAAGTTCATATCATCGTGAGAATGATCTTCGAATAGCCACGGGTTTTGTGATGAAAAGTGTTACAAAGTCTATGGTTCGGATTCTAGATATCAATACTTTAATTACGCACAATCGACATGTTGATCAAATACAATCCCAAAACCCAGATCAATCCGTTCCAACTTCGATCGATAATTCTGATACCAGTGAGTATATTCTAGATCGTGCAGAGTCTGTATCTAATGCACAGTCTGACAGACACACGATGAACCTAAGGAGAAGTACAATCGATTACAGAAATTTAGATTCCCATTTTAGCTGTGGCGGTTGTGGCGATTGTATGGAATAGTGGTTGTTTTGTACTTGATGCACAACTGATGTCGAAATACGAGTACAATATTTTTGGTTATGCTCACTCAATTGGCATGAATTGCACTTTTTCGAGAATTCTCAGATAGCACAACAATTTAAATACTTCCAAGTATAATATAGTTTGCCTGAATACTTCTGTTATTGAATACTGCACACTGACAACTCAATACATTTGTGCTGTTCAGTTTCATGTGCACTTGGTACACACACATGCCAGCTGCATTGTGTACACCGTCAACGTTTGGTAATATCATAATCATTTGAATATTTACTTGATGAATACGCTTCATCAAACATGTGTTTATATATGTATTTGTATTAAAATATGTATTTATATATGTTCGATGACTCATTTGAAAATCAGTCTTTCGGTTGGACTATTTTGTCCTAGATACCAGAACGAGAAATTATGTTGACTGACCTGAATCACAGTATGAAACACATGCCAGTCAGGAAATTCTTCACCAAGTAATGTTTGAATTACTTGATATTGTAAGTGAACAGGTTTCTGTCGAATAGAGCAACGCCCCTTACCTAACAATCGTTCAACTCGGAGTTGAAATGTCCTACATCCACGTTAATATTCTCAAGAAGACGGTGAAAAATATGGCAGTCACCCTGAAGTTCGGAAACGATCAGTGGATCAAAGTAGAGCACGTGTGCAGCTAAACAGACAGCGATTCACAAAACACATAAGTGACCAATCGATTTGATTGCATTTTCCGGGTATTACTCAAACAATCATCAATGAATAATCCCAGTTCTTAAGAATATCATATTGCTTGATTATTTGTAAATGGCCAATGTCAACTGGACGCAGAAAACTGCTAATTTCATGTACCCATTTAAATCAGGGTACAAATGACGCGTAGGCTACGACCGATTATATCTCTTCGATAATGTTTTCGGTCTTTATTCCATTTTGACGAGGAATATATCGATACTTGTTCCTGATTGACTTAGTATTTACCAGCGTCATCATTGTGGTTCCATTGTCTGACGAGTTTTAAAACTATGTTAAAGATGGTAATTTCCGATAATTTTTAATCTACGAAATCTTTCTTGGTTGTAGGAGTAGAGACAGATGTATCTAATTGTTTGATGAAGCTCTTATTCACCACCGATCGCTTTCGCACAGATTCTGGTCAACAGAGATGTGCTTCTGAACAACCGATGGGGTGTGAGTGCAAAATTATGCAAAATCATTTGTTTGAAATTATGAGCCACAATCACTCTGTTAATAAAGCTGACAAGACAACTGATCCGATGCTACACTCCTCCTCCATCACCACCTTATCCCCTCCTTCATGTTCAGGTTCTCACAACATTCGTTTGTTCCGTCAGTGTATGGTTGACCAGTTTTCACTGTCAAATGGGGATAATCGAAACTGAGAATCGACGTGACTATCCATCGTTCATGTATGCACGAGTTTTACTCACTGAAAAAGATTCTGGATGAGATATGAATTTTGACGTCGAAAGCAACAAAAGAAGCGACTATTCACGCTTGAAATATGTGACAGACCTAGGGCACACAATTAAATATGAACACGAACCACACTGATGCATACTGATAACGACAAATCTACGACACCCTTTCGAATCACCTGTAGTATCAGTTTATATGTTAAGCCCATATACTTCATTCTAGTTACTGGCCAAGCCAATTCACCTATACATTGAGTCATCTTTTGATCTTGTTAATCATTTGCTTATTAACCTTGAGTACTTTTTATATGAGCGTATATGTGTGCACACTTCGTATCTTATTCATCATATGTCTGTCACTCATTTTTGTCCGACTATAAATGTTGATTAACGCTTGCTTAAATCGAGTTGGCTTCCCAGCCATCTCCAATACGCATTATCTTTCGCTTCGCCCTCGAGTTGGCTTACCAGCCATCTCCACTGCATGTCATTTCCGCCTCGTTCGCTTCCTTCGCTTATTCGCCTGTTCACTCGCTCGTTATTATTCGCTCAGGTGTTGTTAACTTTCTGACCTGAGTTATTCGACAATAAACTGTAGTTGCTGCTATCCTTTGTCTTCTGATTTTACGCGCCGTTAAGATTAGAATTATATCGGTTATCGAAACGAACGATTCACGAATCGCGGCACTACACACCCATGTTCGATGTTGAGTTGGACGGAGAATTGTGTTAAAACATGAATATGAGATTGAATATTATGTTTGCTGAGAAATGGAAATTATTAGAATTAACGCTCATAAATAAATATAGGTTATAAATGTGGTGACTTTTGGTGCTGTTTGTACAAATCAATACATCAAATAGTATTCGTGTATACATTATTTACTTTGTATCGCCAGAATGAAATACTCCATCATCAGATGAAAACAGCGGATAGTCTAGGGTGAATGATATAGCATTGTCATTCCATTTTGAATTTATTCCTAATGCAGAGTTTGGAGAGAAATATATGACATATTTCAGACAAACTGAAGCAAAATAGATGCATTGAAGAAATTCCAGTAATATTGTATTGGATGATAACTTGTGGGGGAAAACCAAATGACTGTTCAACAAAAAATCACAAAGTGCCTTAGTAAAATAAAAAAAGAAATACAATTCAGTTGTCATTTCGACTGCTCAGTGATTCGCCTCCCGTTCTTTTCATTTCAGTTCTCTGTTGGTAGTGACTCCATTTCTGAACGCTGCTACGTACGGCTGTTATCTGTCAGCATAATAGCATGCATCTGAATATTTTACGTTGTACCAGTGGATGAAAGTACAGTTCACATTATTCTAGGAGTCAGCATTCTAGCCAGTCAATTGTTATTGTATGTGGTTGTGTGTGGAGAGTACTTGTAATCACTTGATGAGAGCAAACAACGATGCTTTGGCAACCATGATGCACTCGATAGATGTATTTATCTAGTAATATCAAGCTCAATGTATACACTGACAATAAACCATTTTGACACCTATTCATCCAAATCCGCATCGAACATTCGGTCACCAACTTCACTGCACATATTCATCGTATCACTGCAAGGAACTGATGAATACTAATTTTATTGAATCATGGTGAGAATTGCAAACGGGTTGCGACTGATCGTACTTCATCCATAATATTCGTGATCTGGATTCTGGATTACACAGAATAATATCGAGATTCATTCGTATCCGGCTTAGTGTTTACGTGAGTTCGCATCGTCATTCCAGTGTCTACTATGTTTCAAGAATGTGTAAGCGATGGTCTATTTCCAACAATTAATATTCTACACAATGTTGTTTGTTTACAGGAACAGCGACATGTGTACTTGACTGTCAACCAAAGACCATATTCACTATCGATCTCTATTACATAGATTATTGAAAACAGAAATGTTTTTGAACGATAGTTGAGGAGAGAGTGTAAGATTATGCAGCATCATTATTTATTTAAAATTATTGTTACTGATTACATTAACAATAAATATAACGAAACAAGTGATTTGATTATCCACCTCTCTCTTCCACTAACTTCTACTTCTCCCTGCTCTTCATCTCATTCAGATCCGCATCGTCCGTTCGTTCCGTCAGTGTACGGTGGACCACTCATCACTCTAAAATAGAAACAACCAAAACAAACAGAGGTTATGAATATCCGTCATTCATTTGCACACACGTTCTGCTCAGTAGAATGTTTTTCTATACAAGACAGACTTTTGAGCAAACAATAAGAAAGGAGTCGAATATCCACATTGGAAATGCGTGACAGACTCAGATAACAAATTGAATGCAAACATGAAGGGACTCACACAGAAGCACACTGATAAATACACATCATCGAAATGCTTTCATACCACTCACGTTCAATACAAAACAAATCATGAAATCATGATTATGAAAATGTACGAAATGGAAAACAATGTGCATTGCCGGATTTAAATTATGAAGACTTACTTAGGTGAGTAGTAACAAGCGATCAACATGTTTGATGGATATTCATATTCTTCACATCTGGTATAACCGCATCCCACGTACGCCGTTTGTGCTTCAACTATCTAGATTTGTTTTAGAGAAATGAAGTAAGGAGAGCTCGGTCAGTGATTGACGTGGAAATTTGACAGTTCCTTCAGTCACATAACTTGTGTATACACATACCTGCTTGTAAGTGTTGCAGTGATGCGATGGCTCACAGAGGTCTGAATTGTGGTCATAGTAGTTCGATTCTTTCATCCAATATGCAACAGCTCTACAACATGCACAATCACAACAATCCAACACTTGGTAAACCTACTCTGCCAACTCAGAATGAATAGCGGAATTTCGACCAACCGAATCCCATTTACCAACATTTCCAATCGGTTCTTCGTCAAATGGATTGCATTTTTCAGACCAACTTTGAGCAGCGGCAGCCAATTTATCGTCCCACTCCTGATACAAGAATAAAAACCATAGCAAAATAATCATCGTGCATTCATGAACAATGTGAAGAAACGCGTTCAGATTAGAGTGCAAAGCACTAGGCTTCCACATCATCTCAAACTCACAAGAGGCTGTAGTATTTCCTCTGCTGGCACTATGTCCTCTTCGCCACACAGTTTTCGGTATGCTCGATGCTCATTATGTACTCGCAGCATGAGTTGTGCCTCCTGTGGGTCCAATCCGAAGACAGCTCCCACGAAACAAATGCCAAGCAGTAGTGTGAGCATCATTCTCTGATATCTGGTTTTGGTCGAAGACGCAGTCATATTTATACCTTTGATTATTCAACTATTCTCCTCGAATTTCAATGCACTCTTCTTTATTTCCGTAAATGGTTGCTCGTTTTAAATTATAATATTGTTTGCTACAAATCACTACTTTTGCGTTCCGTAGTATTTTTATCTACATGTATATGTTTTTTTGTAATAATTAGTAGAGTGACTTGAAACGAAGCTCATTTGCCACAACTATTATGTTCATTTCAATTGATTGACATTCGCAGTTAAACGTCATACAAGTAACTAATTCTCAAATATCCTATTTACAAATGATTTTAAATCTTCTCTCAGTGAGTTTCAGGAACGATTGGTAGTAATTTTTCCTCCTATTTTCTGGAATTAAACTACTTTCTTAAAGGAACCAACGTAGTTATATGTATTAGAGTGTCTGTCAGTCACAATAACATACTGAATTGTTTTTACATAAACTTGATTTGCATGTCTTTTCGCTGTAAGTTTTAGCCCACTATAAATTGAAGCGATTTCCTAAATATAAAGCTTAGTTACCGTGTTGTACACAATGATCCTACTTTTGTTAATATCGTTAATTCTTGTTTCTCCCGGTCTTGGAGGCCAAGATGAAATGGCAAAATTTACAAGCACATTGTTACAACATCATAATTGGGTTAGACAAACCAGAAATAAATGTGATTCTCGTTGGAGTACATCTGAGAAAAAGCTTGAGGATTTTGTGAGCTCATCTGACCATGTTATAATATTGTGATTTCGTTAAGAACGGAACATGTGCACTGTGAAATGTATTTCATTTAAATATTTATTTTCACTATGGGTGTTGATGAATAATGTGTAGTCGAATTTCGTTGGACAATTATTGAGAACCAAGAAGTACTGGGTAGTTGTTTCTTCTGAATATGAGATTACTCAGTATTGTCAACTCGTGAATGCTCCGAACGTCGAAATTAGGACGTACAGTTTCCATAGTGAGCCCTTAACATTTCCACAGGTAATTTTCGGAGTTCGGGCAAAAGCCAAAACCAATGGAACTAAACGACATTGAGTGTGAAACAATTACCAACCATAGGTGGTTGATGATGGTTGTTAAACAGTGTCATTTCATTGACGTTAGATATTTATATCAGTGAATACCGATTCTGTGGTCTAAAAATGAAATGCATACCGTAAGACGCTAAACATCTGGGTTTGAACCCCTATTGAGCCATGGACACACTTCGTTCAAAAACCATATGATCGAACGAAGCATGTACCTATTTCTTCCTACTTTTCCGTAATCGCCAAACCACAATCAACCCAAAATATAAATTGTAAACGTTCGTTCATCCATACGATTTTCCACGTGAACATTTATTTGTAGATATGGGATGATGGATTATATGTGACCGCTCAACAGTATGCAGAAAAGTGTGAAAATATACCAAGTGGTTTACAAGACAGAACTACGTGTAGATGGAAATCAGTTGGTCAAAATGTTGCTCAAGTTTCTTCAATTAATGAGTAAGATTTATTTAATAATACGTCACCACTTACTTTGCGTTTCCCTCTAATTTCCTCTAGTGCTATCAATGTTTGGCGTGATGGAAGTCGATTTTATAGCCTTAAAAATGATGAATGTAAAGCGAATTATGATTGTTCTATGTATAAGCAAGTAAGTTTATATTTGGAAAACGAGCTAATGATTTTTAATTGAAGCTTGTAAACATTAACACAACACATATTGGATGTGGAGTTCACTTATGCAATAAAAATACAAATAAAGGAAAATACATGGTTGTTTGCAATTATGCTCCAGCGTAAGTATTGTATTTTGCAGTGTATTTAAATCTACTATAAGTGAATATTAAATCTGGCTCCAGTCCTTATAATGGCTAAATGAATTTATTCTGTACACTTATAATTCTCCTTCTCATGTGTTCCCATTTTATTTAAAACTGAAAGCTTTTTATACCTTCATGTGTGTTTATGCATGTCTATGTTCATCTATAAGTTGATTACTCACATGTGTACTCACCTGCATTCCATACATTCTTCATCTTGATTTTGAACATAAATATCACTTGCCTAGTTGCATTCCAACTACTATACTCAGAGATGTTATCACATTTTTCTACACGTTTTTGACCATTTACCGGCTTTAACATGAACACTCCTTGACCGTGGCAATGTATTACAAATTGGTTAAAGTTACAAACTAACAACGAGCAATAAAAACAATGTAAATTATTAAATTCACTTAGTATTGTTTGTTCGAATCTTCCCATTGACGTTTAGAACTGCAACTGGTCAGTCTCTAATTGGGAAGATTCAAACAAACAATACTAAGTGAATTTAAACTTCACCCCATTGCACAAGCAAGTGGCTAACAGAACTCAGTGGCCGAGTGGATAAAGCGATGGCGTTTGAAGCGAAAGGTATTGGGCTCTAGTCCCAGAGTGAACATCATCTCTGAGATGCAGGTACATCCAGCTGACAAGTCCCGAATAGGACGAAGCGCGCATCCTGGATTACACTGCTAGCCATTATCCATCTTTGCTTACAATGTAAATTATTGTTTACCTAAACATACTTGAAGAAATATTTTTCTGACTTCTTTATTTCTACGTTTCGGTCTTTTTATTATTCACGTCGATTTTTCTAGTTGTTCAAATTTAAACGTGGTCGAAATTATTCATTTTAACTGACTGTATTTAAAATTCGTTTTCATCTACCGTAATTCTGAATATGTTGTTACTGTTTGTGATACTTTTAGTGCTGGTAAAGGAAGACCGTATGATGATGGAACAAAGACCAGGTGTAAACAATGAAATTATTCACAAGATTGTTGATAAATAACATGAACTGACTTTTTTGCTTCTTCTTGTCGTCAAATTTTAATTGAATGTTGCATAATAAATAAAAATGATGCCATTCGATAAACTACTTTTCCTCTGAAATCTTAACAAATTACAGTTCTACGTATATTGAGTGTAAATTATATTTAAAATAATCTCGGCGATTGAAATTTAAATAGTTTTGATGTGTCATTCGACAAACGTATCTGGACTTCTCCAGGTTAATAATCAAAGTCAAAATCATCAAAGCTAACGAATAATACTTATAATGGACTTTTTGAAGTGATCAAGTTTTTAAGTGATGTTTGATAAAACGTAGGATACCACAAATTATTATAAGAATGTGTTGATCCATTTCTCTTCAGTTATTTACCACTTGTTGGGATCCAATTAAGGTACTGTTTAACTGAGCCTTTTTCACTCATATTACTGGTACGTTAAAGCTACCAATTGCACTGACTAAAATTAATAAATCGATTCACTAAACTCAAGAGGTAATCAGGCGATTCGGCTGTTGTATATGATAACAAAAGTGGCTGCTAGTATGTTAAAAGTTTCATCCACTCAATCATTCGCGTATTTCCATGCTTAAGAGTTAGCCCTATGAAATCAGAAGTTTGATTGTTAAGCAGGTAAACATTCTATTCTCTATCAAACAAACATTTTTTTCCGATCAGTCAAATTAAGTTGTGCAGTGACCTACTTTTTTGACGAAAACGCGATTGGTGTAGTTGGAATGAAATTGAGACCATTGATACTGATGTGTCAGCTTCAGATTTTTCAATCATTGTTAGTAGGCAACATCAAATCGAAGCGAAACACGATCTTAACCAAATTTGCTCATTAAATGAACAAGCATACTCCATTAATTAAACTCAAGTATCACAACTCAAGAAATCACGTCGGAAATATGTATTTATTGTATTCTTTATTTTCTTACCGATCATTCAGGTTATTTCATTTCCATAGAATGTCACTACTCCTTTAGTTGATTTTATTTTGACCAAACTATCATTTTGTATTTCATCGTAATCAGTTTCGATGACAAACTGGTAATATGATAAACAGCAGCATTATCAGTAAAACTTTATTTATGGAATTCATGAAGCATGTTTTTCACTATTTGTAACTCGGTAAATGAATGAAGCTGCACGCCTAGTGTTGTTTTTTTTTACTAGAATTCAATAACTTTAACTCAAGCTTAGTGTGTTATTCACTGAGCTAGCAAGTTTTTTCGATAGGTATGGATATTTCAGTAGTGATTAGTTATCGATAGTTATGCAGCAGTAAATAAATACCCGAAATTAGTAGTTTTGTAGGTGTTCGACATTGATGCTTACCTCATGAGTTTTATTGAACACTGATATGAACCGCGAAACAAGAAGCCTTAACAAATTACGAAAGCTATTTTTGGGGACGTTAATTCATTTTATTCAAAGCTTGTAAAACTGTAACATTTACTTTTGCCCCTGGTCTATTCTACAGATAATGAGCTTTCGTTTGATGTATAAATCACTGCCATAGCATTTTCTATTCTAAAGCTATTGTAATTTAGACATAACCTTTTGTACTCTATTTTCTACTACAATCCCCTAGTTTTGGACATAATTGTATTTTCCTAATTATTGTACGTTGTGGTCAGGTTGTTCATCTATTTATTCATATAACTTTTCACCCTTATCTGAATTGAGAATTCCAGTGCTAGATCGGGGTTGGAATAAAGTGATTAGTGTTTTAGCTGTCTTTTTCTTCTCTGTCTCTCGCGTGCTTGTCAGCAAATCAGGGATAGAATAGTTTTCGTCTCTCCACCCCCACTTCGAACTCACGCATACTAGCCTCAAGGTTAAGCCAGTCAGCCTATCGGGTTAAGGTCTTAATCTACATTAGACAGGTCATACTCGGCACTAAAGTGAGTAGACAGATTCAAGGACGTAACAAACACACTCAGGCTGAAGGTTCTCGTTCACGCATCCACACCAGATCACGAGTGAGTACGCCATTCTAAGCAAACCTTTCAACTGTTAGCCAGCGTAGCCGAACGCTTGTCGACATATCGGTAGTTTCCCAAATACATCTTCAACCCCCTTCATTTTTGGTTTCAGATTTAACTGTGTTTGTGAGCTTAGATTGTAAAGATGTTGCGTGTAAAGGTATTTTCAAACTCCGAATAATTGTGGCATCTTTAGTGGCAAGACAGATGTGATCCAGTACACTATAAAATACACTGAGAGTCTGTTCCTTTTTGAACATTATATATAATTGTCTTAGCTTTTATTTTGACGTATTGTGATGTTTTTCATATTTCCGGACATTCTTCTTCGTAACTAAGCAGACAGCTGCGGCATTTAGAGTTAAGACTTTGGTGAGAGCCCGTTTAGATAGCTCTTCCTGACTAGGTTTTTCAAAAAGTTTCAAATGTTCCTTGTTTCGTTTGTAAATTACGCCATGACAAATTGGTGGCATCTGCCGAAGGGATTCTGGAGGTCAGAGGAACCCACAACGCTGGGGCTCATTGTGTCAAAGGAAAGCCTTAATCACCGCAAAATGATGATACTTGCCTGTTTCGCTCCCACTCATTATCCTTATGTTTATCGAAATCGTAGACGCTCTCAAACCCCGCAAAGAAACTCGTCAGGATAAAGATCTATCTCAAGACCACAAGAAACAGATAATGCTGACTGGTACTGATGTTAAAATAAATATGGTAAGTGATGTAAATAGAGTTACAAGAAGCTTTGACAAAAAAGGGAGCTATTTTTGTGAACTTTATTTCATTTAATTCAATGCTTTGAAAACACTAGCATTTACTTTTGTTCCTAGTTTATTCTGCACACCGTGAGCTTTCGTTTGGTGTAGGATTCACTGTCATATCCCTTTGTGTTCTAAAGCTATTGTAATTTAAACGTGTTCTTTTGTATTCTGTTTTCTACTCTAATCCCAAGTTCTGGATATGATAGTAGTTTCCAAATTGTGTTGTGCGTCTTGGTCCTCTTATTCGTATGTGTATTCATGTATCTCTGCGCTATCCTGAGTCGAAACAAGACCGGAGTGTGGATCGGAGTTGGGAATAAATTGAGTAGCGTTGAAGTTAACTCGTCTTCTATCTCACGTGCTTGTCAGCCAGGCAGGTAATAGAATGAATTTCGACTCAACCCCTAGCGAATAATCTCACTTCGAGGTAACGCTCACTGGCCTCAAGGTTAGACCGGTCAGCCATCTTGTCGACGCCCCAATCTAGATTGAGACGAGCTATCTTCTACATATTATTGGGTAGACAGATTAAGGACGTAACAGTAAGTCTCCTAGAAAATACAGAAAACCCTTCATTTTCTCATTCTTTCAACATAGCATGGTACACACACTTTCGTACGTCTCGGTTCTTTACGACGACTCCTTCAAATAGCATATGAAGGACCTCCCAAAGTCTTTTACCACAAGCCTAGGTATTATATCATCGGTAAAAAGGGAACTGTCGATAACGTCACCATTGACTGTCATAAGGCCGCGCATTTAGAATGAAACTCTAATGATGTTGATTTTCCTCTTGCATGCTCGAATGGCACGAGCCTCAGAATTACGATTCGTTCCCTGCTAACCAACAATCAGGAAGTGAATCCGCCGGTATCCTTCAACCGGCTCGAGAAAACGTGCTCTGGATGAAGATTGAGGTTTCTGGAACGTGTAAATGAGTGATACGCGAATGATACTGAAGAACAATTTAGTTTATCCTGTTTAAATGCATCATTATTGCGATAAACATGTTTTCTCCCCAACATATGTGCACAGTTTTCCTGTCTGATCACAAAAATTCAAGACAACCCCACCAAACGTAAATTGATTTTACTCTACCACGTCTCATCGATACGCATGCATGCTAGTTTTCCATCGTTCGTTTTGTATGCTTATGATCGTACATGAATGTTTCGACGTGCACTACGTCATGGAAAAGACGAAAAACCAACGAAGAATACGATGAATAGACAATTTAATTGTACATTATCTTCATTACCACGATCAGATGCTTCTGAACTTAGCAGGCCCTCGGAAGAGTGCTTACCAACTGTAATCTCGTTGTATCAAAACTTCTGGCTGGACACGCCTCAGACTCACCACTACTCCAAAAGAGGGGGAATAAGTTGTGTCAGTAAATAAATTCCCACCAGATCACTAGTAGGTACACCGTATTACGCGTACCTTGCAACCACATGCTAGCCTAGACCAAATGCTTCCCCACATATCCATAGCTTTCTAAACATGTCTTCGATCCCTTTTATTGTCGGCCTCTGATTTGACTATGTTGGTATACTTTCATCACAAATATGTCAAGTGTAAATGCGTTGTCAAACTCTGGATACCGGTGACGTCTTCAGTGAAAACCCTACACGGTTATTTATCATTGCATATTTATGCCCTGAGCAGGTTGTCTGATTTTGGCACTACATTTCACACTTTATTATATTTTTACGGATTCTAACAGACGATAGTATCGTCTGCATTATTTATGTGCTATGATGGTACTTTGATCGATAAATTGCGATAACCGGCAAGAGATATCGTTGATAAAACTATTCGTAAAGGAGGGGAATGTCTTTAGCTTTATGAAAACATCATTAGTCTACCGACATTGTTTGATGTTATGGTGGAACTTAACATTTGAATGCAAAGAATAAGTGGTCATTACAACTCTGCCTTCCCATATGGAATCAACCATCTCCATTTTAGGCCATTTCATCTGCTTGATCGTTTGTGAAGATATGTATAAATAATTAACTGTCTAGCCAGTTACTGAACTCATCATTGTCAATAGGTGGTTACTTATTTTCACTACCTTTTCATGTTAGAACATACAAAGTATAGCGACAGTCCATTAAAATGTCTTTGTTCGACACCGCTCTAAAGAATACTTTGTTGACATTAATTAGTTAACAAATCAAAATAAAATTAGATTTTCTCCTCCACACCAACGAAACATCAATTTACTTTAGACGAACAACCACACTAACTCCGACCAAGAACCCATGACTAGCCGGACTATGACGTGAGTTTATTTGATTGTCAACAAAAAACAACAACGACGACGATTTATATACATCTAACACTTGTCAAGGACACAGTGAGTTGTTTTTATTAACTACAGCACTACTTCATCACAACAGAACAACATAAACCCCATATTTGTGTAGATCATCAACGTAGGTGATCTGTATGTATGATTAAACACCCACTCGAGCTGTACAGAAATGCTGCGAACTCCCAGCACACATTCAAGTCGTACCACCCACACACAATGTAGATTTAACATTCGTCGTATTCAGGCACTGTAGATATTTTGATAACCGTACAGAAGGAATATGATGTCATTAAAAAATGTATCAGCAGTAACGGGTTGAAGAAACTAAGTGAGACAACTGCCATAGCCACCTGTTCATAACGTGCAATTGTTTGTTAACCTTTGGCTGTCCTTGTTTTTGACGAGGAGGGATAAATCGTTCGACAGTGAGTGACATACCTAACGGATGGTCAGGCTAGAAGCAAATGATACTTCACTGCCATTACACGCTATTCTAGATGATCCCATGTGTAAATAAATAAGAGACGATTTTGAACAACTTGAGAACGAAACATTCATTTGAAAAAAACGAAATCCCCGATACCAATCAAATTAAATGAAAACTGCAGAATTCATATGAGGAGAGATTCTACATATGGACTTTAGAGATATACTAAAAATATATGACTGTACATAAAAAGATATTCTATTCTCGATGTTGATTTCACCATTGATTAAACAAACGCCAGGATTAGGATGTGCATTCTCAGGAGGAACTTAGAATAAATAAAAAAAACCATGTGAACACTTTTTTGAAAATCAATTGTAATACCTTTCAAGAATATAGAAGCTGGGACTGTTCATTATTAGTTAGTTATATTCAACATTATCTGTGAAAAAGTGAGGGGAATCGGTGATTCGAAAGTGGTATTGAATTATGGGCATTCATAACATTAGTTAATTGTAGCTTGTTTAAATCACCACTTGCCGGCCGCGGAAAAGTCTCCACCCGGTTTTAAAATCAAATCGTAACGCGAATGGTTAGTCTCCTATAATTCTAAGCCATATTGTTTGTAGGCAGGAGGTAAAGCTGGAAAAGACTCTGGTAAAGCAAAGGCCAAGGCAATTTCTCGATCACATCGCGCAGGTCTCCAAGTAAGTAGTTTTTTATCTGAACTACATTAATCTTAATCAACTTTCGAATCAATTTTTTGGTGGAATGACATACATTCCCCCGAACGAATTAACTTAAGATTTGTTTCACAAGGCACTGACATAATATTGTATACTTCTGCTTTCTGAATAGAAAAGCATACGGACTTTGTCCTACTAATTAATAGTGCAACCGTACATTATCGAGATCTACTTTCACATTGTACACTTTAAGTACTCGTACAATAGAACTAAAATCGTCAATGTAGTTGCTCTTCAAAGTATGGAGTTTGGAGCAGTACATTTATAAGTAGTCATACCTTGACAGACTTGATAGTTATTGGAATTGCCAGCTGTGGTTTAGAAATTAAAGTACCGAATCTTATCAATTTTTCGAAACAAACCTTGTTTATATCCGTAGGCTCTTCCAAGTCTTGCTAGATATCCTTCAATAAGTAGATAAATCTCTCCTAACGAAACGTCTAGCAGTGTTGCGCCAGAACGGCGAATAAAAGTTTACTTCGAGTATAATTTACTTTCCTGTACATTGACCTACGGTTGTCTGTATCAGCAAGCCAACAATTGGAGGCAAGAGAATTCAGAGTTAGTACCTTTTATGGTCGCCTTTATATATATATATATCCTCATAGAGAAATTTGAACTTGGAATGTCCACCTATTTACTAGGGTAATATTAGTATGAGGAATAAGATATGTTTTCATCACGAACTGATATCAGCTATAATGCAAAGATGGTATTTGGCTAAATGAGTGGGTGGGTTTCGTGTCTGAATGACAGATCTATCAGTTTAAGTCTGATTAGTTCACACACAAATACATGGTCTCGCCTAATGGAGAAGTCGTATATGTAGTGCAATATAACCCACGGACTCTAATTTAAATGTCTATCATACTTGTAAGTTCAGCAGTGTAAAGTAATACTACGTCCCCTAGCTTCTACTAGACAATAAGACAAAGTCTAATCAGGGACTAGTAAAACATGCACTTAATAAAAAAAACTCAGTCTCATGAAACTCAACTTAAGTTAGTGTCCTATATCTGAAACTACTTTTCACTCAGCTATCTACTCTTTTGAAGTTATAAAACATTAACAATATCTAGTAGCCCCGTTTATATAAACTTTCCGTGTTCCTTTATCCTCTAATTGTAGTTTCCTGTTGGTCGTATCCACCGTCATTTAAAAGCACGCACTACTAGTCATGGAAGAGTTGGCGCTACTGCTGCAGTCTATTCGGCAGCTATTCTGGAGTACCTGACTGCAGAAGTTCTCGAACTAGCTGGGAATGCAAGTAAAGACTTGAAAGTCAAACGTATAACACCTCGGCATCTTCAGTTGGCCATTCGTGGAGATGAAGAACTTGATACATTAATCAAGGCAACCATTGCAGGTGGTGGTGTTATCCCCCACATCCACAAATCCCTTATTGGCAAGAAACTACCTCCACCTAAACCCCTTTCGATGTAACAAGATTCATAACATGAATTTTATTGTATTACTTTCCTCACATTTCCATCGATGTTACGTTATTTTTCAAGAGGGCATCTGTCTCCCCTCAAACGTATGAACTCTATTGCATTATATGTGTGAAGTAGATTTATTCAGACTTATTTTATTATCTGTCCATATGTTCATATTTGTAAGTAAATGTCGAAATCACGTTTCCATTCTCTTAGTTTCTATTCATTTGACCATTGACTTAATGTCATTCAGATTGATTCAACAGTTCCTTTTCAACGCATGTATGCTTCCCCAAGGGCTTAGTTACAGTTTTGTATAAAAACTGAAAATAGCATAGGGAATTGTTAGTTTGTCTGTTAGTGCCAAAGGTTTGTGTGGGTCCGAATACAACATCATAAGGGCATGTTTGACGCTCAACTAATCAGTCTTCATCATCCTAACAGCCATTGACCTAAGGGTTCAACTCCCCAAAAAAGTAAGAATTGAAACCCAGTCCTACTTTAGGATTAGTTAGGTGTGGTGCTTTTTGCATAATGGGAGCTCATCTTTAATATTGGCTTCTGTACATCTGAAGTAGTGAGATGGACTTGACGTCGCTGCTCTAAACTGGGTTGGGATATGGTTCTTGCTAGGTTTTCTGCACGTGATCCACGGGCTTGGCAGTCGTCATTTAGCAAATTACCTTGATTCTGAACCTGGATGTGTTGGTTCTGTTGCGAATATGCCTTGCGACGGTAACTGAGTCATCTGATATCCGCTAAATCGAATGCGACCCAACTAAGCCACAATAGATACTACTTGGGTATGTAGGACAGTCTACAAAAGGTAACACGTAAGTAGTTAGTGTTTACATGTTTGCAATCTGGTCGTTTACCTTAAAAATCTCTGGCTAGTCACAGGTTTATTCCGGCCGAGGCTGACATTGCATAAAGCTAATTGGGTAAGAGTTTAACTCAGCGACTGCGGATTAATGTACTATTGGGTCTGCGGTTACTGCTTCGTTAGTTTGACTAGTGTCCAGGCTACCCGTTGGTTGAGGTCCGAAAAATCTGACCGATGGGCTCATGCTCTATGTGCCGCCAGTGAGTTCCCCAAATCATATTCAGTGTAATCATGTAAGAAATGTGAGTGACACCAACTGTTTTCGCCTCGTGTTCTAAACAACTTGGGTACTTACAATCAGTGACGTTTCTCATCGACATCCTAGTTTCTGTGAAGATGATTCCATACGTGGGTTCAAATGATTTCTGGGTAGTCTATAGCAATAACTCTTGAAAATAACCTATGGTTGTTAGCCAGGCCTGTAGTTGACTACCCATCAATGTGGCGAGTCGCTATTGTAATTTATTTACGGACTTATCAGTCTTCCAAAATGGAATGAGAACACCTCTACATGTTTAGATTGTCAGATTATGAATTATAAGACGCAATTAAAAGATGGCCTTATTACTATAGTAACTACAATTTGATTTCGAGTGTCCAAACGAGTCGACTACGAATTAATGTCTGTAGGTAGTGGTTCAGTGGTATTGATTCACAATGTGCTCACTACTAGCTATCCTCAATGAGACTAGTTACTCATGCAATTCCTTATAAATTACATTCCACGCCTATTGAACATGTACCTTGCCCGACCAACTAAGCTGCAGTATCTATGACCTCGAGCGAGCATAGTATCTTATCCAAGCAAGCACTTCATTATTTATTCACAACCCATTGGGTGTACACAAAATATATTTTTGTAACCTGATGCCAGATTTTTCCGAAACCTACTTCATTTGGTGATACCGACTAGGTAACTAAAGAGTAGTATCAACATGTTCGTCCCCATGCATTTTACTAGTCGAATAATATTCCTAATTAATTATAACGTAGATCACCTGCTGATTTATAAAACATTTCAACCCGCCAATTTGACGATTACTTGCAGCTCAGTGCACATGTAGATGGTCATCCGAATGCGAAAACATCCTTAGGATAGTTAAATATTAAAATTACCCACTATATCTCCATTCAAATGCTTACAGTAATATACCATGAAACCCGGCCTAATGAAGACAAATTTCTGCTCTTGGTATATCACAATACCTTAAAAACTTAGTATATTAGAAATGATTATTATTATCAGTCACAGAGTATGGCTAGGATAACAAAGTATTCACCCGTTCATGCGACAATCATTTATCTATATGTCTTAATAGTGTCCCGAAGTTACCGGGTAAAACTGAAATAAAGTAACCTCAGAGGACATTTTAAAAGGTTAAGCAAGTAATAAGCTGTTGTAAACTTCTGATCGGTGGGCTTAGGCTCAACCATCTGAGCCGAAGGAAATGGTTTAATTACATCCAGCTTAGCGACGGTCTATTGATGAGCTGGAAGTATCTCAACTTGAAATCTCTATACACGCAGTTATATATTGTGAATAATATTATCAGATTTATTCTGCTTCTAGGTTATTCAGAGTAAATTATCTATTTTCTCCCCATTCCAGTTCCAAGATCGACCAAGAGTACGTGCCCAGCTGTATTTCTGTTTCGTAATTCCTTATATTCACAAGCTAAGTTGTGCTGTCTGATATTGCTGTTTCGGTGAGCTATAACTGAGATGGGAGAACATATACTTATTTTACTGTTATTCAAACACAATCTGTTACTTATTATTATGTGACCAACCCAATCTATTATATCACCAGACATTGAACTATAAAAAATTTAGTTACAACTTCATGGATACCGACTTTTTTTTCTCAAACCTACCGCACTCCATCCCCTTTGTTCTTATCAACTCATAACAATTGATCAATAACTCGTTTCCAAGCATTGGAAAGAACAAACATTTTTCCCTAAAATATCTACATTATTTAACAAATCATCACTCAACCCTATAAATATCTCTTGAAATACTTTAATACTTAGTTTTTTCCCTTGTCACCAAACTACATTGGTGAGAGCTTGTCTAACATTAAGATATAAAGTGAGGACGAAGGATCCACCTAGGGAAGTTAGAAAACCCTAATCCGTACCAACAGCACTCATGTGCTCCAAGATCCTGAAGGGACAAATGGCATATGAATCTATTCTTGACCACTGGTTAACATGGGATCGCATCTACTAACGTTGCTCCATTAACTTGTGGATTAGACCTTTGAGTTAAAGGTTCGAGGGGTGGCCTCCTAAAAAAGCCAACAGCTTTGGTTTGGGCACCCAGGGAGTACCCCAGCTCACGCACAAATTTGACAATAACTACTTTGTGTGACACATTTATTTTGGTGCCCCTTTGTACCAATGTTTATGTATTCAAATAAACAAATAAGATTCTATAAAGTATTTACAGCAGTTTTTCAAAAAAAGAAATAACTATTACCATTATCTCTAGATTGTGAGCAATTGAAGGAAACCTGGATAATATTAACACAGACGATATTATATATTTTTGTATGAAACATCGTACAACAATAACAATATTTGTCAGCAATTGTTTGATGTTCAAAAATGCTAACAAAATTAAGAATAAATGATGTACACAGGGGATTAATTAAAAGTCATTTGAAAGGAGTAGTATATATATATATATATATATATATATATATATATATCTGTACAATGATATTTGACATGAACACCTATTTGACAGGATAGATTCGATTATGAAATTGAAGATGTTCCAATCGACAGAGATGAATTACTATGAAGACTTGCATCAATTGATGTTGAGTTTAGATTCATAGCCTTTAAGAAAATAACAAAGAGAAAATGGGAAGCATCGAGTTTATTTAAGTGATAAGGATTAAAGTTTATTTAACATTCTGCTTATTACTTGTATATAAAATTATGTATCATCAGTCAGTCAGTCACAACGTAGGACTTCATACGTACGTACATCAGTTCGAGTTGCCATACCAAATTAGCACAGAGATGCAGTTGTCGATCCAAATCCCATAGTGGTAGAAGTAGTAAGAGTATAAGCATTATGTGAAAGATTAGGGTTTGCAGATGTTATGGGAGGAGTATAATCCAGTGAAATAAATTTCAAAAGAGAAAAAGGATAGGGATATGAAGAATTCAGAAGATTAGAATTTGGTAGAACACAAAGAGTGGATGCACCTTCGCCACTGCAAACGATTTTGAGCCATGTCATTCAAGGTTTCATCATCAGATTTCGGTTAGACAGTCAGTGAAAACTAGGAATCATTTGATAGTTTTTGTGCCCTAACATGACGCATCTCCACAGTGCACCCCAATAAACTCACCGGAGATAGAATTCACGATCATCAAGCACTAATGCGAACGCTTAACAACCAGACCACTGATTTGGAATCCAGTAGTTCAAATTCCTAACCCCAATTAACTCGTGATATTTCTGATGTTATTAGGAAACGAGTATAGATAAAATTGGAACTTCTGGAAGCATTTTTTTTATATTATCGTTACATATAGTCTTAGTACATAGTCGGTATATAACTGCATTATCGTATTTCTAGATTCTGCTTATTGAAAAATTCCAGTGGACCTATTAACTATTATGCGTTTTACCATTCATAAATTACTAATAGGTAATTATGTACTGATTGTTTCGCTATCTGCCACTTATGGCCTGACAGTGTTTAAAGCATGACTTGTTATTTGCGTATATAATCTAACCATTGTTTGAGATAGGTACTGTGCTAGCTGGCTGGGCTGAATGATTGAAACATTATAATGGTAACAACAGAAGCTTATTTGCAGACTTCTCTTGAGGCTCAATGCCAGGGATGAAGGAAGGTCCACGGATAGGCGACCAATAGAAGTGTAGCTTACATTAGCTCAATGTTTATTATGCCAGCCAGAATTTATCATTCCTCTAAGATAAGGAAGCTAGGCTATAGTTGGGAAAGCAGAAGCGGGGTAAGAAAATATGATCGGAAATTCTGATTGGTAAATTTAACTCGTGGAACCGGTCAGCGTCCCAAGGCGCACCAGTTCAACTATTATTCCCTAGCATCGATGATATTTATATAACACTTAAAATAGTATGACAAAACATCTGTCCAGCACTTTCTGGTTCCCACTAGTCGTCTAACCAAAATCAGTTTTTGGTGAGAAACTTCAAACTCAACAACCTGCATAACACCTAGCAACAATTATTATTTGCAGTTAAACAACGAAATGGAATTTACCATAAAAAACTTATGAGACAAATTTAACCTTCACTATGAACAGTTAAAGATACAATAAGCAATAATTGGGCTTAAAAATGTAGTTTGTGGTGTACTTATGTGTTTATTTTGACAGACATAAGTAATATGTAATACCGATCAGAAGTTGAATGCCTGTCGAAAGAAGGTCGAGGAGATTGAATTGAAGATAACAGAAAGGGAAATATAAAGGGATTGAGAAATGGAGGAATAGTGAAGCATGTAAAGGATAATTGACGTAAGATTTGCAAGTGAAGTATTTGATGTATGGTTTTGCTATTTTATGATAGAACTCTGTAATTTTGCATTAAACAATAAACTACTTGTTCGCACCTGAGTTCTCATTCACTATAGTTCTATTGGTTGATCATGAATAAACCTAGAAAGTTTAACACCTGAAACTGCCAAATTCTTTCTATAAAACACCTGTTTCTGTTATTGTTGTTGTGATAAACATCCTGTGTATTATTGTGTATAATCTCTATCAGTGCTGACTAGTTGCCCTATCTGCTTTGCATCAACAAATCATTTTCCTTCATAAATGATGATCACTTGACCACATAATTCACATCAACTCGGAAAAACCATGATTAATTAAATATTGTAAGTAATAGACAATGAATATGGAATGATAACCGCGTAATATCAAAACTTTAGAGTAAACAGAAATGTAGAACATTTGATTGCATTTTATAGTTTAGAGATTTTGTACATGTCAAGAAATTCAAAGTTGCTTTATCTGTTTTGGTGTACATTTGTGTGTTTGTGCAGATACTGTTGAAGAGTCTCAAACTGGAACAAGACAACTGTTGAGTACTTCTTCATTTTCAATAATCATACACATATAGTGATATTGATCCGTAGTGAGAATACACTTCAGGATGAATATTATCCATACAACCGAAATAATTATATGTTCCATAAAATTTATATCAAAGAAATACTTGCTGAAACTATCCAAATAAATAAGTTTGCTGGCAATAAATATAAACACATTGCCAAATATATACAGCTAAATTGACGAATATTTGGATCAAGTGTTTCATTAGATTTTTGGGCAAAAACGGGCATTTCAGTGTTAACTAAAAACATCCTATAAATACTATTCTAGACTTAAATGACATTGTCTCAGATAGGAAAAAAAAGGGATTGGATCGTACTATACTTTATACTATATTATGAACATTAAAAATTTACTCAAGCAGATTAAACACTGTTACATTTTATATGCCGCTAACAATAGTCAGTCAGTCAGCTACAACGTAGGACCAAGCACATTTATGCATCCGTCCAAGTTGCATCGACCGCTAACAACAATAAGCCTATTAAACTTGATTCTTCTCTCTCAGAAGATCAGATAATTATTTTCATAGATATGGCTCACAAATTACGCGACTATATAATTAAAATATACGATAGTAAATTACCATAATTTATCAATTATATTATGTACATAATTAGAAACTGTTTGCAACAAAATTTGTGAGCAAGAAATTCGTACAATAAGAGAATAGTTACTCACAAGTAATATACTTGGAATACACAAACTTGCAAAGCTCATTATCATGTTAAAGAGTAGTAGATCCATCTCTTCACTAATGGTACTGTTAATATATACCGATTAACAAAATACTGAAATTCTTGACAAAGATAAATGCAGTTTCTAGGCGTAAAAACAATTCTGTCCTTTTACAATACTTGTCTATTATTTAATAGAAATATTTTACAATGACCTCATAATGTATATACAATCTTAGTTGATTGTGGTCTCGCTGGAGGTGGATAGGACATATTGAGGAAATCTTTAAACCGCATCACGAAGCAAACTCTAACTTAGGGTCATGAAGAGAAATGAAAAAGAGGAAGACCAAGGAACACAATGCGTCGAGAATTCGAAGCAGACATCAACAGAATAAATAGAATCTGGAAAGGAATGGCCCAGGAAAGAGTTCGATAAAGAATCCTGGTGGGGAGCCTATGTTCTTCCATAAGGGGAAAAAGGTGTAATTAAGTCAGTAAGTAATTTCATATGTATATTCAGTTTGATTTAACCAATTATCTAATCTTAGATTGTTTTGATTTAAGATTTAGAAAAAATGGATATTACTGCGGCGCATCAATGGTATGAAAATAAACAGTACGGAAGTTGGTGCGTCTACAATAAGCAGAGTAAAAAAACATGACGCACACGCACAAGACTTGGAGATGCTCATAGTATCCTTTTCATCCTTATCATCTTGCAAGGAATGAAAGTTCACAAACCCAACTTATTACAGCGTTACTCTAAGACAAAAAAATAATCACTTGGTCTTATTAATAGGTATGCTACTGAAATGTTTGACACTGACGTCTTGGCCGCTGCATGGAGCCCTAGACTACTTTTACACTTCAACTGGAACATTAAAAAATAGACATGAAATGTAAGAGCTATTAACTTCTAGGTTAGTGATCTATGGATAATTCATTGTACGTACAGAGTTCCATATAACTTTATCCTTTTAAAAACTTTCTGGAAGCATACGAAATATAGTAAAGGTATAGCTAATTATCCAATTAAAAAGATAACACAAAAATTATACCTGTATAGCAGCTTGTCGTACAAGTTCTAAATCTGAAAAATCTTCAAGATCATAAGAATCAGTGACAGTAGTATTCGATTCAATGTCTTGATGAGTTCCTAATATTTTTGAAGTATTACCATAGGACGACCGTTGTAATATATTATTCATTAATGTTATTTGATTATTATTTTCATTTTTATCAAAATGTTTATTATCACAATGTAAAGTATGATGTAGTTCTGATAGTTTAGAAAGTTCTGTAGTAGACATTTTAGCAAATGAAGATAACGTTTTATATTCTTCATATTCATTAAATCTGCTCAATTCATAAGAAGATTTCTTATTTTGTTCTTCATTGATACCATTCAATTGAACAGTATTGGTTAATAAATGATTGTTTGAATTGATCCTATCGAAATAATAATAATAATAATAATAATAATAGTAATAATAATAGTAATAATAATAGGTTTAAAGCATTTATATCCATTTCTTCTTATTATTTTAAACATTATAGAATAGTATTATAAGCACAGATGGATAGTGGCTAGCAGTGGAATCCAGGACGCGCGTTTCGCTCTATTTGGGCTATCTAATTTTAGACTATATATATTATTATATTATATATACTTAAGATTTTCGCTAGCGGTCTATAAATCTTGAAACGTAAACCCCTTCAAAACAGTCACTCCCGGTAAACAACCAAAAAGAAGAATTTTACTTAAAGAGTTTCTAGAGATCATTTAATTCGGTAAAGGGTCTAAGGAATTTTTACCCCGAAATAATACCGAATGTTAATACATTTTAAAATAAAAGAGCAGTGGACAACTCTTCAAATCTACTTTAAAACTATTAAATAGTAAATAGACATGATCCCATATAAAATCAGTAGTCATATTAAACGCAATAGGTTTTTATCAGAAGGGGGTTTTGTGGAGATTTTAGTAACTTTATAGTTAAAATCATGAGTCAATTGGAGCTAGATCACCATGGAAAACCTGGAAGCACTGTACGGCCGTTTCGTCCTAGTGTAGGACTCCTCAGCAGTGCGAATCAACAATCCCGCCCCGCGAGATTCGAACTATGAAATCAAAATACAAAAGGTGATATTTCCAATTGAAGTTAATAATAGTTATGTCCATAACGAACCAATCAAATCGTTACTTAGGCGCCCATCACGTCAATGTGGTCTGATGTGTCTGTAGACTATTCCTGGTGCATGTGACCTGCCAATCGAAGGGCATTATTATCCAATTATATGAGTATGATTCATTATTTTTTCATTACGATAAGACAAGCAATACTGGTCGATATGCTTGTGCGTTTCACTTAATGACCATAAATCCTTTAATTATTGTGCTAATCAAATTGTTAGCCTTACGTTTAGAAACGGATAAAGTTTAAAGTTGTCCCTGTTCTGACTATAGCTTTCACGTAGACCCTGGGGGTCATCAGTATCACGTTCACAATTCTAGTAGAATACCTGTAAGACAAATAAAATCCTACAGTTGATTTTACAATTTTATGCACTAACAATCCAATATATCATAAGTACATATCTGTCTTCTTTTCGGATCTGTCGGTTGATATGTTAAGCCCATATACCTTATTATAGCTTCAGGACAAGCCAATTTACCTACCCATCATGAGTTACGTTTTGACCTTGTTAACTATTCACTTATCAAGCCTGACTATTTTTTATACGAGCGTATGTGTGTATACACTTCTTATCCTATTCATCACATATCTGCAACTTATTCTTATCTGACTATAGATTTTCATTAACGCTTGGTAAAAGCGAGTTGGCTTATCCGCCATCTCCAATGTGCTTCGCTCACTTCTATTCTCGCTTCATCCCTCTGATTTCCTGTCTAGATCAATGAGTGTACAAAATATATGTATTCGAAATCCATTTTCGTATTTGACTTATTTAATTCCGTTATTCACCAACACGGATTAAATCATGTTTTATATACGAGGATAGACAGGTGTATATTTTGACAACAATCATACATACGATCACGATTGGAGTCATATTCAGGCCCAACACCGCTAATTACAGATTATTGTTACTATTAGAAAACTCGATCATCAGTTTACATACTTGCACGTATTATCTTCCATATGATTTTGTTCAATCATATTATTAGACAGTTGAACACAACTTGAATCATTGCTATCATCACTTTCCTTTGGATCCAATAGATTGACAGTATTTTCTGTTAGCTCTTGTCTTTGATCATGATAAATATCTTGAATATCAGTTTGAGTATAATTAGAAGAAAATTCAATAGATTTATAAATAGAATTTGTTAATTTAAGTGAAATGGATTCTTTCCAAGCTTTTAATTCTTCAACCTAAGTATTCGTTAGGTAAATTAGAAAATAATAAGAAGTATATAACTCATTTATATCACAATAACAACATTGAATGAATAAAAGAAGACATTGACTAAATAAAGGAATTCACTTCAGTTTATTTGATATATGATATAGTAGTGGAATTCACACTGAGTGTTACGTTTTCGTTGAGTTCCATCAGTTGAGTATTGCTTCCGGACTGGCCTGTGTCAACACCTGAACTAAGGATAAAGAGTGAAGTAGTCAAACGCGTCGACAACTTCACTTATCTTGGAAGTCTCATCAGCCCTAATGGGTTGGTGTCTGACGAAATCTTGGCACGGATTCAAAAAGATCGTTTGACTTTTGTCAACTTATGTCACCTATGGCGAAGGTGAGATATCCGTTTATCAATTAAGGGACGAGTATACTGCACAGCAGTTCACTCTGTTCTACTTTAAGGCTGTGAAACATGGCCATTAAGAATAGAAGATACTCGTGAGATGCTAGTATTTGGTTACAGATATCTTAGAAATATTACTCGCATATGCTGGCAACACCGGGTAAGTAATAATGAGGTTAGACACAGTGTAAATCAGTTGATGAGGTTGTGAATCTTCATAGACTGGGATGGTTGTGTCATGTATTACGCATGCCCAACCACTAACTACCACGGAGCGCAATCCTGACTAGCATTGTAGATGGAAAGAAGAAAGTTAGGGGTGACCAAATCAAAACGTACCATCAGTGCTTGAAGTCACTAACGTCTGGTCTGAGCCATGTTGGTAGATGCAAACTACTTGGTTGGGGTTGGCGCGACTGTCGTAACCAATGGTTGGCGACTCTAGGTGACATGGCTCAGAATCGATCACAATGGCGTAGGTGTATACACTCCTTATCTTCCCTTAAACCTTGAGATTAAATTTGCTTCATGTCTGTCTTTCTTCCTGTACTATATCCTTATATACAACCTTTCTTTTATATATTAACACCACTAAATTAAGTACTTTTATGAATTCGGTGTTCATCTTGTTGTGCTAACGAGGTATGGCAACTTTGACCGATGCAAATATGTGCCTGGTCCTATGTTGTAGCCGACTGACTGACAATATCATGTATGTCAGGTACTTTTTAGTGACGATCGAATTTTATCGATCAAGTTGCAATGCGATCGCTAGTCTAAGTGACTCAAAACCGTATGCACTATGTTGAAATGCAAGGCGGTTGTTGAAAGCAGTGGATAGTAAACACTAGACCTAAGTTTCGTGCCACTTGGCACTCGTCAGCCAGGCATATCTTTGATCCTGAGGAAACTGATGCTCCCTAGTGTAATAAGTCATTAACCAGTGGTTAATAGTATGTAAATACATCTCAGTCCTGCAGGCGATCTTTCGCTGCCCGGATAGCTCATTGATAACATTACTGACTATGGAGCTGGGTGATAACGGATTGAATCTTCCAGGGAACAGTATCTTCCTCTAGATTACAGGCACACCTCGCCTACGAGTGCCAAATAGCATGAAACATAGGTCCACGGTTTTCTGTGGACAACTCCCAAACACCACCTTACAGTTCGTTTAATACACAAAGTAAACTAATCATTTCCACCTTACTGCAGTCAGTCTGGATATGTAAGTAAATTTGTCTTACTACTTTAGGCAAATTAAATCCCTAACAATAAATAATAATGTAGTTTTACTGTAACTTAATATTCCAAATCAAAGGTTATTCACAAATGATCTTCAATATTTGGAAACTTATTGAAAAGATCCTAAACTAATGGTTATTTGCTGATTTTCATTTACGAATACTGTTCATATGAACAGTGAAACAGAGCAAATGAAGTTATTTTCAATGATAAATCATTATCATAATTTTTATATGAACTGAGATATTGTTTGACAACCCGAACTGAAGCAGGTAGTATTCTGATATGAGAAGTCACTCCACGTTCCTTCGATCTCAAGGTTTAAAAAATAAGACAGTGTAGCAATATTATAAAGCCAGGTCCCCTGGTTATCAAAATAGGTTTATATTGCTATTAATTCTCATAGGATATTGGAGTCAATGTACACCATTGTTTTGGTCTCAGAGTTTTACAACTCCTTTAGTTGGATCCTCCAAATCCACCGAAACCGTTTAAACGAAATAAGTTCAATTTTTATCCTCATTCACAAAATAAACCAGTAACATGAAAATAATAAATACTTTCCCCCTGAGAGAAAGGTGAGCATATGAAAACAACTCACTAGGAACATTGGCCCTCCCCACCTTCAACCATATCAGGGCATTTGAACGCCTTGATTTCAGCTAGAAATTATCAATAGCTCCAAGTTTTTCTAAATATAAAGTCGGTTATAATCAGAAGGGGTTTTGTGGAGATTTCAGTATTTTCATACTTGAAATCACGAGTCAATTGAAGCTAGACCACTATGGAAAACCTGGAGGCACTGTTTGACGGCCGTTTCGTCCTATTGTGGGATTCCTCAGCAGTGCGCATCTACTATCCCGTCTCGTGAAACTCGAACCCAGGACCTACCAGTCTCGGTTATTTTTACCTTTTGTATAAGATTCGCAGTGATATTCTTGAATTATTTACCTCAAAATACACCAACAATAATAATATATAAAAATTGCTAGAAAATAAGTTAACTTACTTCTTTTAATAAAAATTGAATAGAATTCGAATGTAATTGATTCAATTTAGATTCAGCTTCATTAGATTTATATTGAGTTTGTAATTGTTTTTGTAAGAATATAACATGATCTTGTAATAGTTTAGTTTGATTACCACATGTTGGACAATAATTAGATAATGATGTTGTCGTTACAGAAGATGTTGAAGATAATAATGTTATTGGATTAGAATTATGACTACATTTATTGATCAATGCATTATCTAACGTAATAGTTGCTACGTTATAACGATCAGCTGTATAAAAGGAATAGATTATATATTTTATAAGATATAGTGATAGTGACAGAAAATCAGAAGAAATGAACATGGGGATTATATATATAGTAAGGTAAAAGGTTATTGTACCGATGATCCTGAACGACTTATCAGCCATAAAGGAAACACTGTGAAATTATAAAGCTATTTGTAATACAGTGAAGTCAAATTACTTTGGAATAATGGTTTTAATACGACCAATTGACTCATACATGTTAAATTATTCATGATGGTAGCAAAAGAAAAAAAGCTACATTTATATATTGTGACTAGGGTTAGAGTTGTGAGTCAGATTTATAACCCTATAAGATTTATATCATTAATCGACATTAGCTATGACCCAAGTCACAATATATAAATTTAACTTTTTTCTTAAATAGGAATAATATATATTTGTAAAATCTCAGCGAATGAATTTGAAGTAAATCCAACATTTCGCCTGGCAATCTGGTCCAAGCTTTTTCAACGGTCATATACTTCAAATTGTAAAATAGGAAATTGTGTTGACTCTTCATAATAGCTCCATCTGATGTTCTGGCACTCCTGATTCTACCTGATATCTAAATCAAAATACTATGCCCCTCTATCTCGCGAGCACTAGATGGTCCTAGGATACTTACTGATCAGCGAAAATCGGAATTTGGTAACTTAGTCATTTATTTTCCGTATAGATTGTCGGCTTGCTCGTTGAGATTCTA
>NC_031500.1:12902323-12967297 GCF_000237925.1 Schistosoma mansoni | reverse complement strand
AAAAAGCTTGGACCAGATTGCCAGGCGAAACGTTGGATTTACTTCAAATTAAAACCATATTCTCAGTACATCAGATAAATGCCCCAAAATGCCCTAGTACGGCTAAGAGTGGACAGAGTCCGCTCTACCTCTCCAAATGATCTCACACGGCCACGCGTATGTAGACTCTGACAGGGAAGTCCCACTCATTGCCTTCTCGTGACAAGGGTGTTGTTTACGGGATCGAGAGGACGAAAAGTGAATGTCCGGCGCTTTTACCGGGTTGGTGGATGTGGAGGATCCACCTAGGGGAGTTGGAAAACCCTGATTCGAAACCAATGGTGCACATGGGCTCCAGGATCCTGAAGGAACAAATGGCGTATGAATCAATCTTTGGTCACCGACTAACATGGGACTGCATCTCCTCACGACGCTCCACTGCATTGTGTATCAGTCCTTTGGGTTGAAGTCTCCGGGTGTGACCTCCTTGGAAAACCGCCTGTTTCGGTTTGGGCACCTGGGCAGTATCACATCCCTCACACAAATCGAATGAGATTTGTGCGGTGCATATATATCTGGTGCTTCCTTGTACCATGTGTTTAAATAATAATAATAATAATAACTAGGTTAAGCAGGATTCCCAGCATCTACCAACATAGCTCAGACGAGAAGTTAGTGACTTTATGGACTGATGCCATGTTTTGGTTTGGCCACCGCTAACTTTCTTTTATTCATCTACAATGCTATTGCGCTCCGTGGTAGTCAGTGGTTGGGCATGCGCAATACATGGCACAACCATCTCAGCCTATGAAGATTCACAACCTCATCAACTGATTTACCATCATCCCCTAATACTCTGTGCCTAGCCTGACTATGATTATCATGTTTCGATTAGAAATAGATTTTTCATTAAAAAAAATATTAGTGTATTAAATGAATAATATACATATTTAATTAGTTTAAATAAATCGAAAACAGTAAAATTTATTTCATTATCTGCACCAGTTGAATACAAGGCAGTTCAGTTATTCGAGTAGATAACCGAAGGTAAGAACCAGATTAGGACATACATTACATATTCTTAACAATATCCTACCTAGAAATATTAGATTAACTGAAATATAGGTAAGTTGGAAAAAGTTAACCAAAATAAGTCCTCGGATAATAAAGGTTGTTAGACGCAGATTACGTGATTATGGTGCACGAGACAAATACAATCAGTAAATAATGGCGTTGAACGGCATGGCTCATCAGCAGTGACAGTAGTACATGTACACTTATATTTTATATTGATGTGAACTTAGAAATAAAGAAGACATGACAAACAATGGAAGCTACTTTTAAAGATATCATTTCCCTTAATTCAGAGTTTTTAAAATACTAGCATTAAGTTTTCTCCCTAGTCTATTCTATAAACTATGAGCTTTCGTTTGATGTATGATTCACTGCCATATCCTTTCTGTTTTAAAGCTGTTGTAATTTAAACGTAACCTTTTGTATTGTATTTTTCTGCCCTAATGTTCAGTTTTGGACACAACTGTATTATTCTAATTGTTTATGCTTTGTGGTCGTGTGTTATTTATTTATCCATGTATCTTTTTACACTACTCTGCAATGAAAATCAGGAATAAATCAAGTAGTGTGCTCTCTCTCGCTTGTCAACCAATTAGGTGATGGGATAGTTTCCGTCTCTACCCAAGGACATTAGTCTCCATTCGGACTCATGCATTTCTGACCTCAGGGTTAAACCACTTAGCCTATCATATCAAGACCTTAACCTAGATAAGTTTCCTCCTGTATATTATTAGGTAGACAGACCAAGGACGTAGCACATATTGATCTAAATCTTGAGTTCTAATATTCTTTCATGCAAACTGCTTAATTGTCTTCTCAAACTATATTCTCAGTGTTCAGTCTTTTGCATGATCTCTCTACTACATGATTTAGATCCCTTTAGTATTCATCTAATTAATTTCAATTCGTTCTATTAATGTAATGTGGTGAATTGGGCCAACAAACATATTCACCAGACTCTACATTGGTTACAACTGATTGAGTATGGGAATTCTTAGAAGTGAGTTTAATGAAACAAGTTAAATATTAAAAATTAGTTATCTTGTTACTAAATTAAACAATATAAACTATATTTTAATCAAAACATTTAAAAAATCAAACCTACTGGCTACTGAATTCGATTCTACTAGATTATTATCATTAACCTCATTGTTAACGACTAATTTAGAATCTTCATTTACTTCGACCGATTCTCCTGACTGTCTGTTAAAGTATAAAATTAAAAAAATAAGATGAAAATTATTAAACATTGAATTTAACCCTATTTGTAGATAGAGAATACTTGGATTAAGGGTCCTTGTGATTATCAGTATCAATGGTTGGGAACGATGGATCAAATGGTTGATGAGCATAACTATCTGTGTTCATATTGGTCAATACGTAAATATACGAAAATTAACAAAACCTTTGAAATTGCTTGAAGTGGAAGCAAAAGGAGGCCTGCCATCTAGTTATCTATATTTTGTTGGTTTCAACAGATCATTATATTAATTAATTGCACAACCTATTCATCTGCGTTTGTGAAACGTTCACAACCTTTCGCTGTACAAGGTGGGAAAGACAACAATCAGAGACGTTTTGGTTACTGGGAATATACATCGAAAAGAATGTACAGCATTCAGATGTTGATTCTTAAACTGCTAACATCTAATTAGTGATCAATCAATATTTATCGTCAGGATCAATCAAAAAATAAGAAACTGAAACTTGTTGAAATACTTTGTCCTGAGAATTCTATATTGTACTAAAAATAAATTAATCCCATCGTTATTTCATTTGTCTATATTAAAAATATTCGGTTCATTTAAAAAGAACGCTATCAATAAGGAAATATCAGAAGTATGAACATCTCAACGATAGAATGACTAATATTTTAAATATACCAGCCGATGAAGTTTAAAACAGAGACTGGACTAGGTTACATGTTTGTAGCCCGTGGATCGAACTCTGGTTTGATCGTATGATGATGCTAATCTAAAAGAGATGCTAATATTTAATTATTGACCTAATTCACGTTAGAGAATAATAGAATAAGTGAAATATGAGAACGGATTTTGGATACGTATATTTCATACACTCGTCAACCCAGACCAACAATTAAAGAAACGAAACGAGGAAGCAGACTATAAAAAAACAAACATACCAACCCAGTTTGATAAAGCGTGACTTAATGTATGTAGCCATACAAAAAAAGATAAGTTGGAGACATGTAAATGAATAGGATAAGCGATGAGCACACATGTACTCATATTTAAAAAAAAGTCAAGGTTAATAAACGAATAAATTGACAAGGTCAAAATGTGAATCAAAAAGAATAAAAATTGATTGGTCTATCCGGAAACTAGAATAATCTATGTGGAACTGACATAGTAATAGATGCTAAAAACAACCAAAAATCACTGAGACGATGCTTTAATCTAGTACGGAACTCTTTAATAGAGCAGATTCACAACTAGGACGAAACAGATAACCAGTAATTTCTGATTTTCAATGATTGTCTAACTAAGGTCAGTTCATGGTATAAACTAAAAAACTCAACAATCTTCATACCCTTTCATTCTAATAATTCAAAATATCATAGATTACTATGATATGTCAATAAAATAAAACTCACATGACAACAAACAAACAGATAAGTGGGGAAGTGAAAACATACGAAATGATGATTGGTCAATTCAAATTGAAAAGTGTTGAATGATAATATAACAGAAATTTCTGCTTTATCAAACTTTACTGACACTTACAAATAAGTGAATTCTTAAGAGATATATTGATTAGAATTTTGCAGTTGTTCATTAGAAATACGATGAGAAGTATCGACAAGCTGTACAATAAAAATGTCTATATCGTCGAAAATACCGCTGGTTTGAACTACATATTTATTTACTTATTTAAACACGTAAGCATTGGTACAGGAAGGTGACACATAAATCATTTGGTTTGTGTGAGGGCCATGAGATACCGTCCTGGCACCCAAACCGAATCAGGTGATTTTCTTATGGAGCCACTCCCCAAGCCTTTAAACCTAGAAGTCTAATCCATAGAGCAGTGGAGCAACGTTAGTTTATGCGGTCCCATGGTAGCCTATGACCAACAACAGGTTAATATACCATTTTTCCCTCAGAATCGTATAACCAACATAAACCCATTAGTTTGAAATAAGAGTTTTTCAATTCTCTTAGGTAGATTCTCTGAAACCTACCTATTATCAGAAGGGGTTTTGTGGAGATTTCAGTATTTTCATAGTTGAAATCATGAGTCAATTGAAGCTAGACCACTATGGAAAACCTGGAAGCACTGGACGGCCGTTTCGTCCTATCGTGGATGCGCACTGCTGAGGAGTCCCATAATAGGATGAAACGGCCGTCCAGTGCTTCCAGGTTTTGCATAGTGGTCTAGCTTCAATTGACTCATGATTTAAACTAAGAACCTACCTATTAATCAACTCAGTTTTCCTAGACAATTTATTAAATCGATAGTAATTACACTTAATGTGTGATTCAATGTTGAATACATAAAACTATCTGTGCTTGAGTCTTAGCAACTATGTGTATAATCCAGATTATATTGTGTTAATGTATCACGTAGGTTTGATAATCTTTTCATCTTCTTATTATGTTATTCAAATTTTTTTTGTTTTGAAACTTTAGTTCATTAATTCGAGTAAAATTGTGGTGTGGTCTACTTATATCTTTATAAGCTACTTATAAGCTACCTAGCGCTTATAAGCTAAGTTCTTATTGGTCCTCTTGTGATGTGGGTCGCTTGCATCCACATAAGTAGTATATGGTGATGGTCAGACATAGAATATATTTTGGCAGAAGATCGATAAGGAAAGAATTGAAATGAAGTGCAGTTGGTAGGAAAATGCATAAACAATGGAATTAGAGAAGATGGATTGATATTTATAGAAGGAACAGTGAAGATTGAGACAATTGATTGTTATTTTGCAAATTAATTGTTTGTTGTATGGTTATCAGATCTTAGTAAGATAAATTCACTTAGTATTGTTTGTTTGAATCTTCCCATTGACGTGTTAGGACTGCAACTGGTCATTCTCTAATTGGCATATGTGCATACTGTGCGATGGTGTTTGAAGCGAAAGGTACTGGGTTCGAGTCCCAGAGTGAACATCAACTCTGATATGCAGGTACATCCAGCTGACGAGTCCCAAATAGGAAGAAACGCGCGTCAAACTGGATTCCACTGCTAGCCACTATCCATCTTAGTAAGATAGTTAGTAATTTGTGCTTAAATACATTCGATTGTCCTCAGTCGTATTCTGTTCACTACAACATTATCACAAAACCAATGAAATATCAACAACAACAACAAAAACTCACTGCTTAATGTTATTATCAAAATTTTCCTTTTGTTGATCTTTTGTAATGGACTTATGAACTTTCATAGATTGTGTATTAATCTTATGTTTTAAATTAATCAGACAATTTAAATCCATATCATCTGAGACTTCTTTAAGTAGTATATCCTTTTCATCAATATTATGATTACTATTATCATTGTCATGATTATTATTATTAAGGGTAATAATATCATCCTCTTTGAATTGTTCATCACCGTTTGGTTTATCTATAAGTTCAATGAATCTACTACTTTGAACTGTTGTTTCTGTTGTTATGACATCTTCATCATCATCATCGATATTATCATCATTATTATCATCATCTTCTTCGTTTTCTTCACCATCATGAATTAAATGTACACCATTTATAAAACCTAATGTTTCAAATTTTATATCTTCTTTAGACTTTATGCTATGTATAGAATTTGTCAAAGAATTTGAAGGTCTTGGCGATTTAGAATACATTGATCTGAAGAAAAAAAATGAAGAAAAATCTTGAACATGTAGAAGGAATCTAAGATGTAATTTAGTTAGATATCGCTAAGTAATATCCAGGATTAAAAACCTCAATATATATATAGGATATGGTAGTTGCCAAAGTTATAATTCGTTTACTTTCTGACTAATTTTCATTCCAGCATCTGAGTAACATTATTAAGGAGTACATCTATTCAGTGGTTGATTCACACTTATTTCACGCAGCTAGTAAAAAGTGAATAATCAATAGAACTTGGTTGTTAAGTTAAAACAAATCTCATCAACAAAGCTATGGGACATTAGATATTCGGACGTAGTCATCTTAGTAGGACTTATCAGCAAGATTCGCCTATGACATTGGGGCAATTGATGTTTTCGAACGTCATTCACTCAACTACATAGTTTGAGACGTTATCACTGAATTATTTGAGCTGTGAATGACCTGTGAGAGCTGCAGGCGATAATGAGTCATTTAAAGTAGAGGTCATATTGTAAACAAACAGATAGAATTCGACCAGCATTAGTGACTAAACAAGCATATCATTGGTCATCGCTTATGGACTGATCGATGTACAATAATTAGAATATGAAGGGACAGAATATAATATGCAAAAGAAACAAATATCAAGCTAATAACCGATGTTGGCAAGTTGATTCAGTCAATGCAAATTATCTTAGAACTGATTTTTTTAATAATTCAATCCAATAAGCCGAACCATCTTTAGGCACACAGCTATAAGTATCACTTCCAGGATTTTATGGGATAAATAAAAATTTGGTAGTGATGTGATTGACTATTGAACTGAGACATGCTATTAGATTCAAACTACTTGGTTGGTGTCCGCGTGACAACCGCAATCAGCGGGTGGAGACTTTGGTGATATGTCTCAAAATCAATTTGTGATGACGTAGATGAATTTACCCTTTATCTTCCTATCAATGTTCAGTTTTAGTACTTTCATATACATTCTTCCACTCTGTCTCCTTGAACCTTCTTAATAATCTCCAGTAAGTTTTTATCATTGTCGCTGCCACTAGATTATTCAGATCTTTTTGGCTACACATCTAGTTGATTTCATCATGTCATCCTAAAGTACTATGGCAACGGGCTAATATATACATATGTCCCAGAACCTACTTTAATGATAATTGACTGATTGATTGAGTGATTTGACACAAATACACACACATCTACACTCGATCTTTGCCTAAATATTGAACGAAAAATAAAATACTTACTGATGTAAAGGAATAAAATTCCCAGAAGATAATAAACTATCACTAGGTGATAATTTCAATGATAACTTTTTATTAATACTTTGCCAGTCTTTGGCATCACTTATCATATGATGAACTGCATTCGAATGACTTTTTGCCTTATATCCTGTTTCAAATGTCTCTTCTATGTTATTGGTGGTATTTGATACATTTAAAGGTAAATAAACTGAATCCGATGACAATAGATTACTAGATGATGTAATAAGTTGATCATTACAGTATGAATTCATTCTAGGTAGTTCATCAGTTAATTTTATTTTGAACTTTCCTTCTTTGATTTCAGGTAAAACTTGTCGAGGTGAATTAGTCGACATTTTTAATAATGGTTGAGGGTTAACCATAGGATATGATGATGATGATGTTTCGGGTGTAATAAACAAACTTTTATTATCATTGATATTATTGGTATTTAATTTCGGATTAGCAGGAGATGATGAGTAGGATAAACTAGACATATTGACATTTTCTGTACAGGTAGTTTTATTATTGCATTTAATCTGATTTAAATGAATATTACCATTATTTAGAATAGATGAAGCCATAGAATTATTACTGGGTAGATAATTGTTTGGAGTAGGGTTAGTAGTGGTAATAACAGACGGTGAAATCGATTGAGACATATGATTACGATCTTCATTTGAATAACACTAAAATAGAATACGGAAATTTTAGTACAGAAAACTATAAGTAGACAAGGTAAAGTAAATAATCTAAGTTAACAATTTGTATTTACTAGACATGATCTACGATAATCTTTGCTACATAAGATGAATCTTTTAAAAGAATCAGTAATTCGTATGAAGTGATTTAGCTGGACGACAACATTTTAAGCTGTTACCCAGTGAGTATTAAAAAGAGGATACCATAGAACATTACTAAAACAATCGAGAACATTAAAATCCCGCAATTTTTGTCCGTCTATCTAAATCTTAATCGTATGAAATAGCTTCAACATACTGGATATGAGGAAAAATCTTAATGGAACTACAAATGCTGTATAATCATCCATCTTTTAGGAATTGAATAAATATGAAAATCTTAAAAATAAATTGAATAGTGGCCGAATGCATAACGCGATGGCGTTTGAAGCGAAAGGTACTGGGTTCGAGTCCCAGAGTGAACATCAACTCTGATATGCAGGTACATTCAGCTGACGAGTCCCAAATAGGAAGAAACGCGCGTCAAACTGGATTCCACTGCTAGCCACTATCCATCTTTGCTTACCATGCTTGTGAATTTAGGCTATATCGAGGCAATACTCACAGTATGCACATATGCCAATTAGAGAATGACCAGTTGCATTCCTAAAAACATCAATGGGAAGATCCAAACAAACAATATTAAGTAAATAAATTGGATAGTTTCTTTGTACTAAATGATATGCTACTTCATGCAAAAGTATTAGCTGAATGTCAAGACCAAATTTAATACTTTTTAGTGAAATTAACGATAACTTATCTATGGTTTAAAAAAACAATTCTATAACGAAGAAAATGTTTTATGTCTTTAAATTTGTCAACCGATAAAATACTTGTGATGTGGGTTACTGATATCGACAGATATAAGTAATGTGTATTATCAATAGAAAATGGAATTCCTGTCGGCAGAATGTTTAGAAGATCGAAGAGAAGAGCATGAGAACAGAAAGTGATTGGTATGGAACTGAAGGAACAGTAAAGTTTGAGACAATTAATGGACATTTTGCAAATGAAATATTTACTGTATGGTTCTCAGATTTTACCAAGAAATTCTGTAATTTTGTATTTAGTTGTCCCCCACTTGTGTTCTCATTCATTACATACTGCCAAAAATTGGCAACAAATACAAACTATAACTTACATTATTCACTGAGGACGTTAGTTCTCCAGCACAGGATTTATTTGAAATACCTAAGAAGAAAATGTTTTATTTTCATTGACAAGGTGAACATACAAAGTATCTGACAATATTATTAACCATAGTGAAGAACGGATATAACAACACATTACTATAACATTGTAACTTGAATTCCTATTACAAAGAAAGCACAAGATGTATGTCATTGATCATAGTGGATTATTTTCTTGATGGACAATCAAAAATACATGATCACTGAGAATAGTTAGTAGAAGTCATAGATTGTGTTCAAATTCTGATCTCAATAAATTACATATATATCAATGTTTGTTAAATATTCCGATGGTTCTTTTTGATGCCTAGACTTGTGTTTAAACAGGTAGTTTATTTATTCTAAGTTCATTTTCTACCGAAGTCAATAAATAATAGATGGTTGATTTGTTTCCATATTAAGTAACGCAAAGATTAAGATCTTTCATTGAAATCATGAACTGATTAGTGTTGGACTATCATTGGAAGCCCGAAAGCACTGGTCTGTCGTTTTGTCCTAGTAAGGAACTCCTCAGCATCCACGACCCAGCATGTGGGAATTGAACCCAAGATCTCCGGTCTCGTGTGTGATCTCTTAAACTCTAGACCATTGAGCTGGCATCCAACGGTGTTAATGTCTAACTACTAACTAATTTTTTATCACAATATCAATTTCTGATTGTTTATTTTTGGATAATTCATTTGAGATGTAGGTTGGCAGTGGTTATTTGATAAAATAATTTAACATTATTATTATCCACATAACATACGATAAACTCTTGGTTGGTTACCTCTTAAAATGATCGACCATTCCTAAGACGAAAGCATTTCTGTTAGGTGTTTTATCTAAGATGATTAGCTTAATTTGCATATTATATTCATCAAAGACTGGTCTCAGTTGGTGTAATATTGAAAACTAAAAAACACTGAACAGGTATTTCGTCCAGGTATGGGACTACTCATAAGTTCCTATTCATGACCCTAGCAGGGATCGGACCCACAGCGAATGATCAACCAGTAGAATCACTTGATCAGAGTACAGTGGTACTATTCTAACATTAATTAATTTACGATATAATGCAATGATCATATAATTCAATTGGGAATAACAGTGCTACCTGTGATGAACACAACTCCACAAAACCTCTTCAACTAAAGGCAATTTTGTTGATTTGGTGATCAGTTATAATAATATTTCACAATATAACTTATGACTATCTACCGTTTATCATTATCAGTATTATCATGAGTACCTCATGATAATCATTTCAACTATAAATCAATAATTGTTAGTTGATCTTTCGTTACATAATCAATAACGTGTTTCACAATTATATAAATTTTACCATTTCCTTTGTAGTTCCATTATGTAATAAGTTGAGAGTAATAGGATGAATGATGAATGAGTTTTTGGATGATTAAAATAAATGAATTAATGGTTAATCGATAAATGAACAAAACAAATGATACGATCTAATTGATTGATGTCTGTACAAGGGATCAGATTATAAATTAATAATAAAGACAAAACCATTAACCAGAAGAATAGATTTATACGAATATTCGTCAAGGTTAGAACGGATAGCTTGACAAAAATTGGGCGCCGAGTATAGAGAAGTCATTATATGTGAAGAAATTATATTTGAAATAGTTTCAGCGATTGAAATTTAAATAATTCCAACGTTTCGTCCAGCTAACTTGTCTGGACTTAACTGATATCACTTTATGATGTGAACTATTTCCAAACTCAATAAATCTCAAATAATATGCTTGGTCCCTAACATTTATATAAATCACACTAAACATCTGAACAAGATATTGTTCTCTTAGGTTAAAAATATCCTAATAGTGTAGCTTCCTCATACATTGTTAACCATGTGTAGATTAGCCTTCTTGAAATTCCTAGTCACAAAAACAACTATTATTGTCCAACCTGGTGAGACTATAATTTATGGACGAAATATTCAGGCTTAGAATAACAAGTCTTGGATTTTGGCGCAAAATTCATTCATCCATTTGGATAAATAACCTTCTGGCATTTTAACTGATATCAGTTCGTGATGAAAACCCTAAATGTAGTTCCTAACCCCAACCGTTAACTATAAATCATAATTCTAATTCTTCACACTACCTAATAACCCTCATTTAGTCTTATTTAGTCAGTGGATACTCTAAAGGTTACTTGAGCGTCACTCAAAGGTCGTCCATAAATTACAGTCCTACCTTCAACTTTGGTAAAAGTGACCAGTTGGATATATATTTGAGATTATTGTTTCAACGATCCTCATACACAAGAGATTATTTAATGTAACCAAATATGTTTAGATTGATAGTTGAAACTAAAATTAAACGGAACTAAATTTATAAATATCTCAATCAAGTTCTTTATAACATTTTATTTATGGTAAACAAAAGCATTACAAATATATAAGAACTTTCGTTTAAATTAGAGCGAACAGTTTCACAGTAATCGGGCGCCGAGTTGTTGTAAGACATTAAATAGGAAGAATATACATTTGTAAAATCTCAGCGAATGAATTTGAAGTAAATCCAACGTTTCGCCTGGCAATCTGGTTCAAGCATTTTCAAGGAAATATAATCAAACACCAAAATTATCGATTGATTATAATTCCTTGAAAAAGCTTGGACCAGATTGCTAGGCGAAACGTTGGATTTACTTCAAATTCATTCGCTGAGATCTTACAATTTGTAATAAGTATCAAACATGTGAATTATTGTTATAGTAAAATTTCATAATTAACATTCATTACAACAACTTACTACTAACGGAATTAGAAGAAACGTCTTCTTCACAGGCGAAATTCTGATTTAGTTCAGTTGACAATCTGGTACATGATGAAATTGATCTACTATGATGATTTCTTGGAAAATTATGATTGATAGCTTCATGAGTTATTAACTCTGTCCCGATTGGATGAACGTACTATGTATATAATGTATTACCGATAAGAAAAGTATAACCAGTGACTAACCAAAATAGTCTTTCAATAATTCACAACATTTAACGAACGAAATACAAAGGATCAATTATCATATAAAAAAAGATTAAATGGAAGCTTCTATAAGACTGATAACTTTTTTATTTCTGACAATCATTTCATCTCCTCTATGAAACAAAATAGGATATTTGTGAAGTGAGGTTTGTAAATGTTTGACATTTTTTTTTAGCATAATTGTATAGTGGCTTGAAGAAGAGTAAAAAGGATATGTGTTTAATCCTATTTGAGACTCATCAGCCAAACATATCTGAGTTCCAGTGTTGACGCATACATTGAAAACTGAACGCAGGATCTATAATGAGTTTTCCACTAAAGTTCAGATAGCCACTGACTTTTTCAACTGATAAGACGCTTAATTATAATGGTTTATGCTATACCATTGTAGATATTCAAACAATATGGAGGCATTACCTCAGAATTTGCATAAGCTAGTAAAAAACTGATCGTATTTCAGTCTCAAATATCAACAAATGAACACAACTTATAAGAATTAAGACTGTCAACAATATGGTGTCTTATCAGAGAGCCAACTATGCTTTATTTATGAGGATTCTGTAGATATAGACTTAGTTTGTCGATAGTATTTGTCAAGGACTAATCTGGTTTAGGATGCAATTGAAGATTAAGGAGGACTAGACAACTGATTTGTCCTAAAGTGTGACTCAGCAATGCACACCCACTACATAATCACCCACCAAACACAAGGTCTTCAGGGGTCTCATGACAGGGTGAGAAATTATCCTAAGACGAATACCTTTCAATATCAATAATGCATTATTCATTTAATTCAGCCTTAACATATTAACTTGACTATGCACTGAGTTAATAATATGCGAATAAAGCGTTGTTATCTATTGAAATACCAAATATCTCGTAAGCCTGCTACTGACTTGTGTCTGAAAATCAATAAAATATTGGTGTATTGAGTAGATGAGCAATATTTAACTCATCGAAAGACAATCGTACTGTACATAAACTACTGAACCTGCTCTAAGTGTGCAATAAATGTAACTTTGTCATGAATTGTATACGTATATATAGCGTACCTAGTAAATCGCCTGTTTCCATAGACTATACTCATCTCTTGCGTTATGACAGGTAAACTGGCTTGTAGAATAGTGAAATGATATGATTTTGCAATGAAATAATCAACTTCATAGAAACAGAAGCTTACTTATTAAATCAATTTGTTGGTTTAAAATACCTAAGTGCTCAGTTATGGGCAGATCTAAAAAACATGAGAGGTTTTACAAGCGAGACTTAGTATTTATAGTTGTTTTTAACAATCGTGCACACTACGATGAAATTAACTACCATGTGATACCCATATCCATTCGTAAACAACTACCACTGTACTGAAAACGAATTACTTGGTAAAAAAGAAGCAGCGGAATTCTTACGTCTGCTTTAACAATTCTGTGGATACTTAAATTATCCAAACTGAAAGTGTTTAACTTATTCGGTTACGTGATGTGATCAGTGACTTAGTGTACAAAATGACGTTAATTCCTTTGCAAATCTGGTGTATGAATTCTCTCACACTTATTTGAAATGCTTTTGCTACTAGTGTTTCAACATTCACATCTTCGCTAATTCTCTAATATCAGTACTGTTCATTCTTGAACTGTTTTACTGAAACTACACAACATACATGATCTATCAACAATTGAACAAATATAATTTATTTGACAACAAACACAGTATTATATACTCAGTTTTGAGCTACATGGTGAGACAATAATTTATGGACGACTTTTGAGCAACGCTAAAGTGACCTTGAGAGCATCCACTTACTAAACAGGATCAAATGAGGGTTATTAGGTAGTGTGAAGAATTAGAATTATAATTTATAGTTAATGGTTGGGGTTAGGAACTACATTTAGGGTTTTCATCACGAACTGATATCAGTTAAAATGCCAGAAGATTATTTATCCAAATGGATGAATGAATTTTGCGCCAAAATCCAAGACCTGTTATTCTAAGTCTGAATGGTTCGTCCATAAATTATAGTCTCGCCTCTTTATTGCTTCAATACCTATAAATTATCTATTCATCATACAATAATAGTTGAAAATCAAACTCGATTTGATTTAAAGCATATCAGAATATAAAACATCAATTTGACCAACAAATTTCAACAACCATGCACACCGTTTTAAAAGCTAGAAGACCGTGAAGTCACATGATTTTTGTGATAGTCAGGCGTTTTATCCAGTTAAATGGACCAAATATAACCGTACTAAGTGATTTGTGACAACATGATCAGAGAGATTTATGTAGCTTAATTCTCATACTATCCATCATTAAAACTTTGAATATGCATCATTAGATGATAGTTCTATAAAGGGTTGAATATGGTATTATGGGAGAAAAATGTACATAGTTAATTCATTTATCAATGCATAAATACATTTACACTAACATTTCTGTTAACGATACCATTATTAATATCTTGATTGGATTTGCAGGGTTTATTCTGAGACCATGATTGTATAAACATGGGAGACTTTATTCCGGATATGAAGGAATTAGCTTTCTCACTAGAAAAAAAACGAAAAATAAGCATCAAGATACATAAACTATTCTGAATTACTGGACTAATTAAAAAGAAACGGAACAGAAATATAAAATTTGCATCGAAGAAGTCTAATTAACTGCAGTGGATTTTAGAATTATTGAATTACTTTTCTCGAAGAAATATGTCTGGCACAGTAGAAGACCCAAAAACATTTTTTTATTATAGGCTAGCATTGACTGAAGAACCACTAGAAACTAGTCACAAGCAATGTAAGACCTAGTGTAAATCTGAATTGACCCAAGTTATCACACTATATCAGTATGGTGAGATAAAATAATAGGATAACAAACAAAACATGAGGATTAGTAGTGTCAGAGATCGAAGAAACGATTGAGAACACAGAATATACTTTAAGATGGAGGAATGAATTTATAGAGTAAAAATTATGGACTAATTAGGAAATTCAAAATCTATAAGTGAACAAAGAAGAGATGTATCTGATCATCAAGACCGAGTTCGAGCCAGGTTATCCGAAATCTCCAATTGTTAATCTAAAATATTGCCCAGATCCTAATTATTTAGTAGTATATACCTACCAACACAGAATAGAAAAACAGTGGAACTATTGAAAACAAAGCGGGAGAGCTAAAATGCTAATAATCAACGGCGTATTTTCGTATTAAGCAAAAGGTAAGAGTCGTCGACCACTTCACGACTTTTATTTCAATTCTTGATTAATTACTTCGCATAAGGAGTATATCTGTTCCACTAATGACAGCTAATCCAATTTGAGTTTGTTGATCCATTAGATCAAAAAATATGGGTTCATTCACTTAAGTAGTTGTAATATTTGCCGACCGATAACACAGTTAGCTGATATAAACTCAAACTCTGTCCTGGGAATCGAAGGATCTTCATTTAAAAGAACTATGTTACCTCATGGTGAAGGACGAGATTATTCGCGAGGTCGAGGTCGATACTCCTTATAACAACCAGAGAAAAAATTAATTTAGGCACATGGAATTATCGCTTGGAATCAAAGACAGACATCAAAAGAATGAGTAGCAATTCGAAACAACTAGAAAGGAAAGCCCAGGATGCAGTTAGTTGGAGAATCCTGATCGGCGGCCTATGCTCTCACGAGACGCAATACGCGTACCCAAGTAAGTTTATGATAGGATGAAGAGGAATCGCAAGCTGATGATATATATATATATATATATATATATATATATATATATATATTAGTATTATTGAACTTTAATTTACAAATACACTCATCCGTTTAGTAGCGTTTTTCCTGTGCAGTCTTATTATTAATCACTAATTTTAAATTTTAAACAATCTAATTAACTCATGAACCAGTGCATTTTTCACGTATTTCGCCTACATATAACCGACCATATGAAACTATGATAACTAGGTAATTGTTCGTTCCAACTAAATAAATCAGATTTCAAGTGCGCACCGAAATCAATAAGACTATTGCAGTTGAATAGCGCGACTTCTTAAATTGAATGCCATCGACTGATATATCGACAAAATCGATATAAAAAACAAATCATACGTGTCATTACTCATAACTGAAGTAGAAAAATGATGGCTACAGTCTGGATTCGATGGTCACTTTCATCAATATAGCCACTATAATTTCCGAAGCGACACTCAAGAACACTGGATAATACATAATGAAGAGAAATTTGACGTCATTACAAACAAGTATATGAAACCTAAACACAAAAGATCGACTAGAGAAATGGAAGATCAGAAGAAACGAGGATAATAATCGAGAAAATAATGTGGAAAACAATGTCGGACTCATCACACTGCACAAGAAAATAATATTTCCGGGGTAGGTTTAAGATGAGAAGAAACTGATTTGAGATACATATGAAATGTTTATTGAATAATTTTAACACTCTTAAAAACTACATCAATCTTTCATGAGAAGAGAGGAATAACAAACAGCCTTTTTTTAGACGTAATTATAAATAAGAGAGAAGATAGTTCAATCAAACGATCCATTCTTAGAAAGCCAAATTAGACAGTTCAGTATCTTGGATATCATAATTATTACTCAGATAAACGCAAAAGGGGCTTGATGAAGGGCCTATTTAGTAGGATTGATAGTATTTGTACAAATGATGATATTGATGACGAAATGAGGTTGTTGAACAAAACAACGAAGAACGGTTGTTCTTTAAAATTCATAAATCCATAAAAAGTTTATAGTAAAGTGAAACCTACTACACTTTTGGCAAATAAAGAGCATGTCTTCATCACCCTACCATTCAGAGGTTAGTCAAATGGCCTTGTGTTAAAACAAAGGCTCAAACCAGTTATTAGGAAAACGTGATGTGCAGCAAGGATCATTATTTTGGAAAAAAAGGCTCATGACTTACCGAAAACCTAAATGGTGTGTTAACAATTGCGTCACATCCCACTCTTATAAGCGATTTATATATGTGTGTGGTCAAACATACATAGGGACGAGTATTCGTGATTTGCATTTGAGGGTTTCTAAACATATACACACATGAATGCAAAAACCAGTAAAATCAAACGACCCAATAAAGGTAGATAAATATCCATCGTCTATGGCTAAACGCATGGTGGAACAGGTCACATGATTGATCTTAACCCAGTTTTAGTGGTGTTGCGCAAGTGTTCAAGGATGTATACTAAGGTTTATTGAAACTCCTTTTATGTATTTTTAAACAGTTTCTTCTCATGTTAAACCTATCCCGGAATTACTTTTTTATGCCGTGTAGTGAGTTTGACATTGTTTTTTACATTACTTTCTTGATTGTTATCTTTGTTTCCTCCTACCTTCCATTTGTCTAGATGACAACTTGTTTTCACCTAAAAATGTTCTTAACAAGTATATGTGATCAGACGTTTCAAAATGAATTGCGTTAATATGTCACATAGTTCTGATAATCTTCAACTTCTTAATACATTATCCATATTTATTGAAGGGGCTCACTGCTTTATACACAAAAGTCAGGTATCCATACGGCTTTTAGAGTCTAAGTCTTAAATAAAAAACGAACAGTGGGAACAAATGAGGCTGTTGCATTTCAGTCACTAGTTTCAGAAAGTAAATATTTTAGAATATCAGTACAATCATAATACGAGCTATAGTCATTTTCATGAACGGAAACCAACCAGAAAAACTCTGAAAATTTGGACTGTTTGCATTTAAAACATGAACAAAGTATACAAGAAAACCAACATACATGTCTTCTTTTGTTAAGCGAGTCCCATCGAGAATACGTAAATTTGGCAGCCAACCCAAGACAAACAATTTATAGTCGTTTGCACTAAAAAATTAGCGTTAAGGTAAAACTTTCAAACAAGTTAAAGTAAATCTCAATGAATAAAGTAGAAAGGATACAATGATTCGATACACGGATTATTTCCTAAAGAAAACTGAGTAAGCATGGGTAAGCAGGACAACTCTTGAACCTTCACATTTATGGTAAGAATATAGTCTTACTTCCAGAATGTTGGAGACCATATTACTGGCTAAAGACAGTATCTCAAGTGACTTCGGTAAATTTCTCGATCCATTATGTAGACTGCTAATGTGGTTGCAATGTAAAAGGAGGGTCTAGTAATATTAAATATTCCCCCGAAATATACCTTCAGTTTCGTCAAGTGGGATAAGTCCTGAAGTTCGTAAATATAATTGTCAGACAAATCCAGATGTTTTAAGTTTACATTAGTGTCCAGCTGTTCAATAACCTAAAATATTATCAACTGTCATATATTGGAATCACCTTAAGTTTGTTTCCTGATAGGTTAAGCCACCGCAAGTTGGTGAGCTTGACTAAACCTTGAAATAATTAAAATTCACAACAACAAAAGTTATCAAAATACCATCCATTGTAACGATACCGTTATTAGGTAAATTTAGGATCGTCAGGTTTATTAGCCCCGCTACCCCGTGCATCTGAAGTAACTTGTTGTCTGCCACTGAGAGCTAAAACAGTTCAAACCTAAGATAACTCATACTTGTTGCAAATTACACAAAGTTGATAAGTTCTCCAAGCGACGAATGTAGTTATGATCCAGGATTAAAACATTGATATTAACTGGCAACGTTTCAATGCTTTCTATACCAGATCTAGCGATATTTAATGTTATTTCCCCATTTGGTCCTATAAATGTTGGGAGATCTTGAAACCCTTGACCAAGCAACTTGCGCATTTGTTGACAGATTTCGAAAAGTTCACAGCCTCAAGGACAAACAAGTAATAGCTGTAAATGAGTCATAAAACTAACAACATCCAATATCCAACATTTTTGTGTAAGTTTGCATGAAACGATTGATTTCTTTTCATTCCCTTAGTTACTTGTGAGCTTGCATATTTCGTAATCTGAGTGAATGTGTTTGTCTCAGGTCAGTAGCGATTATGGGTGTAAGCAGCTGTCACATTACCAGATAGAGGGTCGGTTGATTGCAATATAATATATAGTAAATTATGCATTTGTCGAGACTCTTATTTTGCTTCCCGTTGATATGACTCTAACTTCTATTAAGATAATCGGTCTTCCTATAACAGAAATCATCCATTTTATTCCGTCTACTACCTGGGCTAACACCATTTGTCTGTTAGCGGCAATAAGAAGCCAAATAGAGGTTGCGTTAGATGAATATATTCCAAGTACTCGTTTACCCATATAGATAATCAGGATGAAAAGCGGGCAAGCAAAACAAAGAGGAAAAAGCAAACATGCAAGCCCAATTTCATAAAGTGGTGTGGATTTTCTATAACCAGAAAAGTGCATGTTACAGATATGTGATGTATAGGGTAAGCAATAAACACACATACGTTCATGTAAAACAGTCGAGCCCAATAACAATGCATGAACTGATCTGTTCGGAAGCTAGAATAACCCATGGGGGAATGACACTATATTATGGACTTCAATGTGAAGTTGTGAGCACGTTTTTAACAGTGTTAGAAACAACTCTGTGGTGATTGCGTCGAGTTATATACGCATAAAATAAAACGTTGCGTGTGCTTCGCCTTCATCACTTGTGTTGTTTGAAATGGCGTCTAAGCCATCTGAACTAACTAGACTGAGATCACGCTCTGAGGTAACGTTCTGGAGTAGATTACCTTGGAGGACGCGAGTGCTTTGTATCAAATGAGTCAGTGTTTACACCAAGACATTTCGTCAAGTTAGGTTCTAACCCGTTCTCTACCTACCATTCTTCTATTATTTTTACGTTCTCTAGAAGCTCAAGTGAATCCATAACGCTTTATGTGATCTTTCAGGTCTTTTATCATTATCCATAGGTCAGTTCAGAGGCGATAACTTTATGCGACGGTTCATTGATAAAAATCAGGAACAGGAGGGGACCTAAGATTGCTCCTTGTGAAACTCCTGACTCTGAAAACCTGGGGATCCGGAGTACTCTATCTATATTGGTATATACAATCCTGTTCCTCAGGTACTTTGGAATCGAGACGAAAATGGGCCAGAATAACCTATATTCAAGTTACAAAATTATGGTTTGCTTCGTTACTAGTACTGCTCTAATAATAAACCTGGTCCTAAAATTGTAGATTTGTTATGATGTGACTACCTCATTCATAAGATTTTACGTGAAAGTCACATCATTATCTACACTAACTCGTTTTATCTCAGTAATTACCAATATATGATCGAGAAAACATTTAGTCTGGAGATAGAACAATATATTTATTATGAATAAAATAATATTGCAAAAGAGTGATCAGGCCGGCAAGACAAAGTCATTCCATCCGACGAAATAAATTCCGAATGAATTAAATCTATTGAACAAATTCTTCCCGCCTTCTCTATTGTTGGGTTTTTCGCTGTGTTAAACATTGAATATCTATTTTCACAGTTATTTCGTGTTCAGCCTTGAGGATTGTGTGGTTAGGGCTCACTGCCACTGCAAATTCTCTTAACTCATAACTTTGTGAAGACCTAGACCTTCTTAATTATTCGAAGTAGAGGTCTCGATTCAGCGCCCTTATAAGAAGTCCTGTATTTCATGAATTGAAGCGGGGAGTGAGACACCGGATGCGAACATTTTTTCACGTTGTCGAAAGTTTTGAGAATGTCCTATCACACAATCATATTTAGGTATGAGAGCGACAAAATGCAGTATACAGTCAGCCTTTATCGGACTACGTTACTAAATGAGCAAAACCTCCTTTGTCACTCGTTAGGCATTCTGATTCGGCAGAACTTGGGTTCCAACCAGTTTACAATGAAGCATAACATATTAATCTTCTCCAAATTTATAAAAGGGAGAAACGAACGAGGTTTAGCTGGTAAAAGGTTATGAAACACCTTCTAATATTGTTCGGAATATTAGAAACCCAGGATGAGGACTAGAATAGGGAGTTCATAAAAAATAACTTTCTCCATGGAACGCAGCTAAGCTTCAAGAAAGATAAACATCATGTTCATGAACGGGCTCCTGGGATCAGATTACATATATTTTTCATATACTGATTCAACAAACATTCAAGTTTGAGTTCTGTTGAAGTTGCGGATGCAAAACAACCAATATACAATCAGATTCCAAACTTTTTAATGACGACATCTCAGTACACAGAATAATATATGAGCGCCTACTTTCTCAATGGTTGGTGTCTTTATGGGACGACGACAAATCGTTGCATAGGTCTGTTGTTAACAGATCGTTATATATCATAAACTCATTCCTGTATCGCCTGTATCACCTTTCATTCGCACACTCCAGTCTCCTCACATCGCCATCATTACTGAGTCAATAGCTTGTCTGTTTCTTGAAACATTCATCACTCAGCATTCGAATGTTTTCTTTATGGTTTTATTCATTGTAATCAACTGTCTTCATACCTATGAATGTGATAGCCGCTCATATTCAAAATCGCTACTGATCTGAGACGAACTCAGTCGCTCAAATTACAAGCCTACAATTAACTAACAAACTGACTAGAATTGTGTCAATTGAATGGATGAACCACTACTTATTGGACATTATCGGGGGCTTGCAATTTAAAGAAACAAGGAGAAGCAAATTCAAAGAAATCTCCCGTCTTATGTAAAGGCATCAGACAGTAAGCACGGAAGTGTATATGGTTTTCTGTATTTAATTGCTGTGCTCGAAGAATAGCTCGATACATTTCGCAGTTCTTGTTCTTCCTTTATGTCACAAAAAGGGCGATCAACGAGAAAATCTTATAAGTGGAACTCCACTCTTCAAATATTTCAATAAAAATGGGTACCTAATAACTTCATACACTATTTCCCAACAATGAAAAAGGTATCTTACTCGATCCGAAACCTCACAACCACCTCCGTAAGTTTTTATTTTTAGTACAAACTTAGGTGAGATTCATTAGAAAGGGCCTCATCAGAGTGTATGTGTAAGACAATTATTTGAATATCAACCACTGTAGTCCTACTTTTTCCTACAGTGAGTACAGAAACCACAAATTCGTGATCTGCTCGATGAATAGGTTGTTTCTTAAATAAGTCATAGGATAATATGATTAATTAGCTTTCACATAAATGTACTAATCCTTAATAAGGCTATCAGGCTGATAACTACCAGATGTTTAAGCTTAGCTTCATAATCAGGAATAACAATGTCACCCCTTCGATTTTACGGTATTTTCACCGCTCAAGTCATTTGTTATACTAGTGGTTTGACGATTAAATCAACCAAGAACTTCATAGTTGTGATAAAATGGATTTCATCCGGAATTGTAAGATTAAGATGTTAGAGTAGTCGGAAAAATTTATTTTCATAGTAAAGGCTATATCTGTCAGCAATTACCCTTCCTTAAGACAGATAGCTGGTCCCCACTATGAGCATTAGAAAACAAACGTCCTTTGGAACGATCTTATTCTTGTCATAATCATGAGCTGCTCGCTCCAGTAGGTCCTCATGAGATACATGCTACGGGTTTCGTCACTTCTCTTTTTTAAACAGAGAACACTAATCGTTTACCTCTGCCTTGATGATCATGTACCAGTTGATTTTAAAATTATAAGATGGATTCAGATACCGAAAGTCTGCACTCATGTCTGATATGGATATGCACTATTCGGATCCCATAAAAATGAACAGGTCCAAAAACCTTCTCCTTGTTGGTTATTTTCTGTGCTTCAGTAAATGTACTTCCGGTTTCCAGAAAAAAGATCCGAATAATCTGTATTCTCCTGTCAGCAGGATACAGACTATATCAAAACACGTTTCATGCAAGAGTTAAAAAACACTGTGTAAGATCCAAACTAAGTTTGGCTGAAGAATAACTGTCTATTTACGTAGAGACGCGTGGATCCCAATACAAGTCAGAATAAGGTAATCTGGGAAACAACGGTTCTAAATTTCATCATAAATACAAATGTACAATTTTACCCAAACAAATATTGCGATTAAGTTATTCAACCAATAATTGTTCCCACAATAATCGATCTAAATTACAGTAAATAGACAAATTGATAAGAAATATAAGAAGATTACCGAACGCATCGAAAAATAAGTGTTATTCTATCCTTTCTGAATAGATCAGGTAGAAATCCGTTCAAAAGATAATAGTTTGTTGCTTTATAACACAAAGTGTTTCCATTTCCGGGAAAGTGCTTCAATTCACAACCAAAATGCACGAACCCAGTCAACTCAATCAACACAACCAAAGAGGGATCAATATGGCTGCCGCCAAGAATAAATATCAACTAAAACAACATAGACACAATCCAGAAAGAAACATAGAAACTCAGTGAAAGCGAAAATGAGAAAACTATTATTAGATGTAACAGTACGATCTCAAATGGCATCAAAAAGATTAACAATAATGTACAACTAAAGAAACCATTAAGAGCAAGTTGCAAATGTATGAACGGAGGTATTTTCACGCACGAAACCTTCAAAATTGATCTTACACACTGGTTGACCTATTTTTGGCCAATCCAAAGCAAACTAACCAATAAAAGTGACGGGGCCGGACAAATGAGTCAAGCCTCCTTTTGTTTCATGATGTATTAATTCACTGTGTAGCGGTGTGACAAAACAAGACAGAACCTTTTCCCTCTCTCTCTTAAACCTAAGACCCCTACAGCTCCTCAAACAAGATACTTTCTACCCTCGTCTTTTCGCTTTTGTCAAGCCATTCGAAACATTAATCCAGTTCTCTGCTATAGTGGTGATAAATGTACAAAAGTTTCTAACTTTTGCCTAAAGCAGCTAGTCTATGTCTACCTGAGATGGGATGAAGGCAAATAACCGAAGGTATGACAATAAAACCTAATCTATCTCGCACGGATATTTCGTTTGGTTTCCTTAACGTCACTACGAATTATGGGACCGTAAACTAGGTCCGACAGTTTCATATCTGAATAGCTGCTCGTACTTAGATTTATTAGCCTGACACTTCGACTAACGCCGTCCCATCTGGAAACCAATCAAACCAATCTCACCAACTAATTGTCAGGACATGTCCTGCCTTACCATATAAGTCACCTTTTTAATGCAATCTACAGGGAAGCCAGGCAGAGCACAATTGTGATGACAATGTCGTCTATGCTACTTGAGTCGACAGACATAAGTAGTATGTAATACCAACCAGAAGTTGAGTGCCTGTCAAAATAAAGGTTGGGAAGATTCTACTGGAGAAAACAGAAACGGATTGCCAATTGGAAGACTCATGGAGGATGTAAAGGGCAGTTGGTGAAAGATATGCAAATGAGGTATTCTGTGTATGGTTTCCACAATTTACACATTTTACATTAAATAATAGATTAATTATCCCCACCAAGTCTTCGTTCATTATAGTAGTTACTTGTATTTCCTATGCCTTTGTAAAACTGTCCACTATTGCCAACAAGACACTAGCCTGGCATTTATTATGTTATGGTGAAAACAGAACTAGAAATATTATGAGCTGAACAAACCCCTATTATATAACAACATGTGTGGTAACGCAATAGTAAGTTTATCGACCTCAGTTATCATACGGACAATGACTATACGACTACTTCACTAAATTACTCTGTAGAAACTCTCCAGATTAGGTGTAATGACCGTATTCCCTAACTAAACACCAGTCCTTCGATAAAACTATAATTACATTACGCAACACAAATCGCATATAACATAAAATAAGACAAACTGCTTGATGTTCAGTGTAAAATAACACAAAAGGACATTTACCGAAAAATTGCATAGCGAAAAAATATATTACAAATATTTTGAGATAGAACATACTATGATACATAGCATATTTTGTTAAAACTTGGAAACACATAAACATGTACAAATGAAATGTAACACTTGGGATTTTTGTACACAGTTCAGAACCTAGAATAAAAGAGCGAAATACAAATAACAGACATCTAATCGTTCGTCTTTAACAGCAAGAAGACTCTAATAATCACGCCTCAACGCCGCACATAACTTGTTCTTTATGTGATCGATAGAGTGATAGAAGTTCAGGCAATGGTGCATTGCAATCGAATACCTATATGAAAATGCAGAAATCACATTTTATCGTGGCAATTATGTACTTAAAATAGATAGTGAGAATAAACTGATCAAAATGAAACAACGGAATGATGTATAGTTTATTGGTAGCATGAAGCACTACTTCTGAAATTACAATAAAGTAATAAGCATTTAGTTTAAAGTGTTCTCGAAAGGTAACTGAGTAAGAATTATTTAGGTTATGCGAAAGTAATATGATGTAAAACATAAATCAACTGAATACAAACGACCAAATATCAAGTAGGTTACTTGGTCACCAACAAGAAAATATCACGAGTTAAACAGTTTAATAATCAAACCAATAGGAGATACAGCCAAAACAAAGAAATAAACAATGACAGATTTAAGGTCAATAAGAACCAATCAACATCGAGGTGCAGAGGACAAGCTGTGAATCACATGTGGAGAAATTTAAACACTTCACTTCTACCCGAAGTTTGTGCTGATGATGTCGTCCAGAAGGACGATGAAAGCTCCACGACCAAACCATCCAGCTCAGAGAACAAACCAACATCAAAATCACCCACTTGAGCTACAAATCTCCACCATCTCAGTTTAATAATCAGTTAGTTCAAAATGTGATTTATGAGAAGAAAGACTGAAAGAATGTTAAATCCAAAATCTAATTTAAGGATTATTAATATGATAAATATTCTTATTGTTTAATTACATAGCAGATTGATTATATATACATGTATATACATTTCATTTATCACAGGCTTTCGGTTAAACTATTAACTATTTTTATACGACTTAATATCCCTGAATTGTCAGTCTGTCTGACTATAGTTTGCCCCAGTTGCAACCACTATTGGTTCGTTTATGTATAGTTCTTATGTTCCATTTCATAGTATGATGCAGTTCAGTATATTTTCATATAAACCCACGTATGTTTGAAAGATAATAGTTGAAGTTGTATGCTGACGTCTTAGACTCAAGGTAGAAAAAAGCAAGAGGATCGAGTGTAATGAACAATAACACGAGTGGGGACAATTGGATGTATTTGACACGAAAATTAAAGACTATCTCACTAAAATCTGACAACCATACAGTAAACAATCTCAATCTTGACCATTTATTTATTTATTTAAACACATAAATATTGGTACAAAAGGGCACCAGATATATATGCGCTAAACAAATCTTATTTGATTTGTGTGAGGGCTGTGATACTGCCCAGGTGCCCAGACTGAAGCAGGTGGTTTTCTTAGGGGGCCACATCCAGAGCCTTTGACCTAAAGGTCTAGTCCACAAGGCAGTGGAGCATCGTGAGGAGATGCAGTCTCATGGTAGCCGGTGACCAACAGTTGGTTCATACGCCATTCGTTCCTTCAGGATGCTGGAGCCCATGTGCACCATTGGTTTGGAATCAGGGTCTTCCAACTCCCCTAGGTGGATCCTCCACATCCACCAACCCGGTTAAAGCACCGGAAATTCGCTTTTCGTCCTCTCACTTTTGTGAAGAACACCCCCGCCACGAGAAGGCAGTGAGTAGGACTTCCCTGTCAGAGGCTATATATTCGCGTGGCCATATGAGAGCATTTCGAGAGGGAGAGCAGACTCTCCCCACTCTCGGCCGTACCAGGGCATTTGGGGGCAATCTTGACCATTCCTTCTACAAATATCAGTCCAGAGTCTCCGATTATTATTGTTCATCCATTTTCATGCCAATTGCGTTTCCTTTTTGTTCTTTTCTTATCGATCTTCTAGTGAAATACACTCTCTGTCTAGCCATCGTCATATACTACTTATGTGGATGCAAGCAACCCACACCACAAGAGGACCAATAAGAACTTAGGTACATCGACTCAAAGTCAACGGTGTTGGTGACGCGTGTAATTAGTCAGTACAAGGACACTAGGTTACAGAGGAAATAACAGACAAGATATGCACGAAAAATATAATTAAGATCCAGATTGGTGACTTGGTACGCAATACTAGTCAGTGGTCCTCAAAGTCAACAGAACATGACGCAAAAAACGTTGTTTAGAAGTACGTGCATGTAATATTGTTGGAAGAGGAATCACATACTGCCTCAGAGATCTAAATGTTACACGTTCATTGTGAGACTTGAAGGTCATGGGTTTGATCTCCGGTGAAGGTCGTGGATGCACTCTGTTGTGCTTCGCACTAGGACAAAACAGCTACCTAATTTATGTCGGTTTGTGACATGAATTAATACATATTAACTTGATCAGTTCGACTGTAGCAAACTAGTCCCTGGCAAGAATCATTTCGAGATAAAGTTCGAATATTTATGATATTACTGACAAAACTAATAGGAATTATGACTAGATTTTCATAATATTAAGGAGAAGAAGCAATATATCACAAGAAAGAAGGTATGTAGTCAGATGGATCAGTTTTTATATCCAAATCAACCCTGTATCTTAATGTGTTTGATAACTAAATACCAGTAATTGATATCAGATGTAAATGTAAGCTAGAACACAATAATACCACTGATTTAAAGACTTACTAATATAGGAGCAGGTAACTGACCGAAACGACGTTCAATTAGCCATGCTTCATGTAATTCATGCAAATCTTCAAGGTATTTCTGTATAAAAAATGGAAATGGTTAGTGATTTATTTTTTCGAGTGGGTAAACGTACAAATTGTATATCATAAACCTAAAGAGTGTGAGTAAAATGTGTATTAAATAATCACTTAAAAACTGAAAACGTAATCTCATCAATCTATAAGCTTTAACGCCATGATGTATTACATTAGGAACAATAACGGAGCAAAGCATATGTACATAACGTACAACTCGCTTTGCACCTAACAGGCAACAAATAGCGTCATGCAATATTCCATTGCCCTTAGCAACTCGAACGTCACAAGAACACCATTAACGCCTAAACAGGCCAGGTACCCCAATGGTAGAGGGAAAAGCTGCCAGAGAAAGAAATAGGACACAACTATGTGATATGATGAAAAAACTGACAAGGAAATATAGTAAACTAGAGCGACCAGTCAAGAACAAACCAATCACTAAGACTCAAGAACACAGTACCTAGTAGGCCGAACATTTCATAAGACTTTTGAAAGCACTAGTCCCCCTAAACCCACAGAACATCAAAGTAGCATCTAAAGACCTTCCCATAGCTGTTAACCCACCAACAATTAAAGGGGTCAGCATGATCATCAAAAAATGGGGAAGCAGCAGGATCAGACAACTAATTAGCGACTAGTCATGAACAAACAAGGCAAACCAACATCAAAGGGCATTTATAAGATGGACTAAATTGCAAAGTCGTGTAAGAAGGATAGCTCCCAGATGAGCTGCAAGTGATCACCGGTGTCAGGTAAGGCTGTCTACTCTCGCCTCTCCAATCTCTTCTGGTGGTCGACTGGGTGTATCATGAAGACCCTACATCTTGGGAAAAGCAAGTAATACAATGGACAGCTTGGATGTAGCTAGATGATTTGCACTTCACATACTACTTAGCTTTCCTATCCCATACAGAGCAACAAATTCAGGTGAAGAAAGCCCGTGTAGCATTAGCCTCTGTAACAGTATACTTCAACATACACAAGAGAAAAAGCAAGAACCTTAAATACAACACAGCTAGCACCAACCCAAAAACACTTGATGGAAAAACTCTGGAAGAGGTGGACACTTCCATGTACCTGGACAGTATCACTGATAAACAAAGATGATTTGATGCAGACGTAAAGACAAGGATTGGCAAAGTAAGGAGAGCATTCCTACAGTCGGAAAACACATGCAACTCAAAACAACTGTCTAATTCAGAATCTTCAATACGAACGTCAAGACAGTTCTACTGTACGAAGCTGAAACTTCGAGAACTACTACAACTATTATAAAAAATGTAAAAGTATATATAAACAATTATCTACGCATGATAAACAGTATCCGTTGACTGGATACCATCAGAAACAACCTACTGTGGTAGAGAATAAACTAACTTTAAGCTGAAGGGGAAATTAAGAAAAGATTCTGGAGGTGGATAGGGCATACTGTGAGATCATCAAACTGTATCACGAGGCAATCCCTAACCTAGAATCATGAAGGAAATAAGAAAAAGAAATACCAAGGAGCACATTGCACCGGGAATTGGAGGCAGACACCAAGAGAATGAGTAGCGATTGGAAACAATTGGTAAGGAAAGCCCAGGACGCAGTTGATTGGAGAATACTGGTCAGCGACCTATTCCCTACGAGTAACAGATGTTAGGACGTATATTACAGAAAAAAGAAAATGAAAATCACAGTTGCTTAATAATGATTTTCAGTGGCTGGAAATTCTTGGAAGGAAACCTTTGTACATACGTTTCCTGTTGTTTGGTAGTCACGAGTAACAGTAATTTTCAAAAAACTGATACTCCTAGTGAGGTACAAATACTCATCATCTGTTATCACAGGGTGTTGGGAACGCTATTTCCGCAAACATAATGTATAAGAAAAAGGAGCAGGTTGGAAGAAAGCTAGGGGCGGCCAGACCAAAACATGGCATAAATCCATGAAGTCGCTGACAAGTGGACTGGGCCATGTTGGTAGGTGTAGACTACCTGGTTGGGATTCGCGAGATGATAGCAACCGATGGTTAGAGACCTTGAATGACATGGCTCAAAATCGTTTGCAATGGCGAAGGTGCATCTACTCTTTGTGTTCTACCAAATTTTAATCTTCTGAATTCTTCATGTCCGTATCTTTTTTCTCTTTTCAAATTTATTTCACCGTATTATACTCCTCCAATAACATCTTCAAACCCTTATCTTTCACATAATACTTATACTCTTACTACTTCTACCAATATGGGATTTGAATCGACAACTTTATCTCTGTGCTAATGTGGTATGGCAACTCGAACTGATTTACGTACGTACGAAGTTCTACGTTGTAACTGACTGACTGACTGATAAGAAAAAGGATCTAACTGGATTTCAGAAATCGATTTAAGTTTACTTATGTTCATTCAAGTTAAAGCATTTTATTGTATTGAATTATTTAAAAAGAATTCCATTCATTAACTTCCAGTGTAATTCGGCTATAATTAGTTATATGATTCTTAATGCATTTCCCTTTTACTAATTATTTCATTATGATTTTATGTTTAGTGAGAATTATTCAGTTGATCAGACTTTAATTAATAATCACTGAATTGGTATCTAACTAAAATAACTCGGAAGTAAATCTTAATCTATTTTGATCTCTTCCGATAAGTATTTTTAACAAGATACGTCTTTTGGAGTAGCTGGGGCTACAAGAAAACAAAGCTAATGTAACAGATATTGAAGTTGTTATTAGAGTTATCATTGTTATCCTCATATTTAGTAGATCTAGAGATAAGTTACTAACAAGCTACTTTTTCGGGTGATTGGCCTATTGAAGGAGTAAGTTATTCACGCTATTTGACTAACTGAGTATATATATATATATATATATATATATATATATATATAAGTGCTTAATCTGATAAACTTCCTCCTTCACTATTAGTTTCCTCGCTCGGTGGCAGGTTGGGGGCTTGCGTTTAAGTTTGTGTATGTATATCAGTCTTAGACACTGCACATAATGACAACTACAACGAAAGCTTAGTAATTTGACCACAATCCTCGAGAACAAAGCAGCCAAAACCACACACTTGAGTAACTAATCTTCACTAAATGAAACTATAAACGTTTGTGTACTTGCATTGAGAAGTTTTGAACGTACACTTTGAGAGAGGTTAGACGATCATAATATAGGACAGTAATTTCTGTCTTGATTTAAAGCTGTAGGATAACTAATCCAAAAGATAACAAACTGTTAGTAACTTTGGGTTAAAGATTAGAAGAAAATTAGTGAATAATCTATTCACCAGTCACTTCCGTGAATTTCAAGAATGATAGAGAAAGGAATTTCACAAAATATTGTGATCACTGGAGAACAGTGAATTTAAAATAAAGAGATAAAAAAATCAGTCGCCTTAAAGTACAAGAGTGATTGATCTGGAAAATTTAATGGAATGTGTATAGTCCAGAAAACTGAATGATCTAACTATCATTTCAGTTAGTTTACAGAAACTGTCAAAACGCTTTATTTTAAACTGCTACGTCCTCTACTTGATCACGGCAGAACCCCACAGATGGTAGAAGCAGGGGAAGTGGTTATTGGGTAAAAATCAAAAATGTACAGAAAAACACAGGCATTTATAGTTATTGGAGTTGGCTATATCATTGTAATTGAGCCAATCCACAAGGAGGTGAGTTATGCTATCGTCCAATCCTAGCATGTCACGTTGATATTCCAGAAGGTTATATCAGGTTCTGATTAGATAGCTCCTTCATAACCTCTGGAGGCTTCGTCGCGCTTTTCGAAGCCAACCCAACACCTCAGGATAGGGTTTACTGTTGCGGTCCACTTGCAACTTGACAAGTGGTTTACCACAGCGTTCTATTCTTTTCGTTGTTTTCTCGTTCAAGTCTTCATTCTCTTATTCTTTCCGCCATTCTTGGGTGTATCTGTGATAAACTCTAATGGTAGATTTACTTGGCTATCTCCTGTGTGCATTGTTCTTTTTATCTTTATGGATTTGGTTCGTGTCTGATACATGTCCCGAAAGTTCCTCGGACGCTATAGAAAACTCTTCCCGATCTTTGTACAATAATACTGGTTCGCGTCGATTCCAGAGGTGTGACTTGATGAACACTCTATCGCCCATATTAAAACTTCGGATATTCGAATTTCGTCTGTGCCCACCCACCGTTTTATGTGGCAACACAGTGTTGAAAATAGCCCGAATTCTTCCAGACAGGGCTTCCGTAGAAGACTTTCCACCAGGGACAGAAGGGTTGGGAGTAATTCTATAAGCTGTTAAAAATCTTATGATTACCTGACTGGTTAACCCCTTGCCTTCTCCTTTCAGTAGTGCTCTTTTAAGTGTCGATGGAGCGTCCTGTCTTTCCATTCGATTGGGGATGATAGGTTGGCGAGTGTAGATGTTATTCCATTTACACTATAAAAGTGCTTGAATGAGTTCGAAATGAATTGTGAGCCAATGTCAGTCACTAAGGTCTCTGGAACTCAGAAACAACTACACAAAGTATAAAACTTGTTGATAGTTTCTGCGGCTGTACAGTAAGGCATAGTATATACTCCCAGCCACTTTATAAATACATCCACAATAACTAGAAAACCTTTTCTATTTACTGGACCAGAGAAGTCTGAATGAAGTCTCAACATAAACAAAAGTACAATTTTTTCTTCTATTTGTCAGTATAGGGTTGTGGAACTGTTGACTGTTTTTCAAATCCTGCATGCGAGACCATGGATACTCACCTATGAGGATTCCAGTGATTCCAGGTTTTCAGTGGTGGCCTGCTTGAACATCTCGGCTACTAGTTCCTGTCATCTAGATATTTCAACAAGTTATCTAATTTTGTTTGTTTTAATACATCACTATGGCTATTATTCGCATAACCTATTGAGGTGCGTTTCTGAAAAGTGTACAACCTTTCGCTGTAAAGGTTACAAAAGGCCCGATCAGAGATATCGTGGTTGCTGGCAATATACAACCAAAAGAATGTACATTAATATATTTAAAAAACATTTATCAAGATCAAATGTAGAGAATAAATTTGCCAAGGAAGTAAGAAGCACTACTTGGAATAGCATTCATTATACGATGTTATAAGAATCCTAGACATTGAAATTTTCAGCTCGTTTATGAAAATCAAGATAAATTATATTAAAGAGTCTTGAATAAGATTTCATAAAGCTGTAATATAAAAAGAGCATACGAGCAATCAAAGTAAACATTACAACCCCTATATATGAAGTAATCTTATGAAAAGTAATGAAATTTGACCTTATAACTTACAAGAGGAATATCTTCTTCACCAGAACGGTTTCTAGCACGTAAACGCTCGAAACAAACAGTTGGACTTGCACGTAAATATACTGAAGTTAATAGTAGAAGAGACATTATAGAACAAAAGGGTACATTAATTGTCACACTATGACTGATCCACTGAAATGTAAGCCAAAACTATCAGGGTTAGTGGTATCACATGTGTGTTTGGAATCTGTAATTTGCAGGTATATACAAAGCTGTATATTTCATTGGTTTAACGGAGTATATTCGGTGAAAAAGCTAAACCATGTGAACAACTTTATTAACGAATGAAACGGACTAATGTCATATATAAAGAAAAACCTAATCGGACTCGAAACTTATCATTATTCCTAAAGTTATTTAGGCAAATTGATAGAAAGAATCATGACTGAAACTGAAGATTTTTATCACATTGGCCAATTAAAAATATAAGCCTATTTTACAAAGTTTAGTTCAAACAATCATTCAGTATCATTATCATAGTGCAATAAATAAAGCCAACCTTCATAACATTTAAACTGTAATCTTTTTTTCTCTGTGCATTCGTCTAAAAATTATGTAGCTTTGACAGTTATCTTTTCGGAAGAACAAAAGCCTCGTATGAACATCAGTATTATGACTATCATTAGCAGTATGTAAAGCCCAGTGAAAAATGGTGAAAATCCGCTAGTTATTAATACCTGATGAATGCAACATTACAGCCGTGATACGACTTAACAAATTTTATGGTGGTTTAACACTACGCAATGACCAAATGCAAATCAGGAAACGCTAGAATGTTGTTTTAACTTATTGCAGACCTTTCAAAAGTGCATACACACATTACCGGACTTCTGATTATTTATTTATTTGAACACATAGACGTAGGGTATTAGGAAATGATGGTAAATCAGTCGATGAGGTCATGAATCTTCATCGACTGAGATGGTCGGGCCACGTGTTACATGTGCCTGAACACCAACTACCACGACGTGCATCGCTGACTAGTGTTGGGAACGGTCGGAAGAACGTTAGGGGAGGCCAAACCAAAACGCGGTATCAGTGCTTGAAGTCACTAACCTCTAGTCTTAGCCATGTCGGTAGATGCAGACTACATGGTTTAGGTCTGCGTGACTATCGTAACCAATGGTTGGAGACTCTGCGACATGTCTTAGAATCGATCACAATGGCGTAGGTGTGTACACTGCTTGTTTTCCCTTAAAGCGTGATATTAAAATTATTTTATACCTTTCTTTCTACGAACTAAGTCTTTCTTCCTGTACTATATCCTTATACATTATTTTATTTTATTTAAACACGTACATATTGGTACAAAAGGGCACCAGATACATATGCGCCACACAAAACAATGAAAATAGGAAGAGAAACGAAAAAAAGGAGGACTGAAATGTACAACCCGTAGACTCTTTTAGTTAAGAAAGTTAGAACCACTCTTTATGAAGAAAAAAAAGAAGGTTACAATCCTTATACACAATCTTTCTTTTATATATTACTACCATTGAAGTAACTACTATGGATTTTGGTGCTCCTATTGTTGTACTGACGAGGTGTGGCAACTTTGAACTATGCCTATATATGCCTGGTCCTACGTTGACTGATTGAATTACATGTTTTCTTCGAACCAGTTGATCACTGAATAATAAATATATGATGTCATATTTGTCTAGTCCTTTCGTACTGATAAGATCCTATCAAACAAGTTTTTATACAGTCATTAGCTTAAGTGACTCAATATCGTGCTCACTATGTTGAGATGTTAAGTGGTTGGAGAGAGTAACCTGCTAGAAATCCTGCTTAACCTAGGCTTCATGTTGATGGGCACTAGACAACATGAGAGCTAAAGCAGCCTGCAGAATTTCAAACTGGGATTATCCAACTTGATGGTCTTAGAAATGAACAAGCAAACTTTTAATGCCATTATCAACTGTTAAATAATTTACATGCATCTACCACAGCAGTTATACTGATGGATCAAAAAGTGGGGATTGAATTATTTCTCTTGAAAATATTCCGCGAAAGTGAATAATAATACTAAACACTAACATCTTCAGACAACTCAGTGACATAAATAACTTGAAAACAGTCATACGACTGATAAAAAGGAGGCTTTAGAATTCTACAGCGACAGTCTATTTTTGTATTCATAACATGATTTTATCTTTTACTCTTATATATTTAATGCATCATCGGTTTCGTTCACTGAAATGAATGGTTTAGTTGTGAAGCTTTCATTGTTCATCTGAACATAATTATCAGCACAAACATTTTGTGACTTTTTTTCAGAAGGACAATGAAAGCTCCACGAATAAACCATCAAATGCAATGAACAAAACTACATCAAAATCATATGTTTGAGCTTCAAATCTTTTTCCTCATTTTTCAGTTTCTAGCCTCATAAATTATATCACATTACTACTTTGTTAGTAATTATAATCAACTTGCGTTAACTCGTTTGATGATGCCGTAACTTGCTTGAAGTATAATAGTTTTGATTATTCCAATAAATTTCCTAGATTTACCTTATTGTAATATTGTATTCAATCTTTTAAACTTTATTTCCATCTTATACCATTAAGCAGTTAAATGAACTTCTGACAAACTACATCTATGTATCCATTCGTATTTTTCTCTTTTTTCCGATACTTAAATAGTGCAAACTGTGAGAAATGAATATAAGGACTTAACGAAATAAAATGAAATCATGTATTCTAATTAAATTGTTTTCACTGATTTCCTTCAGTCATGTAATTAATTCATGCAGAGACCATTTGACTAAAATTGACGCTTATCTGATTAAATAGTCAAGAACACTAAACTCAAACCAATCTGACACGTAAATAAGTTGTGTATAGTTTACAGTTCTTAAAACTAATCATTTTCTTTACATTAAACATACTCTATGTTTATTTGATTGTCCACTCAAGACCATTTTTATTCCACCAACGATCGAAGAAATCAAGATGGCCATCAAACAAATCAAGAATGGGAAAGCAGCAGAACCTGAAAATATACCAGCTGAAGCACTGAAGTCAGACGTTGAAGTAACTGCAAACATGCTCCACTTTCTATTCACAAAGATTTGGGAGGAGGAACAAGTGCCGACGGACTGGAAAGAAAGACAGCTATTCAAGATACCAAAGAAAGGAGATCTGAGCAAATGTGAGAACTACAGAGGCATCAAACTACTATCAGTATCAGGAAAAGTTTTCAAGAGTGTTACTGAACCGGATGGAAGACACAGTAGACGCCCAACTTCGAGATCAACAGGCTGGATTCCGTAAGGATCGGTCGTGCACAGACCAAATTGCGACACTACGGATCATCATCGAACAATTGGTTGAGTGGAATTCGTCACTATACATCAACTTCATTGAATATGAGAAGGCGTTTGACTGTGTGGACAGGAGAACACTATGGAAACTTATAAGGCTGTCTACTCTCCCTCTCCCTCTTTCTTCTGGTGATTGACTGGATTATGAAGACCTCGACATCGGAGGGGAAGCACGGAATACAATGGACAGCTCAGAATCAATTAGACGATTTGGACTTCACAGATGACCTAGCCCTCCTATCCCATACACATGAACAAATACCGACGAAGACAACTAATGTAGCAGTAGCCTCTGCATCATCAGGCCTTAACAAACACAAAGGGAAAAGCAAGATCCTCAAATACAACACGGAGAACACCAACCCAGTCACACTTGATGGCGAAACTCTGGAAGATGTGGAAACATTCACGTTCCTGGAAAACATCTTTGATGAACGAGGAGTATCTGATGCAGATGTAAAGGCGAGGATTGGTAAGGCAAGGACCGCATTCCTTCAACTGAAGTACATATGAAACTCAAAACAGCTGTTAACTAACTTCAAAGTCAGAATCTTCAATACGAACGTCAAGACAGTCCTACTGTATGGAGCTGAAACGTGGAGAACTACTACAACCATCATCAAGAAGGTATAAGTATTGATAAACAGTTGTCTACGCAAAATAGTCAACATTCACTCGCTGGATACCATCAAAAACAGTCTTCTGTGGGAGAGATCAAATCAGCATCTATCTAAAAAGGGTATTAGGAAAGCACGTTGGAAGTGAATAGGACACACGTTGAGGAAATCACTGAACAGTATCACAAGGTAAGCCCTAACTTGGAATCCGGAAGGGAAGCGGAAAAGAGGAAGGCTAAAGAACACATTACTCCGGGAGATTGAAGCAGATATGAAAAGGATGAATAACAACTGGAAGGGATTGTCGAGGACAGGGTTGGATGGACAATGGCATGAAATCCATTGACGACAGCCTCTATGTTTGCTCTGGATCACCACATACCTAAACTGCATATCATAAGCCTCTTATCCCCTTCCCAATTCCTTTTGTGTTTATATCTTTCTTAACCTATACATTCATCTTTCTAATTCAGGTGAATTTTTTTATCATAATTACTTTGATAACACCTCTCTTGTTACATATTATTTTCACTCAACGTTATTATTGTTACCTCGATTAACATGGTGAAGTTCTCCTACTATGCATTTTATTCATACGTTTTTTTGTATTACTGTTATATTGATTATGACTTGACAATTTACTACAAATATTCTGACCTTCATTGTACGACCTTTCTGATTTAATAACTCAAATAACTCAATTCCGAAGTATTTATGTCGTAACAGATGCACACGTTCACCATTTTTAACATATCACATTGTCAAATTCATTATTGCGTGCTTTATTTTGGTCCAAGTATCACAATATTTATGAACTGTAGAAACTGATGATGAATCTGTTGAGAGTAATTGTTCGCTCAAATTTTCTTTTAACTAAAATCACGAACCTATTAGATTTCGACCACCAAATATTCTTTGTTATATATATATATATATATATATATATATAACGTAGGTGCGTGGAGGCTAGATGTGGATACCAGGACACGCGTTTCTTCCTACTTAGGACTCGTCAGCTTGGTGAGAGCGCATCCATGAGTTGATGTACTCCCTGTGATGGCGTTCCAAGTGAAGGTCTCTGCGTTTGAGTGCCAAGTTGGACCAGGCATATGATTTTGATGTAGTTTCGTTCACTGCATTCGATGGTTTATTCGTGGAGCTTTCATTGTCCTTCTGAAAAAAACCACTAATGGTTTGTGCTGATAATTATGTTCAGATGAACAATGAAAGCTTCACAACTAAACCATCCATTTCAGTGAACGCTACCGATGATGCAATAAATAAATAAATAAGAGTAAAAGATAAAGTCATGTTGTCAGTGAGAGAAATGAATATCTCTGTAGAGTTCTAAAGCCTCCTTTTTATCACTCGTATGACTTCAAGTTATTTATCTCATGTCACTCAGATGCTACATTAGTTGAACTAACCTCTCTATGGTTCTCACAGGATGATTTGGACCCCTTCTTATACATTGAGACGATTAGTGATTGCGACCAGTCAGATGGGATTACATCCGACTCCTAGATGTTAGCTAAAATATTAGTCAACCTAATCGCTAAAATTGGACCACCATCCTTAAAAACCCTTGGAGTTAATTCATCTACATCAACTGCTCTTCCTCGTTTCAGATTAGCTATAGCTTTTTGAACATCAATTAGAGTCTGGAGGTCTATTTCAGTGTTCCATTCAGTCTGTTTGGAAACGGCGGGTATCTGTAGAGTAGCTGAAGGTCAGCTGGACTGCTCCTTAAAGTGTTTCGCCCATCGTTCTAAACGTCTGGACTGAGAGCAGATAGAAGTCTCGTCCTTTTCCGAGATCGTCTCACTTATATTACATAGGGTACGTATGTTGAAGGTTTCACTGTGTAGTTTGGAGTGTGGTTTCAGTAGACTCGAGAGTGCCTAACGCACTAGAATCGTTGATCATGGTGACACTTAGGGAGGAAGTGGAAGGAGGAAGTTTAGAGTTGAAAGTTGAGGGAGAAAGAATAATATAAATTGAAGAGAGAAATTGATTGTGAATACGGTAGTCTTGAATGCCGTTAGAGGTCTGAGGGCAGTTATCACTTCCCAGTCGCCCATACCATGGAAGTATTCGTGGAGGTACCTAAAAACGAAATTGTATTAGAGTTGGTCGAATTCAGGAATCAAGGGAAGACAGAGTGAATGCACCTCCACCACTGCGAACGATTCTGAGTCATGTCACCAGAAGTCTCTAAACACAGATTACGATAATCACACTGACCCGAACCAGGTAGTCAACACATGTTATTAAGACGTATCCCAATAGTTAATAGCTCCATGAACTGGCCTCGTGCTTTGATCTGCCCGCCCTAGCCTTCTTCTAGCCAACCCAAACACCAGACAACACCACCCATCGAGGTAGGCGGTAGTTGAGCATACGTAATGCATGTCCCAACCACCTCCGTTGACGAAAATTAACTGACTCGTCAATCGATTTCCCATACTTACATACTATCTTATAACTAACCCAAAAATTATTTACTCGACTATCCAAAAATACACGAGCAATGCTTCAAGGACACCTATAATCGAATAATAGGAACCTACGAATATCCTGTTTCTGATGGCCATGTTTTACGCCTGTAAATAAGGACAGAGTGGACTGCTGCGCAGTAAACTCGTTCTTTGGTTTGAAGATGGATATCTCATTTACGCCAGCTAGTTGGCAAGAGCCAATCGATCCTTTTCAGTCCGTGTTGAGATTTAGTCACATACAAGTCCATCAGGGCTGATGATAGTCCCAAGATGAGTGGAATTTTCGACGTACTTCATCACAGCTTATCATTAACTCAAGCGCCAACGCAAGCCAGTCCTTAACCAGATGAGCATAAAATTTTCTTCATAAACCAGAATATACACTTACCAATTAAATCTACTGGTACACTCTTATTCTTCAATATCCATTGGAAAATTTTGAGTAGCTCTTCATAGTCAGCATCTGAGATACTCCCGCTATAAAGTGGAAATATGAATGTTTATGTAGCGCCAAACCATAAATTACCTAATAATTCTCAGCATGTCAATAAACTGTAACCACAACACAGATATAATCTTGAAAGTTAGAGGAAGGATAATTTCGAAAAAGATTATCTAAGGGATCATTTCAAATCTAAAGATTTTTTTCTACGCTGACCTATATTTTGGTTTGGGTCACAAATAAGACGAAGGAAGTTTATGAATGGTTGAGTTATATATTACTTTATGTTGCTTACATGTTTTAATGACAGTCAGTTATGTAAAAACTTGTAGTTCCGAAAATAACTACTAATTCATTAGCAATCACCAACTAAAAGATAGGAGCCACCGTTCAAACAAACTGACTTTTAATATTATGAATTGACTTCTATACACCACAAAATATTAAGTGAACCCGTGGTTTATAGATTCAGGTGTAAGAACATCAACCAGTAGGTTCTGCGTTCGAGATTCACTCCATTCGCAGAGATCCAGACATCCATATTGCAATAGTAATCCTGAAACAATGGGTGTGACTTACAGGTTAGAAAATATAACTGTAAACTATTATTGAATTAAATTTATTTAGATTCACAAGTAACTTTATTTTAAAAAGTAGTGATTAAGTATTTGATAGGTCACATATAATGATGGAACAGATTTGCTAATAGCATTTAGACATAGCTTGTTGCCAATGCTAAAAATGGTTATAAGTATGATTATCGCAAGCAATAAACTATTATATTTAGCACTACGTTCTGTCAATATTGAACTAGATAGGCGTGTGATTTAAACGGCATTATGATCAGTCAATGGATCAAGTTTATATGGCAGTTCACATTAGATCATGAGACAGGTATACTTACGAAACGTCTTCATTTTATGTTGCTGAGTTTTTCTATATCGTCATATAGATTTAGTCTTTATATATCTATATAGCTTTTACCTGGTTTATTTTTACCATTGTTTTTGATCCACTACGGTGCGAAGAATTTTAAACCAATTGTCTGCTTTGCCAGCTGCTGTTTATCTCAAATATCTTGGCTATAGTCATTAGAAAAGTATATGTGTATCACTAATATCTCTATATTCAAATCAATCAACATAGTTCCTTAGTAGTAAAATCACCACGTTTATTTCAAGTTAGGATCAGTTCGGTGTCACAAAACTACAATAACACCAATCTCAATTTAAAAATCCTCGACTAACGAGAAAGGATTAAACATACTTACAAAGCATAAAAATTTATTACTCTCGAGAAATTCCAAAACTCTTTACGAGCAAACTCATCAATAAGTATGTGTTAAAGAAACTTTTGAGACTTACTTATTGTGCATATTTTCTGTAAAACAGTACCGACTGCTATGGATTGACCTTTCTAGTAGACGTACAGGTTTAGTCTGGATTTGAAGCAAAAATAGAAAAACTCGATAAACCCAACGTAGTAACGAAGATATCACTATTTTTTTGGTTTAAATATTGTTCATTTTTGAATGTTCTATGGGGATCTTTAAACTGCTAAATATTGTAGCTGTAAATAATTCCCCAAAATCAATAGCTCATTAAGTGTTCGACATTGGATACTGACCACGTTGTTTAAGTGGACTTGTTTAGCTGAAGGCTTTCGGTCATGCATCCGCACCAGATCACGTTGCAACACGTCGTGGGACACAGCTCCTACGTTCATTAGCCAGCTTATAGTAAAGGTTCCTCGATATATTGGTAACGAATCAAATATATCTTTCCTGCCTCTTCTCGTCTGACTTCTGGTTTCTATTTGACTGGGAACGAACGATAATAGAAGATACTACTGGTGGCTAGTTGTAAAACTAGAATATCCGTGGTATCCTCAATATAATGGCTTAATGATCAGACTATTCTACTGTCTCCCAGTGATTCATACATGTAAACTTCATCTTATCTACGTTGGTTCACAAAATTAAGCAGACTTAACGGTCATAACAACTTAATTTTTACTCAAATATTAGTACACAAACCGGTTGAATCACACTCGAGCTATCTATACACGTACCAACAACAAGGCTTCTAAACTACTCTTTCACCTTCAAAATAGCAGAGATCAGCGACAAAGTAACTTAGTTAAAGTTTAAATGTTTACTGTAGGTGTACAGATGATCAAGCATATATATATATATATATATATATTATGAGTCAGAATAAGCTTCAGTGAATTGCTGGTATACGTATATATGTTTTCCGATGACTACGCAGTAACTATCTTGGTATCACAAAGATCACCAGATATAGTGATATGAAATGACAATTATATTGATAAATTTTGAGAAGATTGAAACTAACTGGAATCAATTGTTACTATTTGATGCCAAGTGTTAACGTAAGATTCTTTGTGTGAAAATTATGGAAATACCTTGCTTATAGGAACAATGACGCGTTTCCGTGGTCTATATGTCTATACTGTTCACTAACTTCATATACTGGGACTCATCAAGTAAAAATTGACTAGCTAAATTTCTGATAACTCAATTAACTTGCGAAATGTGAGGTATATGGGATAAAAAAATGGTAGCAAAAAACATGGACACGATTCATCTTACTGGTGGTTTTGACTGACGGTCTAGTAATGTCACAAGAACCTGAGCCTGAAAAGGAACAGACCATCGGCGCTGGTCGTGATACATAAGTTCCTGATTAAATAAAAAAAGTAAGGAAAACATAAGTTACAAATAGATCATAGCCTCTAGCATCTTTCCATAAATATAGCGGCTCATGCATGACTTCATTCTTAGGAGATAGCTGCTGAAAGTAACGCAAAAATGTTGACTTTCCACAGCCTATATTCCCCTCAACCATAACCTAAATACTGTGAATTAACAACTGTGTAGAAACCAACAGTCCGAAACTCATATTTCGAAGTCATAACATCTACAAGTAACTTCGACCTAGAAATTGTTTAAAGACAGTGACGTATATTAACAACTAAGGGCTGGATTCATCAAATTCACCAATTTTCCACAATGTTTTCGTATTATTTGGTAGCATGTCATGAAAGTGCTTGGTAAGAATAATCTAAAGACTCGAATACAAATATAACTAGGATTCGACACTTACAAAAAGAAGCTGACAACGACACTGTCTGACTCAACTTTAAACCAATGACATTATAAGCATTGGCATTGATTGATTATGGATTTAACGCTTCTCATCTGAGGAACTCAGGCACTTGACAAAGCTATTTCAATGCAACTTGATAGAACTTTAAAACGTTTTTTTCTATTATTTCTATGGTTTATTACTGAAGACTGAAGACTGAAGTAACATTATTACTCGCTGTTTCCCGACTAGTTTCTGCCGCCCCCTTTCCATTTGTCTTAAGGCTCGGTAACACCCGGAGGATCCATATTAATCGTTTGGCGGCGTCCGGCACCCGACTACTCCCAACATGTTTGGTACTGATTCAAACGACCACCAAATCTGGTGTAGGAGTATTGTAGGGCCAGTGAAATGTCACTGAGCCCTAGCCAAATCATCCGGCAGTTGGGTCACTGAATATCGAACAGGTCATCCGTCTCTGTCGAAGTCAAAGACAACCAACGCGCATAACTTAATCATGCGCTAACGACTGGTCCATGCGATGGTGGTCTCACTAACTTCTCTGTACTCATTCTTATTAATATACGTAATAACGTCCTTTGTGTTATACGGTCTTCAAAAGAGCCATAGTACTTTGACACTTTGAAGGGTAAATCCACGTTAGAGGCTAACCGCGAAGTGTACCTTCTAAGTTAGCTGGTTCGTCACACCATTCCCGTCTACTCAAGTAAACCCCCAATCATTCGACGTAGATCATCGACGTTGGTGGTCTACAAATGCAACAGACTAAGTGAATTCTGCGAGCATTCCATATATTTATAGCTGAGTGAGCCCTACATTCAATATATCTGCCTTTTTGTCTTTGTGTTTTCTGTCTTTATGGCGAGCTTTCACGAAAGGGTTGATTTCTTTCCATTTGTTTCCCATTGTTTCAGTACGACTGATGTCCAATAAGCAGTGGTCCAGTATGTGGTTTGTATGAACTTAAAGACTCCTTAATACGTGATGACTGCCTGATTTCGCATCACAAGTACAATAAATTCATTCGCGCTCATTTAGCACCTTTTATTTAAATTACGTTATTTCTGGGATTCCTAGTTTGTACAGTAATTCAAATACTTCTGATTATCATATCCAGCCATTTGACTGCACTAATTGTAGTCAGTTTGTTAGTTAATTATAGATTCATATATCTTGTAATTTTATTGAGTTTGTCTCAGATCAGTTGCAATTATGGATATGGGCAGCTTTCACATTGCCAGGTAGAAGGTTGATTGGTTTAGATGCAAAAAAATAATAATACACTCAAACGCTGAACGATGAATGTTTCAAGAAACAAACCAATAAATAATTTATTGAATCAGTTATGGAGACAATGTGAGAAGACTGAAGTAAAAAATGAAAGTGATCCGAGATGTTGACGGGCAATATATGAATGATTTGATGATGTGACGATGATAATGGTAGATGATTTACGAGACATGTACCGACGTGGGGGTTCCAAATTGGGAGATGGAAATTCATGGGTGAGTATCCACTGAGGGGGGAGTGATCACTTCAGTTGAAAAAGCTTACCGGAAGGAGGTAATCACTAGTAATAAAAAGCACATTATACCTACATTTTAACTCGTCGAGTTGCAGTTTTTCGAGGTTCGCGTCATGTAGAGTGGTGGTGAATTTTTGGTAGGATGCTTTTATCAGGATCCCATAATATTTAGTACGTTGTGTATTATCAACAGTTTGCCTCATATTTTCGTACATTCGAACCATAAGAGTTCGGTTGTCAGAGTTTATTTTCGCAAGATTTATTTCTTAGCTCTAACATCCATTTAGTTGACACTCCCTACCTTTCGTCTCATTTAATGAGTGGGGGTCTGGGGTTGGACCTTGGGTTCGTTTCAAAGTGTGACTGAAACAAATCTAGAGTGAGTGTGACAAGCTACTTCATTAGGAGGCGGAAAGTTACATTTATCTTGATTGAGTATCTAGTATAGTTTAATTTTTGTTCTCTGCGGTAAATATTCTTAGATCGCATTCTGAGAACGCAGTCGGCAGAATAGTTTTTGAGAGAAGGAAGCTGTTTATGTTGCTTGAGACCGAATGTTTACAATACGACATTATGACAAGTTAAATTTCTACTCTTTATGCACTGCCTATCCCTTCTATTGTTTCTTTCTTGAGTACCAAGTCAGTCTACTTGGTTCTTACAGCTCTCCATGATTTGGCGTAGCCAGAATATGTGAGAACTGGTGAAATGATTTTGTTTGAGAGGTCAGTAACGATGATCAAGAATGGAAGTGAACTGAAAATCGTTTCTTGATGTTAGGAACCTTGTCATTATGACCCTCCTCTTCAGGTACCTGAAAAGTCAGAATGAAAGTGGTAGGGTGAAATCCGCCTACATGACCTCTTCTATTAGGAGTGTGTGCAGTGATATTGGTCCCAACTACACGATTCACGAAGCTAACACATATCCACTGGGAAGATTGCCATTCAATATATTACACTTGGAGGAGGTCGGTAGTGATGAACGCGCGGAGAATCATTCAGAATGGCATGGCTCAGTTATGCGGACGTGGTCACCCTGTGTAAAACTTATTGAATCTTGTACCAAATATACTACATTCCGCGCAGCCTTAACGTGTTATTTGGAAATGTTAGACGCCATATTGATGATTCATACGATAGGACGAATCCGAATAGACAATGATGTGGCTTCCACGCAAGATCTTATAGATTAGGTAGTCAAATCATGACAAAACCAGAAATTAGGTGTGAGGTCTATCATGATAGTGTAGTAGGCGTCGAGTCGTGGTTGACTGTGATCACCACTACAGAGAAACTACGTGACAGTTGCCAGGTTAGACCCATCTGAAGGCCAAATATCAAAAAGCAGCTGAAGGTTGTAGTAAGGCGAATTTGTTGGCGATCTCGTGATGTCGAAATAATACCGAGATCTTCCCGAAATCCACAAGCAAGACTGCTAAGCGTACGAGAGTTCGTGCAAGGTACACTTAGGCAAGTAGGTACAGTAAAACGATCGCTGATACAGTCGGTTATAATAATAATTGTTTACATTATGGCGATCGCATTCTCTTCATAAAAGTAGGTCATACAACAGTAATACTGGTATCGAACTTAATCATAATTGTTCAAACGTTTTCTTCATGACTTATTTAAGTGATGCTTAGTCGATTAGACTATCGGTCCATTGCAACTTGGTCAACAAAACTCCATCAACACCTGACATTGATGAATATTCAGTTCTTAAATATTTGTAAATGATGGAATGTCCTCTGACTGGTCGCATGAAAATAGAACTAAAATAATTAACCTACTTTTGTCGTGTTGCTATTGACTTAGGTCTGGTAGTATTGTGGTGCGCATAGCTTCGTTAAACATTCACCCTGATAATTGTCACTGTTGGAAACTAACGGGATTAAATTCAGAGAAAGACAAGAAACTGCGACTCTTTATTGGCTGATCGCGCGGACCCCAGGTTTACAAATACATCAAGTGGATTTTAAGCAAAAAAGGTCAACGAATTGTCGCAAGTGAATACAGCGACAAATTAATAGTTATATCAAATGAAAGCACGATGAATCAAAGTGCAGTTTGTCTTTGTAATACAAGCACATATATACGAGGGAAGGAGAATAATACGTAGAGGTATATTTAAGCGATAAACATTTGAGTTAGACAGGAATATGCATAGGCTGTATAGTAGGCTTTCGAAAATGCACGTTTACGTAGGTATGATAGCGACTCTACTAATACAGAGGGATAGACGAATTATTAATATGTTGATAACATTATCTGTTAGGTGAAAGGGCTTGGCAAGGAGTGCTACTACAATATAGGCCTACTAAATGCTGAATTTCCAGACATTTCTCTAGTCGTAGCCAAACTGTCTGAGGAAATCTTCAGAAAGTTGAAAAACCGTAATGAATCGTTTTGCATTTAAAAGTTCATTTTTCGAATAGAGCCTCGAAATACTGTTTCTCAACCAGAACGTATAGTAAAATATCTTTCGTCGAAAATTTTAAGTCTGGATAAGGCCTTCATAGTCCGGCAAGTTTTGATTATTGCCACAAATCATTTCATTTACAATACTTACATCTGAAGATCGATGAAATTCCAGAAAATCTGTAAAAATATAGTATGAATAACTATGAAACAAATATCTTGGGATATAATATAATATATAAATAAGTCACCCGTCTGTGACAAATGGCCTGGTTGAGCGAAAGTCGGAAAAATACAGTAGTAATATCAAACCAGAGTTAAAGTCAGGAAGTTCATCGTTATTTCCTTACACTTCAGAACCAAACTTAAGAAGTCTCACAATACATGTGCTCGCTTGACTTGTTTACGATGAATCATTTATCCCTACCTATCAAACCAAAAGCCATAGTTCTGAAGATTTGGAGTATTTTACGGAATCAGAAATCTTTATAAGTGTTACATATAAGAAGTTCAAGGACAATCGCAAGGCGGAAAATCAAGCGTAACGTCATCCTTTTTATTAAGCAAATTATTGCTATTTTATTCTCCTGTGTCCTTCACTTTTTCATAATTCTGGCTTCAAAATTATTCTGCTAATAGGGAGCATCATCTGTGAAATCGTAGGCTGAGTGGAAAGTCATGAAATATAATTATACCATTATAATGGTATGTATATTTACATATAAATACGTGCACTATGCTGCGAGTAAAGTTCTTCAAACCTAAATTTTAACTGAAGTCACATTATTTTTAATGAGATCGTTTCCAAGGTGTAATATGTAAAGTTTTATCATTTCTGCGAATACAAGTGGCTCAATAATTACTCCGCTTCATCATGAGTTACTGACGTATTAGAATAAATCTAACTTAAAAAGTTACTGTTTAAAGCCAGATTTATTTTTTACAAGTTTGAGGTTTTACGATATCGACTGTTGGATTATAATCCTATGGTTATAGCTCGTATTTCTACTTGTAATAATGACGGTTATTAAGCAGCAAAGTCTATCGTAGGTATATATTACTGAATTCGGTTATTTATCTACCCTAAAGAAGTTGCTTACATTAAGTTCATTGTATATGAAACCAATAAGTCCAACTTTGGCATTGATACCTATAAAATCTTCAGTAGATCCTTATCACAGAGAACCAATCGTCTGGTGTTTTAAATGTTTCCATGAGGGTCCTCAGTTTCAGAACACCGTATTTCGACGATACTTAATGAAATTAATCAAGAGTCAGCTTCTTTGTAATCAAATATACTTGGTCGTTTTCTCAATACAGTTGGGACTCTCAAAACATTCATTTTGTTACTCAACTAAACATTAACAAGTTTAATTGATGTTTGCTCAGATTAAACGAATTCGTTGCTTTCCAAAAACTTTGTATCCTCAGAATACCAACCCACTTGATTTTGGAACAAGCAGACGGTGACTGAGATGTATTTGTGTAAAGTGATAAGTTCATATTAGTTATGGCAAGTCAATGTACTCTAGAGACAAGCTAATTCTGGGAATTATTTTCACATTTAACAATTGTAATAATTTCAGGTCAATGTTGTCGGTCATATATCGTCGAAGTTTCAATTTTATGTGCAGCTGCATTTCATATGTATTCGTGGACACATTCCGTTTGTTATATCTATTTGTGTTTATTTATTTATTTAAACACATAAATATTGGTACAAAGGGGCACCAGATATATATGCGCCGCAAAAATCTCATTTGATTTGTGTGAGGGATGTGATACTGCCCAGGTGCCAGAACCGAAGCAGGTGGTTTACTTAGGGGGGCACACTCGGAGCCTTTGACCTAAAGGTCTAATCCGCAAGATAGTGGAGCATCGTAAAGAGATGCAGTACCATGGGAGCCGGTCACCAACAGTTGGTTCATACGCCATTCGTTCCTTCAGGATACTGGAGCCCATGTGCACCATTGGTTTGGAATGAGGGTTTTTCAACTAGCCTAGGTGGACTCTCCGTGTCCACCAACCCGGTGAAAGCGCCGGACATTCGCTTTTCGTCCTCTCGATTCCGTAAACAACACCCCCGTCACGAGAAGGCAGTGAGTGGGACTTCCCTGTCAGAGTCTACATACGCGTGGCCGTGTGAGAGCATTTGGAGAGGTAGGGCAGACTCTCCCCACTCTCGGACGTACCAGGGCATTTGGTGGAAAAGTATGGCAACTGACTGTTGCAGTGGTTTGTTTTATCAGTTACTGAAAGTTTTTTTTAGATCTCTGTGTCTGTTTCTATTTTTGCATATTGTCATTCTGATTTTTTCATTATCACTGCTTTTTGTTGAATGTAGCGTATGGACTCAGGAGTCGGTTGTGTAACGTCTACGTACACATCTGTAAGTTTTTCACTTTCTTCAATATCGTGATTAAAGTTGATAATCGAACGATTGTAGCGATTAACTGTCATAGAAAATGTTTTAAGCATTCATAGTGTTTGGTGTAACAACGAAGAAGACGTTAATGAAAATTACAAAGTTAGATCCATCTAGTCTTCATCTTTCATGATGTTCAAAAGACGTGTTCGTGAAGACTGATTTTTATGTCTCAATATCTAAATATTTCTTTCTAACTTACTGTGAGTTACGAGTTGTAAGTAATTGTGCTGGAACTCGGCCTTCCAAACACAAATAATGCTGTTGGATTTGAATCCACAACTAATTGTCAAAGCTGATTTCATGAATTGACAAACCACAGGACATTTGTTATCAATCATTAACAAACTCAGTGTGTTTCCTTCTGAAGTATTAGGTCGCAAAAGGTGATAGCGAAGCCAGATAATGACCACAAGCCATTATATAGTTTTGTATTGGTCTAAATTGTATGGATTTTCCGGTTTAAGTCATCAAGTCTCCCCTAGTTTGCTCAGGGATAGTCACACCAAGTTCATCATTAACGAGTAGTTTCATTTAATACAACCAACTGGAAATTAACTACTTCGTGGCATATTACATTAGATAAACTTGAAGTTCGTCTCATTAATCCAAGGAACAGTCATAATTGGGTGGTTTGCGACTTTAGGATTTCACATTGTATAAATAAAAATGTACGACTTGTCTATTTTTATTTGTACAGAATATATGAAATCTTAAACTAATGCTCGAGATTCTCACTTATAATCATTTTGCACTTACATGTAGTCACCAGGAATATTCAGAGATACAATCTTTTGTTGATAATGTGGATACATTGCCAACAAATGTGGTGAAACTTATATAAATTGTCCCCAAGTGAAACATTGTAGAGAAGTGGAACGTTGTAGCTACCTTGTTTATTTTATACGATTTCTGTGGAACTTAAACATGATGTCAGCTTCATTATCATTATTGTTTTCATAGACTAACCCAGAGCTGTATTTCCGTGATGGTAAACGCAGAACTGATTATGTCCTTGCTTATCGGTTTTCCACGTCGAAATATCATGATCAAAGTCGACGCCTCTTGTTTCTCAATGAACTAGCAAAGCAGAAAATCGAAATAGAAGTGAGTAAAAAAGTGCTTTTTCTCTCTTTAAGTTTGTAAATCATGTGTAACTGATCCACAGGGTGGCTTTTGTGTGTTATGACCGTTCCATTAGAGTCTAGTAGTATTTTTATAGTATCTTTTTTAATGTTACCCAAAGAAAAGCAGCTGTTACAACATTTCGGTAGTGCAACTTGTCAGCTCTCTGGATATAATTACATCACCATTTAGCTTTAATAATTGACATGCTAGGTCAATAAACTTAAGAATACATGCTCAGTTTTGTCTTTAGTTTCTAATTTCTGATCGTGTAAGCATTGAAATGTTTGATTCTAAGTTGATGATAACGTTCATGAAATTCATTTGCACTTAGTACTTATGTAAAGCATTTGTGTGTTATCAGTTCCATTAAATAGACAATTTTCGCTTTATTATAAGTTATTTGAATAATAGATAGGTAACTTGAGTCCACTTAAGGACATACTAACATATATTTTTGGGATAAAAAAACCGTCAATTCCGAAGATTTTAAACTGTATGAACCTTTTTATTCGATAGCACTTACTGTTGCTTCTTGTCCCCATCGAATAATTTCTCCACGGGATTGGGGTGTAAAAACTAAGAGCTAACTGTCCATTAGTATATCTTCATCTGTTTTTTCTGGTGTTGGTGTTGCTTTAAGTGCTAGAACTGAAACAGCACTAATCGATTGGACACTCATTAGTAGTCGATTGTGTGCTGTTAAATTAGAAAGCTCTATCAAAGTAAGAAGTCGGTGTGAGAGACGATGTCTTTTCGTCATTTCCTCCTGCAGTCCGACAAATTGGAGCCTGGATGCGAGCAAGGATGACCACCAACAGTTTAGTGTTTCACAGAAAGTGCGTTCGAAAGATATTTTAGTACTATCTGGAGACTTGAATGCGCGGGTTGGGCATCTAGGCACAGAGGAGAGTCGTTTGAGTGACCAATGGGGACTTGGTCGCAGGTCAGATAACGGTGACCGTCTACCGCAACTTTAAAAAAAAACTGAAACGACTAAATTTCGATACAGTAATCGCCAAAAGGGCCATCTGGCGTCCTTCCTCTGAATCTCGAGACTAGACTTAGATTGGTCACGTCCTGATCAGCTACCACTGGCATGGTTGTGTGCAGGACTACCCTGTTCTTTTGGAGTACATATCTGGACTCTGATTACGCCCCTGTTCGCGATAATATTAGGTTTCAGTGGCCAACGAATTTATCGCCCTAAACGGATCGATGTCAACAAATTGATTGCAGCTTCAGTTGCAACTAAATATCAAACCGAGTTAGTTTCAAGGCTAGTTATCAATTCACAAAAAAGTGTAGATGGGCATTGGCTGCAATTTAATGACGTTATGAAAATTGCAAGTAAATTCGCTTGCGGCTTCACGAAACGTCCCGCTTATGAGCTCCGGGTTTCTGCCAGCTCCTAACATTTCATTGAGACACATCGTTCTACTCCGGGTGACCGCGATTTCGAAGAATAATGTTATGTAATGAAACTGTGTGAAGTATGCTTAAGGGCCGAGGAGCCTGGTGGTTGGAGCGTGCTAACGACTATGAAGCGGCAGGTGCATCTGGTAACTGCCAGAAGCCATCTTAGCTCATCTTAGTTACTGGCACCACGATGTCTGGTATAAATGAAACGATCTATGAAGCTTACAGGATGCCAATCATTAACATCTACTGACGTCTTGGACCGATGGACAGGGTTTTTCGAGGAACAGTTTAGCTGGTCTCCTACCTCGGCGACCTCGATCAGACCGGCCGGTGGTGACCAATCCACCTTACGAGGAGGAAGTCCTCAGGGAACTCTGACCCGAGCTGTCGCAAATCTTCAGGCCCAAATGACTTACCTCCAACCGATTTTAAGATGGATAGGAACCTTCTGGTTAAGAAACAGATTATGTTGTTCACTGACTTCCGACCATTAGAGTGTTTCAGCACCGTGGAATGAGTTTAGGAAGGGTTCACATCATCTATGCAACAACTATCGGGGGGTAGGTCTACTTCCGATTGCGTCCAAACTATTGGCTTCTGCCACACTTCATGGATTGTTCACAACACGATAAAGATTGACTCGCAAGGGGTAGGCTGCCTTTCGTTTTGGCAGAGAATTCGTTGATCATATCTTCAACCTTTTCCAAATGTTAGAACAGCTCCATACTTATTCCAGCCTAACAATAGTGGTGTTTGTGACATCAGGTCCACCTTCTATTCATTGAACAGGACTGTTCCCTTGGATTGTCTATTGAAAGGTGTGGCTGGGAAGTTTATTGACATCTTGAATGTCCTATACGAAAACACCTCAGGCAGAATAAGGGCATGCAACCACCTCTCTCCATTATTTCACTCAAGTAGTAGAGTTAGGCAGGGTTACCCAATCACACCATTCCTCTTAAAATTTGATATCGATGACGTTCTGGAAACAGTTGTAATGGTGGTTTGGATCTATTGCCTAGAGAAAGACTTTTCGACACTGAGCATGTCGATTATATTGTCTTATTGTGCAATTATACCCAAGCCACGAAATCTTCATTTCATCGGTTGTCAGTCAGTGTGGCATGTGTTTTTCACCTTCTAAGTGGGAATTTTAAAAAATCTAGTAGGACCTCGAACCTGTACTTATTCTTGGTAGTAATCAGATAGGAGTAGTCAAGAAGTTCGTGTACCTGGGTAACTGCGTAAGTGTCGGATGTGGCATACGTGATGAGATCAATTCACGCATGCTGAAAACCAGAGCGGCTTATGCCAATCTGGGTAATCTTTTGTGCTCTCGTCTGGCTGTATCAGATTGGTTCTATAATGTGTCGGTGAGAGTTTTTCTCTATGCTTGTGAAACCTGGCTTCTTAGTTGAGGATGTTAAGCGACTCTCTGTGTTTGACCACTGTTATATCCAACGGATCGCTGACATTCATTGTTAACACTATGTTAGTAGTGCAGAGGCTCGGGGACGTGTGTTCAGTGACAGCAACAATAATTCAATTGGTATCACCACCTTGAAACATTGACCTTGGTGGCTTGGACGTGCACTACAAATGTCGTCCCAGCTAATTTGATATCATGCATAATTTCTCAACTCTGGGACTGGTTGGAGTAAGCGGATAGGTAGTCATTGCATGACATGGTGTCGTGGTATGGAAGAAAGCTGTACAGGACTGGATTATGTCGCTCCTTCATGGCTCCCTGTTTAGCGTCCTTGAAATGATACAACTCAGTGAATTGAAATGTTATCAAGCATGGCTTAGAATAGAAGCCAATGGCTGTAGCTTTCTTTTGCTTTCTGCATATAATTGAGAGGAACTTCTTTAATTCAAAGGATTCTTTTTGGTTATATCTTTTCTAACTTAACTGCTTCTCCTACTACTATTATTATTATTGTTATTTATATTTCACTCTTATGCACTGATTTCTATTCATTTTTTTTTTACCTTTTTTAAAACTATTTTACCCACCTTCCTTTCTTTATCTCTTCACAACCTCATTTTTATTGTATATACTTACTTACGCCTGTTACCCCTCGTGGAGAAGCATAGGCCGCCAACCAGTATTCTCCATCCAACTCTGTCATGGGCAATCCTTTCCAGTTCTTTCCAGTTGTTATTCATCCTTTTCATATCATAACGCTAACCGGAATTTTTATTGTATGGCGCATATATATTTTGGTGCTCTCTTGGCTCAATGTTTACATGTTCAAATAAATAAATAAATCGCATGCGGTATAAAAATAAAGAAAAGTATTGAAGATTGTCTGGATCAAACTGCTGTTCAATCCTCTTCTTAAACACTAAGTATGTGTCATTGAAACCGCATAAAAACAATCCTATAAGGATAATAGTAGCAGAGAATAAGAGACTAGCAATAAAGTAGAATTATATATACTAGGAAGTATTTTAAAGATTGTCCTTTTCAAATCATTTGAATACCAAAATATCAAAAGTTAACCGGAATTACATTTGTTGTACTAATTTTTGTTATTTACTAACTACATGTTTATATATATTCGGATTTTGAGCCGAATCTTTCTTCAAGCGAGGTTAGTGATATCACCCTTTACCCAAACCTAAGATGCTGTCACAGTATTAGAACGTGTGACTTAAGTTAATATTTGAATACTTTAGTTATTTATTCATATGGTAAAATCGACTCTTATCTTGTCTCCATACGTTGCTTGAATTGGTTATATTAGTTCGGTGTTAGGAATCAATGAAATTTTAGTAACCTAACAATCTCATATCTGTCAAAGACATTTCATAACCATGAATATTAACTGCCAACTCATTGTGTACTTACATACACATAACAGAATGTTTTAGAGCCACAAACGAAAATGCATAGTAATATGAAGGTTTTGTAAAGAAGACTATCTATAAATCAATTAAAAGTGAATTTATCGTAATTATTATCATTCTCTTTATCCTTAAACAAAAATATATTTCTCTGATATTATCGATTACCTCTTATAAGTATATTTTCCGTTTAACATTTCTTTTTGTTTTGTTATTCGTGGTTGTTTATATCAACAAACATTTCATAATATTCAATTGTTCTCGACCGTTGCTGCCACCTTGACGTGGTGGTCGGGCTTGCCTATCGTGATGAACCAATCGCGCTATACCGGCTGGAACAATTGTTCCTCAAGGTCCTACCATTCCAGGCAGATCGGTTGAAGAGCGGTAAGACTAAAAGCAGCAAACCCAAGGTCCTTAGGCGAAGTCGTACTGTTGACTGTACAGAGGTGTGACGGCAGTAAGGTGTTTCCTTAAGATAACCAGCATGACAGCGATGCTGCCTTCCCACAAGGTGGGATGGGGTTAGAAAAAGTCGACCCTAAAAATGCACTCCTCGCCTTATCCCACGGATATCCGTCTCTGGCGGTAAGGTCCCAACAGGTACGGAGCTAACACAAAAATAACCCACCAAAAGGTCGTGTGTGACCGACCCCAAGCAGTTGTCTCTTGGGCACTGCGGTCACGCTCTCAGGTCATTAAGACCGCTCCTAATCCAATTTCCTTTTCAGGTACCTCTAGAAGAACCTTTTCACTGTGTGGGCAACTGGGAAGTAGGGATGGTTGGAAGAGAGTTAGGGGCGGCCAAACCAAAACGTGGCATCAGAGCTTGAAGTCACTAACTTCTAGTCTAAGCCATGTTGGTAGATGCAGACTACTTAGTTGGGGTCCGCGCGACTATCGTAACCAATGGCTGGAGACTCTGAGTGACATGGCTCAGAATCGATCCCAATGGCGTAGGTGTATACACTCTTTATCTTCCCTTAATCCTTGAGATTAAAATTGCTTCATATCTGTCTTCCTTCCTATACTGTATCCTTATATACAACCTTTCTTTTATATATTAACACCACTATATTGACTACTTCTATGAATCCGGTGTTGATCTTGTTGTGCTAATGAGGTATGGCAACTTAAACCGATGCATATATGTGCCTCGTCCTACGTTGTAGCTGACTGAGTGACTGATTCAATTGTTACACAAACTTATAAATCTTAGGGGTCATAGTGTTTTGATTAAACTTTCATTGTAACTTGTTTAGTGTTATGAATCTTATAGAGGTTTTATAAGATGTTTTTAAGGAGATTTAATAATTATCAAATTAAGACATCGATAAAATGCAAGTAGTATGATTAGTCGCTCAGTAATCTAAGATATGTTATTAAAGAGAATGTTTTTTTACTCAGATTAAAACTGTAAATAATTTCTAATGGTATTAAAGATGTTATTTTGTGGGTAGAACTGAATATACTCTTTTTTTATCGACTCAAGAACCTGCATACTTGATGTACATGTTTGTTCATTTTGTAACTTTCAATCTTTGGTAGGTTTGCGTCTAGTGTGAAAGTATATTGTATAATAGGAGGAGTATAATGAGCCTCATGTGTGAAAAAAAATCAGAGAGAGGGAAACAATCGAAGTAGAATGACTCAACTTGTAAGTAAACACAGAATGCGTTAATGTTCAGATAATGAAAGCCAATCGATGATAATTAGCAATAACAGGTATGTGGTTAAACATTTCGACAGTTGAAACTAGAAGTTAGTAAAGTAAGATTTCTAATTTGTCATAGTTGTGGGACAAAGTAATAAATAAACCGTCATGTTCTAAAGGAAAAAAATATTTTCTAGGGTATTACTTATACTTTCAAAGTAGATATTTGTGTCTATCGTAAAAGTACTTTTGAAATTAACTTTTACTGCTTATGTGTCTGTTTGATAAGACAGACACTATAGTGCGGAATTCTCATTATTTTGATTATGTTGTTACAAACCAACTATTCTTTATCAAACAAATAATCACCATAACTCCGATAGGTAATCAACAACGACAAGTCAGAATCGGTTCTTCTGTTGTATTGACTTTTTGATTCAGATATCTGTCGTTTGTGCCACTCGAGTTGCTTAAAAAGTTGGTAAACATTATTTACAAAACTTTTTCAAACACTGAGCCGGTAAAATGAAAAGAAAACAGTTGTTTGTTGAGAGTTAGAGCTTTGCATTCGCTTGTATATATGGTGTATATTTCTCTGTAGTTGTAAAGCATGGTTTATTAGAGTAGAAGATGCTTAAACTATACGTTTTTTTATTGAAAATGTCTTTCAAGAATTACTTGCGTATCATGGAACGGCCGGGTGAACAATAATTGGGTTAGACATGGGGCCATCAGTCATAGTTGGGATGTTGGTTAATGAGGTTGTAAATCTCGTCGACAGGGACGACTGATATATGTGTTACGTAAATCTGATCATTGCCTGCCTCGGCGTGCTGTGGGCTAGAGTAGGAGTATGTTAGAAAAAAGCTAGGAATGGTCAAAGTAAGATAGTGTCAGTCCATGAAGTTGTTGACTGATAGACTAAGCCATATTGACAAGTTCAAACTACCTGGTTGGTGTACGCGCGTAACCAAAATCGGAGGTTAGAAACATCGGGTAGCATTAGTCAGAATTGGTTACAATATCTAACATTCATTCACTCCTTGTCTTCCACTAAATCTTCAGTTCCAGAATTCTTTCGTGCATACTTTTTCATTTCTTCATTTATAATCATATACTCAATGTTTAGTCTATCTCACCATCAGTTCTATTAAACTTATTGTAATTCCTCTTTTATTTATCTTGTTAATCCTCCATTTCGCTGACTTGGTGTGGTGATTCGATTTATGCTAGATTCTATGTTGATTATGGCTAACTTTCGTATGTTTTCTAGATGTTATTATATTTTAAACCAATTGACATGTTATTCAAGTAAACTCACTCAATCAAATTCATTCTAACAGAATAAGTTACCTTCTTTTCAAATATATTTAGTTGATATGTCATTATTTCATAAGTAATATAACTTTCATAAGTAATGTTTTCCTGTCCTTTTTTCTTTGTTTATCTTCTTTAGGTTGAAGATTCTAATGGTAATCTACTAGGTGCTACTGTCGCATCAAATGAAGATGATTTTCCATCATTAACTCTCAAACCATCATTTGTACATGTACAAAGTAGTGCACCTCTTCAACCAGGAGAACATTCTGAATCTTTAATGCCTAATTCATCTATTGATTATATAGAACCAGATAAGCCAACAGATACAAGTCCACCATCATGCATGGATCGTTATCGTCAACAAGCTTTGGATGATAAAACAATATTGATGACTCCAGATAATTTAGTCTTTGTTAAATTACATGCTTCATGGGAAGCAATGACATATTATGCAGAATATTTAAAAATGCGTAAACCACTTCGTCAAGTGAGTTTAAGTAATTATCAAATTTGTGTGTACAATACCCCCCCCAAAAAAATGTACAATTTGTATCGAATTATGTACATACATTTACAGCGAACCCTCGTAGAATAAATAAATAAGTGTGAATGATAATTAAGTAGTTAAAATACTCAAATATTCAACATTAGATTGGATTTCCGAATTCCACACTTCATCGGACTCGGCGTTTTGCAAATTAGGAGTGTATCATCAACTCCTCACATAAAATATTTCACTCAAAGCTTAGTTGTAGTAGCAGTGGTAGTAGTATGGTGCATGTTACTTATGCTGACAGATATAAGTAGTATGTAGTAGCAACTGGAGGTAGAATGCCTGTCAGTAGAAGATTGAATTAAAGAGAATAGGAATGTAAACAAAGATCAATTGTAATAACTTCAGTGTTAAAAGGACCATGAAGCATGTAAAGGACAACTGAAGGAAGATATACAAATAATGTATTGAATGTATGGTTCACAATTAAATTAGTTATGAGCTCTTTTTTATTATTTGAATGATAAATAGAATTATATTCGATCATATTTAATTGATAACATCTAATTACCGACAAAATCTGCCGATTAATGATATAATACAACTGGTAAGGAGATACATTAATTATTGTTTATCAGAATGGTGATTTTTGTGGAGACTATAGTAATTTTAACAGTTGAATCCATGAGTTTATCTAAGCTAGACCACCATTGAAAACCTGGAAGCACTGGACGGTTGTTTCGTTTTAGTATGGGACTCTTCAATGGTGTGCGTCCATGATCCCTCAAGCAGGATCTAAGGGTTAAGTGTTCGCGCGCGAAACTGAAGGTCCTGAGTTCGAGTCCCGCGTACAAGATTGTGGATGCACACCACTGATGAGTCTCCTACTAGGACGAAAAGGCCATCCAGTACTTCTAGGTTTTCAATGATAATCTAGCTTAGATCAGTTAATGAATTCAACTGTCGAAATTATTGTTTAGTAATAAGCTAATACTGCCAAGGCAGGTTTAAGGTGAGGACAAACTGTTTTTGAATACTTAAAAGAGGTTTGAATTTTCGTACGGCTAAGGCTTCAATAAACCTTAGTATATACCCTTTTACACTTTTATGCAACACCACAAAATCAGAAGTTAAATCAATTATGTAGGATACAAGTTTTGTACGTCAACTAGTCATTCACCTATTCACATTTCATCACTTTCCATAATTATTTCTCAATATTTAATCTCAATAATAGGTAAAAGTAAGACCATTTTAAGACTTCTAGGCTTATAATTAATTTGATTCATTATGATTAAATAAATAATTGATAATTCGCCGTTGAGTAGTTTATTACTATTTTATTTGTATGATAGTGAAGTTAGTCATTTAATCGTAGGGATAGTAGAATCTGGCATGTATGTTCTAGTTAAAATATCATATGAAGTTAAGAAGACAAGTACCAGATTAATAGAAATAGTAACGGTATCAGTTATAATAGCAAAGTATAGTTATGGATAAATGATATGAGAAGGGAAAATAAAGTGACATAATAGAAAGTATGAGATGATTCTAAAACTAAAGAAATAAAGGAAGACAGAGTGAATCCATCTGCTCCATTGAAATGGTTTCTGAGCCATTTCACTCAATGTTTCCAATCATTATTTACCATAATCGTGACGTCATCAATCAAGTACTCTGCTCCTAGCACTGTTCTATTCATTGGTCAGTGAATTCATAGACTAATGCCACGTCTTAGTTTAACCTTTTCTAGGTAGAGTTAACTTATCGATATTCGATCACTGGACTGGAATCTGACGAATTAAGTTTCATCCAATATTATACAAATTGTTTCCTTCAATTAGAACTTTAAGAGAATTTTACAGGTTCATGAATAACAGCAAAATATTGTTTAATGAAGTTCTCATCATGAACTAAACTCGTCAACTGAAGAACCGTGAGAAGCAAATTGCTCTTCGATCTTGCACCATACATCATTTTTAAGATCAAGCTCAGAGTTAAGATGTGTTTTCATGCTATCAACAGACTAAAATGTATCCTGAGCTTTTGTACTTTATTTTTAGCAATAGTCTGCTCAGAACTATCACCAGAAATATTGATTATTTTGTTCAACCGTCTTTTGGATTCAAATTTCTAACATATTTCTTTCATTTAAAAATGAATCTCTAATGTTGTATTGTATGTTCAAATTTTTTCCTTACCCTCTCTGGACGTTTCAACTGGGAAATGATAAAAGTTATCCGTTACAAACCGTATCTTATCTGAATCTATGACATACATATACTTTTCCCAACAAACTGAACAGAACTAAAACAGTTTATCCATCTTAGCTTGGGATTTGTTTATAGTGAAGACACTTCACTGTGCCTGGGATCGAGACCTGGACATCAAAGTCTACTTACCATTGAATTAACCAAAGTGATCATCAAGCAATCAAAATTTAATAACTTGTTTTTTGCCATGAAATATTTTATTTTTTGGTGGTAATCTCTAATATTGTGAGATGTTACTCCTGTTCATTGCAATGATAATAGTATATTACATACTAGTTTCCGATAGTTTTTAAAGTGACGTTACTTCTAGACACACATAATTAATGAGGAAACTCATTTATTTAATATCGGTTTATGTACTGTTCTTTGCGACGCACTCTCTGTATTAGCACTACAAGTGGTACTCGATAGCTACCCAAGTCTCAGTAAGTAGGGTGGAGTTCAAGTATATACCTCCAAACAATTCATACAAAACTCCCAAATAACCTATATGAATAGTCTCTAATTTCTTTCTTTGAGTGAACGACCAAACTTAGTAGCATTAGGACATGGTGATCTAAAAAATTATGTTCTCTGATAATTTCCAGAGTTCTAGTGAGAATCCATAACCATCGGAGTTCAAAAGTGTCTAGTGTGAAGCAGTTGCCCACAGAAGACAATGGGGAATGTTTAGACAATGGTGAGAACTGGCTGAGGTTAAACATATAAAATATTAGATACTGGCTTAGTTGTCTAAAAGGCATACACTGTGTGTGATCTGAATGACCTGAGTCTATTCACCATTTGGGTTGTGGATACGCACTATTGAAGAGTTTTTCATTAGAAAAGAAAGAGAAACAGCTCTTCAGTGCCTCCTGGTTTTAATGGTTGTGTAACCAAGGTTACTTGTTGATCTCAGTAACATTTGAAAATCTTTACTAACCCTCTACACCGATAATTATTATATGTCCATTAATGACTAATTTGGAGAGGTAATCTCTGGAGTTTTAATGTGAAGCTATAACCAACCAGTAAAATTTAGCCACATCAAGTGTAAGACAATTATTCATCGAAGATGATCAAAGATAATTGTTATGAATTTATAAAAGAAGGGCGTATGCCAATTTGTTATGATTTTATGTCCGGCTTTTTATCACATGAGTTATCCGCCAATCGGAATACGACTTTTCCGATCTTAACACTGTACCAAATCAATGACGTTCAACTGGTATGAGCAGTCTAGCGTCCTTATTGATCCCTTGTCCGCCTAGCCCTTCCAATTGAGTCCAGAACACCAATTACAGCTTCTGTTATGCGAATCTATGCGAATCATTTATTTCAAGCATACTCGGTTTATATACCAGACAAACAGACCGCATCACACCATAAAATAGGAAATAATATTTGTACAAGATCAAGCGAAATGTGGCTGTGAATGTGGGATACAATAATCAATAAACTGAATATAATTTTAGGACAGTAAATCGTATAATAATAATTCATATATCAAAATGAAGGTTACAATAGGATAAATATAAATATACACAATCTAATTACTCAATATTTAAACAATAAGAATAATCGTCCATTAATAGGTCCCGGAAGTTATGTCTTCGCTAGGATATGACAATAATTGTTCAATATCTCGAATAAATATTAATATTTACCTAATATCCACTAATTGGTTCTTCTCATTTTATATCTAACTCTAATTGTATTTACATTAAAGTCCGGTAAAGTTTTTCAAGTAAGTTTTTAAATGAAAAAAACAAACAATGATGAAATGCTTAAATCTAATCATTTAGATAATTCATTATTACATGATTTCTATCATAATAATTAAAACAAACAAACAAACAGGACAATTGATTTGTATTTGATTTATTTTAATGCAAACATTAGCAACTATTGCCTAGTTCATGAGTCAATTGAAGCTGTATCAACATAGAAAACCTAGAAGCACTGGACGGGCGTTTCGTCCTATTGTGGGACTCCTCAGAAGTGCGTATCCACGATCCCGCCTCGCAAGATTCGAACCCAGGACCTATCAATTCCGCATGCGAGCACTTAACCGATAGACCACTGAGCCGGTCGGCATCCAACGGTGTTAATGTCTAACTTCAACCAATCCACGAAATTGAGCAACCGTCCATTATTGTCTTCAGTGAGTTACTATCTCACAATAGACCTAGTTGAACTCCATTAGTCAACTTTGTGAAATGATTACTATTTAATGTTTAAATATACATTCTTTAAATAATTTTGTAACATTATTAAAAAGATAACTTATTTAGTATCCTCTTTAGTCTTTAAACAAATATTTTAGTGACATTACCAGTTGGTTCTTTATAGGATTTTCGATTATGGTTAACAGTGCTAGGTAGAACATTTATCGGAATAAATTTTTTCTATGAATATCACCTTTTTATCATAATAAATGTTAACAGATTCTATTAAAACGTTAGTACTTAGAGCAAGGTTGTCTGTCGTTGTTCAGTAAACTAATAGATCAATTTATTATTATACGGGATTTGTAGTATTTTCAGAGTCCTAGTGAAATGTTGTGACCAGTGGAGTTCAATGTATGTCAGGTGTAAGACAGTTATCCACCTCAGGGAATGGATGAAGGGTTACGCAAGATCACGGATTGATTGAAGTTGGACATTAACACCGTTGGATCCTGACTCAGTAGTGGTCTAGAGGTTAAGCGTTCGCGCACAAAACCGACGGTCTTTGGCCCGATTCTTGTGTGTGTTCGTGGATGCGCACTCTTGGGGAGTCTCATATTGAGACGAGGTATCTGTCAATGGCTTTTAGATTTCCAATTTTGATAAAGCTAAGATCAACTTATGTCTATCTTGGAATCAGTGATTGATGATGTTGATTTTCAACCACAACATCTAATACCTTAAATTATCTTTAAAGTGTTTTCTAAAATTTCTTACTGCGAATCCGAATATGGGTTAAATATTACTATCTATTATACTGTACGTGTATCTGTTCCTATTTTCATCTGTAATGATTGTTAGCAATTGATTCAATATTTTTGCCGATGTTTTTGTATACAAACATACAAATTTTTCAGCTAGCTTATGGTTGGAAAGTAAGTGTGTTATTTTCTTACTGTTGAACGGTAAATGTACGCATGCATGCATTTGCTTTCTGACGAATAGTTGATCTTGAACAGTGTACACATTTGCATGTGTTTGTGTGTGTGTGTGTTTATCATACCAATACTAGTTTCCCGTAGCTTGTTGATAAAATGACAGGTCAGTGTTTAACTAACTTTTGACTATTTGATTTGTTATAGTTGAAATCATGAGTCAATTGAAGCTAGGCCACCATGGAAAACCTGGAAGCACTGGACGGCCGTTTCGTCCTATTGTGGGAATTTACTATTTGCTAATATTTTATGCATCAATATCACTTATCAATGTCAACTGAAGTGATATGGATAAAGTAATAACGCTAAGCCTAGATATTTCAATTTTTTACACTAATAAATATTAGATACATCTGTGCATTATGTTGCTCAACAGCCACTTCTCTTTTCTGTCTGAAGGAACCATGATAACTACTAGCTAACATCTTTTCGTATTGCATTGATCGACGGCTAGGAACTACATAGTGACAAATCTTGACCTGACTCCTCTAAGGACTTTTCAACTTATTACTATCCTTATTTTTATCTTATATAATACACGTAAAATCTGGCACAACTAGTCACTTCAAAAATAGTATACACTACACAGAATAAAGCGATAACATTCTAAAAAATTAAAGGGGAGGGAAGGGAATGCAATAAAGAATGAATACATGAGTACGAATTGTATACAATAACTGTCATAAAATTCAGTTTAAAATACAATCAAGAAAGAATTCCATCTAAAGCAATTCCTCTTACTATCACAACGATTGTAAAAGGAAACCACTGCACAATCATTAATGTCTTCTATTCTAAGCTATGTCTGTTAATGTTTCAAGTTACCGAGTTGTACAATCTCTAGGAACCACCTAGCCAGGGAATGAAAAATGCTATCAGTCATATTCAGTTTTCTTTTGTATCCCAATGTCATTTCATATTATACTAGAATGTCATTTCATTAGTTTAAAAAATATTAACATTTGAAGGTTCTTTGAAATAGACGATTACAGCCTACTTCTGTTGACGTGAATGAATTCTGATAAAATTGTTTAATATTTAAAGAAGGGGGTTTTTGTGGAGAACTTAGTATTTTCATAGTTGAAATCATGAGTCAATTGAAGCTAGACCACCATGGAAAACCTGGAAGCACTGGACGTCCGTTTCGTCCTACTATGGGACTCCTCAGCAGTGCGCATCCACGATCCCGCACTCGCGAGATTCGAACCCAGGACCTACCAGTCTCGCACTGGAGCACTTAACCGATAGACCACTGAGCCGGTCGGCATCCAACGGTGTTAATGTCTAACTTCAACCAATCCACGAAGTTTGAGCAACCATTCACCAATTGTCTTCAGTGAGTTGATATCTCATAACAGACGTGGTT